>NC_135659.1:62266196-62611312 GCF_964188315.1 Podarcis muralis
GAGGACGTGATGGGTTTTGCCTGGCACCTAGAGATTGCAGGGAAGGCAACCCAGCACATATATCTTTTTTTTGGGGGGGGGAGGGTTATGACTTGGGCACTGCTGTTGAAAAGGATTGAAGTAGTCCAAATATAGCAATACCATGGATTTAGTTTAATGGTGTCATTATACTGGTCATTGCATTTTTTACCCTATTCCACATGCCTTTTTAATTGAGCTGTCAACCATCAATTCAGTATTTCTTTCCTGTATAGCCACTGCTATCCCATCAATGTGTACAAGACTTAATGATTTTTTTTGCCCTGGTGTGTCTTGCTTTAGTACACAGGATCTTGTTGGTTGCCAAAGTATAACCATAATATTGCAAGATGCTGAAGAAAATTTTTACACCTGCTCTCTGAGCAAGAAGGATTAGCTGTGAAGTGGTGGCCAGTGGAGGCTGGTGCCCATTAGGACTAATAGGGTGGAAGGCAGGGAGACCAACAGCAGGTGGTGCCAGAGGCAATAGCAAGTGAAGCTGGAGCCAATGATAGATGGAGTTAACTCATTCTGGTTTTGTCCCCATCCTCCTCCCTGTTGAGTTCTACATGGGCAACAGTGAGCTTGAGGAGGAAGAGGAGGCTGGCATCCATTGTCAGCCACTGGGCTGGTTGCAAGTAAGGAGGCAGGCAGATGGGGGCAGGCTGAGTTTGGCAAGACAGTGCTCCATTTCCCTATTGCACCAGTCTCCACTCATGGTAACTGTGTAGACCCTATAGAATGCTTTGTGTTAAGACTCCTTAGATTTTCAAAATGGCGTTTGAAAATGAGATTATATTTCATAAATATTGTAAGCATAATTTCTTAGGGAAGTTAAAGAATGGGAGAGAGTGCTTTTAGTTTCTCCTTTAGAATGCATCCAAGCACTAAGTTCAGGATACTGGGACCCGCCTGACATGAAGGTAAAGGGGGTGGGCGTGGGTAGTTCCATGGCAGCAAATCTGGGAGCTGTATTTGGCTCTCCTTAAACAGGAGTGGGGACACAGGTGGCGCTGTGGGTTAAACCACAGAGCCTAGGACTTGCCAATCAGAAGGTCGGCGGTTGGAATCCCTGCGACGGGGTGAGCTCCCGTTGCTCGGCACCTGCTCCTGCCAACCTAGCAGTTCGAAAGCACGTCATAGTGCAAGTAGATAAATAGGTACCGCTCCGGCGGGAAGGTAAACGGCATTTCCATGCGCTGCTCTGGTTCGCCAGAAGCGGCTTAGTCATGCTGGCCACATGACCCGGAAGCTGTACGCCGGCTCCCTCGGCCAGTAAAGTGAGATGAGTGCCGCAACCCCAGAGTCATCCACAACTGGACCTAATGGTCAGGGGTCCCTTTACCTTTACCTTTAAACAGGAGTGAGGAGTGGCAGCTAACCCTGCTGCACTGGGAGACTTATCTTTCCCTTCGACAGCATTATTAGGTGTCGGGTGTGGAAGCAAACCAGTGCATGGCAGGTTGTGTGGAGGGAGTGTGCTAATGTGTGGAGAGTGACTGCAGACACATTTTAAAATGCTGTTTTTGCAAAGGAAGGCGCATGCTGAACTTTATGTAACTGGACAGGTGGCCTGTGGAGAATTTGGGGGTGGGGGTGGGCAGGGGGGTAGGCTTTTGTTTCAAAGCACATGCCATTATTCTTGGAGACAGTTAACCTGGTGGCTCAGATGCTGAAGGAAGGAAGGTAGTTCAGAGCAGGACTTCAGCCTAACCTTGAGAAATCAAAGGCAGTAAAATATTCTGGGCTTTCTGACTTATGCTCAAAAGAACTGTGCTTCAAGTGCCTCTAACATAGCAATAGGTGACAAATGGAAAAGTCTAACCTGATGAATGGCGATTGCTAAGGTTATGATCAAAACTGCCATTTCTTTTTGTGCCAGCTATGCTGAAAAATCATCCTGACTGTTCTAAAATTAGCTGCAGAACACAAGAGGCACTGGCTGGTTCCTTCACTGGTGTGTTGCTAGGGGAATCTATCCATCTCTCTCTCATTTTGCACCAATCCAACTGGTTAGTTTTCAGGGCTGGGACTGAGTGTAGAAGCACCATCATGACAGGTGGCATATTGTGTCTCTAGAGATTAGTATTTTGTTTTTAAACCTCCAATAGATGTCTAACTTCTACTTTTAAAAGTGAATGGGAGGTGCTGTTTGTAGACTTCTAAGTAGCCTTGCTCTGCATCACCACACCCCATGACCATTCCTAAGCTTTTATCACTGTAAGGTTTGTATGTTTTTACTAAAACTAGTTAAAACAGTTTCTGGGCAAAGATGAAATGGATGAGGTTGGTTTTGGACAGCTTTTGTTCAAGATAAGGAATGCATTAAATTACCAAAGGATATGCACCTGGAGAGCAGTGCATTGGAGGTTGGTTAAGTGATATATTTTTAATCAGCTGCTCTCATCTCTGTCCCTACCTTTTGTGAATGTTGTTATGGACACTGAGGAGCTAGGAGCAGGCTGTCTCCTCCCCTGATGGTGTAACTCGACTTCTCTGTGTGTGTGTGTGTGTGTGTGTGTGTGTGTGTGTGTGTGTGTCTCAAACGGTGCCAATCAAAATCAGCTGAGATGCTGACAGCCTCCCCGTTAAGAACCCGCTGCAGAAACTGCGTGAGAAATCTTGCAAGAGGAAGTGGCTCAACTCTGCTCGACAGAAAGCAAGCAGGAAGGGGTGGGGGAGAAGGAGGGAGGTGATGCCGTTCTCGCAACCAGCCTCCGTGGGCTGCAGGCAGGAGAACCAAGCCACAGATGGGGAATGAGTTTCTGAGCAGTCGCCACCACCATCACCAGCAGCAGAGAAGCCCCTTGGGGTCTGGCACCACCCTCTCCACTTCTGGCAATGCTTAGTCCGAGAAGGGAGGTTGGTGGCTGAAGAGAGGAGAGGTGATCCCCAGCAAGGCTCGTTTCTCCCTTAAAGGAGACGTCACCGGGTTTGCTCAGCAGAGGAAAACTGTTGCAAAGCATGGCAAGTGGGAGCTGGAGAGGCTGAAGTCGTGCTTGCTTGCTGTTGCTGCTGCTGTGATTGCCTGGAACTGGATTGGGAAACAGCGCTGCTGCCGCAGTGAGCGGAGAATCCGATGGTTACCTGGCTCTCTGGCTCACTGGAGGGCTTCACGTGCGCCCACGACCCGGGATCCCCTCTCGGATGACGGTCGACAACAGCATGAGCAGTGGCTACTGTAGTTTGGATGAAGACTTGGAGGACTGTTTTTTCACAGCCAGGACCACCTTATTTAGGAGCGCTCAGAGCAAATTTGCCGCAAAGGTAACGAGCTGTATGGCAATTCCGTAGCACCCCCCCCCTCAATAATCTGTATGCAAAACCTATTTCTGGCTATCAGCATTTAATGATATTCGAGAGGCATTCATTCATTTGCAGTGCATGGGTAGCCTTGCTCAGTTGCAATGGCTTGAAAGCTTATCTTTATGCCATTTCCCTCTTTCAAACTCTGATCTCTTCATAGTCGCCCAAGTGCTTGACTTTGACACCTGTTAACTCTGACATTCAGGGAACAGCAGTCTCACAGAGACCCTGTAGTTGTCCTTCACATGTAATATTTTTGAACATCTACCTTCTCAAAGGGTGTGTGAGATTGGTTGCTAAACTGAATGAATGACATTGAACTGTATCGTCAGCGCATTAAGTCTAGTGAGACTGTGCCAGTGTTTTGTTTAATTAAAAAAAAATGCATTATTGCTTGGAAGATTTTTATCCTGGTGTGGATATAATGAGTCAGAGACTGTTGGCTAACTTGCATATACATGTAATTATGATTCTCAGAGCTGATGGGCATATTCCACTGCTCCATATAGTCATATAAACCTAATATGAGGGGAAATTTGTCTGCTCCTCTGGTTTTACATGGGTTTTAGAATTATGAGGCTACAACAAAATAAAATGAATTAAGCTGATCTTGCCCTTTTTGCTTCTACCATGCAATGTATTTGCAGTCACTGTAATGACTAAATGAAGGCTTAGCAGGGTGGATTCAGTTTAAATCATGGAGATTTAAAATTGCCACAAAAAGAGCAATATAAATCCAGCTTCCCGTGTTGTAATCTGCATATTTCCTGAACGTATGCAGCAGCAAATTAGTATGTGTGACAGTTAAAACACAGTGGTTTTTACGCATGTATGAGGAAAAGGGGACAGTTGTGAAATTAATGGGTTTCTTTGCACACATGCATTGAGCGAGATCACTTACTCTGAGGATTAAGTGCTCAGAACTTTCCAGAAGTAATGGCTTACAGTTACTGGGTAGAACAGTGAAAGTAAATGCTGAAGCTATTTAGCTGGTAGTCATAAATATTCATAATTTTGAGAAATGAACACTTTGCAGAACTCAAGCTTTTTTGTTGCAAGAGGCGAGGGGGGGGGCGCCTAGGAGAGAAGAAAAAAAAAGTCCCAAGAAGGTGGGTTTTGGGATGATTCAGGATTGTGTCTTCTGGGTCCTAGAACCTGTGTCAGTCCCTGAGCCCAGTAGGAAGATCACAAGAAGAGCAATAAATAAGCTTTTGTTGTGTCTCTAATGCTCAATCTCAAAAGTTAAAACTTTTTTCCTGCCACTCCTAATGTTTTTATATAAAATATTAATGAACACGTTGATGGAGAACCACCCATTTATCTTTAACAGACTAGTCAGGTAAATGTCAGCATATTTCTATTAAATTTAGGTTTCATTTTAGAGCTGGATACTTTTGAACAGAAAAAATACCATAGCTGAAACAAAACAATGTTCTTTTTTTTATCATAAAAAATATTTAACATTTTATCTTTCAAGTATCACCTCCTCCTTCTTCTTCTTCTTTTTATTGATTTTAAATACCACCCTATACCTGGAGGTCTCTCGGCGGTTCACATAAACAGATTACAGTATATAAAATTAAAATAAAAGCAATAACCCAATAATATCCCCCTCCAAAGAGCCACATTTTAAAAGAGTATGGGATGTAAATCAGATCACCCAAAGGCCTGGTTGAAAAGGAACATTTTTGCCTGGTGCCTAAAGGTGTATAGTGAAGGTACCAGGCGAACTTCCCTGGGGAGAGCATTCCACAGACGGGGAGCCACTGCTGAGAAGGACCGTTCTCGTGTTGCCACCCTCTGGACTTTCACCCTGAGGCTTAGACTTTCAGGCTTAGGCTTTTAGCAAGAGGTCAACAACCATATACTGTCCAGCCTTGTTCAGGCACCCTCCCCCTTAGGCATGTTCTACTGGCATGCTACCATGTATAAGAATGGTGCTGGGAAATAAATAAATAGAATCATGCCAGGAAATGGTGGGAGAGAGCTGAAGAGTCCTTGTAGCTCAAAAGGAGACTCTCCAGAGCCCGAAGAGGATGTCGCTGAGGGCGGATGAAGCCCCAAAGACACCTGAGGTGCAGTGGGGCTTTCTTTAAGCTGCTCAGCCTCCCTGCCTAATAGCTGATGGGCGAGGTGGCCCAGCCACCACTGCCGCTGCTTTCTCACACCACCTCCAGTTGGTTCCAAAGCTTCAGCTCTAGATATTTTGGTACCAATTGGTGAGGGAGCAGGTGTTAAAGCTGGAGAGCTGGGGAAAATAGACATTTAGAGGCGTTTTAGAGGGTGCTCCCCACTTTATGCAATTTTACTTAGGCACGCGATGGCCCGGAACATAACCCCTGCATAAGTGAGGGGACGCCTGTGTTACTCTCAGGACTATATCTATTCCAAAATGCTATGAAACAATATGAAGATTAGGCACATATTTGCAGTTGTTCAAATTCTATCAATATGTTTGTGTTTATGATATGACTTCAAGGACTTGGAGGTAATAGAGGCTTCCTTGCCTCGGCATGTTCCACCCCTACCTTTCATGTCCCATCATGGTTAAAACTAGTTTTGCAAATTATGATAAACTGTACCATGGAAAATTTAAATGTAGGCTCAGATCCATGCTGCTATGACAAATTATACATGCATACCCATCCACATCAGTGTGACATTCCCAGCTATATTCTGGATAGTGTCCATGATACTTTTCTATCCTGGTGCAGATTTGAAACTTTGCTTAGCCACACGAGTGCTCATGTAGTCATTTTTTTTAAAGGAAAAGATAGCAGTAGGGCTACACTCTTGCACACAACAATGTCCCTGACTTCAAGAATATTTTCACATCTTTACAAGTCCATTTTAACCTGGGCAGTTGGCTCTTGTCCCTCCAGTACAGAGTGAGCTTCTCCAAGTTTGTTTGCTTTTATAAAAAGGAAGTAAACAGGTTCTTCTGCCCGCAGTGACCCTCTCCTTCCCCTTCATTATCATTACATGGTGACCGAGGCACTGAAGCCGGATCAGGGTTGATAACTCTGAAGCAGTAAGAGGGAAGTCACTCCCACAGAAAGGATTATACTACATTGGTTCACCAGCCAGCTGGGTTTGTCTAAGGGAAAGACATTTTAGACAGGAGTCTAGTTTTGCACCGGAAAAGGAACCCTAAAGCATTGAAAGATTTGGATCAGTGTAAAACAAGCATCGGGTGAAATCCCTTGCATAGAAGTTTGAGCCTAAAGCTGCTTTTAGCTCTAGAGGAGGAAGTGATGTCATACCTCAGTGGTCGTCTGCTTCTGTCTGTGGAGAAATGTATCTCAATCGATTTTTGTTTTTATAATATTTTTATTGATTTTCCAACACATATTAAGCACAATACAATACACAATACAAAAACAAACAAACACATAAACACACAGATATAATTTCAAAACCTTCTTTTCATAAATCTTGCTTCTCCGACTTCCCCATACCTCCCCTTTCTGCATCCCTATTTCCAAATTTCTTTCAGCAAATCCTCACTTAATTTAACTAATTACTCTTTTTTCCCTTCTCTCTTACCTAATCATTTACAGCTGTAATCCTCTTTTTTCTCTAACCTCGACATTTTAGCACTCATTAATTTTATAATAATTCTTAAGATAAACTTTAAATTTCTTCCAATCTTCCTCCACCGTCTCTTTTCCTTGGTCACGGATTCTGCCCGGCCGCTTTGGTGACTCTAGATAACTTCGGGCCGATCGCACGCCCCCGTGGCGGCGGCGACGAAAACCAACTCGATTTTTGTGCCCTTTCGGTGCCAGAAAGAATAATTGTTTGGGGCTCATCTTTCTAAAAAGCGTTGCAAGCATACTTTACAGATCTATTCTTGCCACGTGGTTTGGTGCCGTTCCACAGTGCAGGCCACAGTCTCCTCTTTTCCTGCTTCTTTCCTCCCCCCACCCAACTATTCTCTCTGGATTTCCTGTGAACCAGAAGGGATTTTTCTTTAGGTTAGTTTAATAACCTGCCTCATCTGCTGCCATTTTTCCTTTAAAAAAAGGCTTTGACTGAGTCATGTCTGTAGGCAATCTAAAAGATCAAAATCTTCTATATGTTTCTACTCCAGTGCACATGTTGTTCCTTTCTTTTTGTGTGGAGGCTAGAAATGTAGAAACAGCCAGACAATGTCAATGAGTTGGCCTATCTAGCCAAAATTTCCTCTTTCTGAAATGACAGCTAGCACCAGATGCTTCAGAGGAGGGTGCAAGAGCACACAGATAACTCACACTCCATTATGTGGGATAATTTGCCTCCGTTTAAGAAATTCTGAAATCATTAGTGACTTTGGACTTAAGCCTGGAACATGGGGGTTGGTTTCTCTCTTTCACTGATAGCATGAGCTATTTGCATTCTGTTTTGTGTGAGAATTGCTGAAAAACTGAAAAGTCAAGTTTGGGGCAAGGTCAATTAGACCTTGACTGTCTTTGCCAGAGCTTCATGGCATTTCTTCTATGAACATTCAGTATGTATCAACAAGCCTAAAGGTAAAGGACCCCTGACAGTTAAGTCCAGTCGCGAATGACTCTGGGGCTGCGGCACTGATCTCGCTTTAAAGGCCGAGGAGCCGGCGTTTGTCCGCAGACAGTTTTTCCGAGTCATTTGACCAGCATGACTAAGCCGCTTCTGGCGAAACCAGAGCAGTGCATGGAAACACTGTTTACCTTCCCGCCGGAGCAGTACCTATTTATCTACTTGCACTTTGACGTGCTTTCAAACTGCTAGGTTGGCAGGAGCTGGGACCAAGTGATGGGAGCTCACCCCGGCACGGGAATTCAAACCACGACCTTCCGATCGGCAAGCCCTAGGCTCAGTGGTTTAGACCACAGCACCACCCGCGTCCCTATAGTTTATTCCTTGCTCTGCTTGATGGCCAACCTAAGAGAAATATCTCTGGAAAGCAAGAAGATAAGTTGTTTGAGCTTATGCTGGTATGAATAGACAAGTAGAGTGGAAGGTCTTCCATGTTGCTGTACCAGTGCCTGATCCATGCTTCAACCCTGGTGGCAATGCAGTGCCATGAGTTGCAGCATTGTGCTCATGGGCAATTTCTGTATCTGGCTGTGTCCCAGCTGCAAGTGAACCCTATGCAGGTAGATTCAAATGCAATTGTGTACAAATGAAAAAGTAGATGAGGTTGTAGGTGTTAGGATATAGTTCCGTTCCACCTTAAAAGGGTCCAGGCATGACTGTTGTGTGTCACATGCCTGTTTACTTCCAGCACAGTCTGCTGGGAACTTCCGTTTGTATATAGCTTTTGTGTTACTGCTGTTTTGCTGGAGACGAAGGGAAGCTGACATGTTTTCCTCTGTTCCTAACTACACTGAATAAAATGCTGTACGTTATGCTTACACATCTCTCTGTCTGCCTCTTCTGCTGTGAGATGATTTACACACTCTGCTGACAGAGCGTGCCCGGGTCTCTAAACGTATCTGAGGCTCGTGTCGCTGTTTGATGCTGTTCCAAGGGAGACCGGCTGCTGGCCAGTGGCTGGAGCCAGCTGGGGGCCTGCCTGATGCCTGCCTGATGCCCCCGTCTTCCCAGCAGTATCCCAACAGTAGGTTCTGTTCTTTTCTAGGATGTACCAGTCTACAACATTTGATAGATAAAATTGAGTATTTGGCTTCTTGAGAAACTGAAGAGCATCTCTGAGATGCAGGCCTTAAGCATCCAAAGCTGTGTCCAGATTCTGGGCTACAGACTAGCGTTCAGAGCAAAGCTCCCTGCCTCCATTCAATATTGTATTCATATTCTGTTTGCTGCTTTGACGGCCTTCAGTCCAAAAGGTGGTATATAAATAAACCATAATATCTTCATTCATGTTATCATGCAGCTGAACACCTTTGGAGGAGAATGTAAGAGCTAGCTACAGATCCATGCTCTCCTCATCTGCCATCTACCTAGCCAAACAACACAGCTGTATTTCTCTGACTCTCCCCACTTCTAGGAATCCTCAGGGCCTCTTCTCTATCATTTGATGATCTGCCAAGGTCTGTCCCACTTCTTCTCCACATTGCGCTCTCTGTCCAAGACGTTGCCATCTCCTACAGTTCTAAAATTGAAACCATATGCTGTGATCTCTCTTCCTCCATTCCGCTCTGCAAATTGCCCCTTCTCCTCCATCTTCCTCTTCCTTTCCTCCCCCTTTGTCTCACTTGAGGAATTGACTGGCCCATGTGCTCATCTAATGCCTCAACATCCCACCTTGATTCTATCTTCTTCCATTTCCTGATTGCCATCTTCCTCCTCACCATTATCCCTCCCCTCCTTTACATAATCAACCATTGTCTCTCTTGTGACTCCTTCCACATTGCATTTAAGTATGCCATTGTCTTCATGTTCTTAACATACAAACCACCTCAAACCCATCTTCCCTCTCCAACTAATGTACCTTTGCTTTCAAACCCCTGGAGTCTATCGTTTCAATTTTCTCTCCTCCAGCCAACTTCTTAATCTGCCACTAATCTGGTTTTCAGCCTTTGCACTCCACTGAAACTACTCTCGCAAATGTAAGTGAAGATGTGTGTTTGTGCACTTGCGAGTGAGGATGTGTGTCTGTGTGTGCATGACAATGAATGCAGAGGACATAAAGTTTGCCCCCCCCCCCGCCTTATGCTTTTGAACACTTTTCACATGTCTTTGTCTCATGTGGAAAAGTCAAGATCTTCTCAGTGTCATCCTGTGACAATGAGTTCCACTAGATTATAAAGGTTGCTTCATTCTCTATTCTATACCAGAAGTACGCTGAACATATTGGAAGTGAAGTACTTATTGACTTCTAACTTTCTTTACTAATAATGACATTTTCTGTTACAAACAGAGGTCATCACGGCATATTTTCTATAGCCCCCCCCCCCCGCGCTCCCCGAATTCCTGTGTTGTGGGAACTGGCATTCTTGATAAATTATTCCTTGCTATCTGTGCGTAGCATCACATTGCATTTAATGGGAATTGTAAGTAGCTAGCTTCTCCCTCCCCTGGCTTTTGGGTGGCTGGAGGGTATAATTTAAGACTTTTAAGAAATTGTTGCCGTCACCATTAGAGGGACTGTTAAAACTGTATGATTACTTTTGGCACGGATTATTGTTGGAAGGTTTAACAGAATGACGGGCATGGCATGTACTGAACAATGGGAGTAACTTGCCCCTTGCAGCACCCAGCTTTCTTAAGGAAGTGAATGTCAAATTATGGTAAAAAGGATTTAGGAACAAATCATGTCCTAATAGGGTAAAAGAGCAGATGATTTACAAAAGGGTAATTGATCATCTCAAAAGCACTTGATCACCTTAAGAACCTCCTGCTGATTGCTGGGCTGTTGGAATGAAGCTGATTGCTTATGGTAGGAAGGGTGAGAATAATTGCATATTGTATGTAACAAATAGGAAGCTTTTCCTGTTTCTGCCACAATTGTGAATCACATAAACTAAATGCTCCCTGACTCCAGGTTCTAAATGCAAGCTGTTTGGTTAAACATGGGTCTCTCGGTGTGGATGGAGTTTTTCCTGCACCTCCAAGAATCTTCTGGGATTGTTATTGGAGGGGGAAAACAGGTGCAGCCTTTAAATATGGCCTTTGTACAACTCTTGTGGAGACACGCAGAATGCCAGGAGCACCAGCTTTGTTTGGGGAGGTTCTGCATACAGGAGACTTTTGAGAAGAAAGGAAAAAGCTGTATATATGGGGGATGCAAATTTTCAAAGATCTGTAACCTCTCATTATTTCAACAGAATTGTGCAGGGGAAATCATGCTGGCTTTCCTAGCACTTGACCCTTTTGTCTCTCCAAATGCAGACTAATCACCGGGGATGTATGTTACAGTGAAACTGAACCTGCAACCTAATACTAAGGTCTCTTGTTGTGGGTGGTTGTGTGGTGCTCTGTCTTATAATGAAATTCAATAGGGACTGCAATTCTGAGATGCATTGGATTATGGCACTGAATCTTCTAACACAGACTGATGTACTAAGGGTTATATGATGCTTCTTGACCAAACAGTAATGTTATATATGATACTTTATATAGATCAACTCTCTTTCTCTCTGTGTGTGCCCATTTATATATAAGATATTTTTAATTTGCAGGTACATTATAGCTAACTTTTATGTTCCTCTCATCCCGTCCTCTCCCTTTTAGTTTTCCTTCTGCTGACTTTTTTCTTCCAGCAATTATTTTGAGCTCCTAAAACAGACATTGGGAACTTTAATCCTGTTGGTCCAAATTCCAGCGCAGCCTTCTGAGTAGACTAAGGGCAGTGGTTCCTCAACAACCTTGGTCTATGGCTGCAGTTGTATCAATTTCTGTTTCAAAATAAATCAACAATTTATGAATCTGTTGTAAACAGGGGCCAGATTCAAAAAATAATTTACTTGCTAGGACAAGAATGTATAAGGCTTGTGAATTTTTAATATTTATTTATTTATTGAATTCCTCTCAAGGGAACTTAGGACAATGTACAATAAAGAATAAAACAACAAAATGCATCCCATAAATAAATATAACCAGATATAGCTCTAACATCACCAAATAAATAAATAAATCAGAATTAAAACACTGACACAGACCAACCTGCAGCTGTTGGGAATTAAACTCTAACTTAGTAGCCTGGTTCACACATGGCACTAAGCCAGTGGTTCCTAAACGCCCCCCCACACACACACACTATGGACCACTTGAAAATTACTGAGGGTTTTGGTGGGCAATTTAAATATTTTTTCTGTCTGCTGTAGCAATTCACTGTGCTAGAAGCTATATAATTCTAATTGCATTGCTTCTTTTGTTCGCTTTTATTTGTTTACTTCCTTTCGCTCTGTCTTTCGTGTACCTAAGCCTCCTCTCTGCTGCTCCTTTACCTCTACCCCTCAGATCATTTCTGGTCACCTTATGGATGGACCATTGGGTTCATAGAACAATGGAGCAGCTGCTATACTCCCTGCTCTTCACAGGCAGCCATGGACCACCTGAGTGAAGTTCACAGACCACCAGTGGCCCACAGGCAACAGTTTGGTAACCCCTACATTAGGCCAATCTATGGCTTAGATTGGCCTAATGTAGGGGTTACAAAGATCATTTGTGTGGTCCTCCTAAGCCATACTTTGGCTTAGTGTGATGTGCAAACTATCCCTATTATATTATATTATATTATAACCTCACCCCAAAGATTCATTCCTCCATTGTCTCCTGTGACAGATGGATGCCAACTACTGAGCCAAAACGCCATAGCTCCAGTCTGATGTTATTTGGCACCATAGTGTGAGACCCGATACAGAAAAAGTGTGTGTGTCTTCCAGCAAATGCCTCATGTTGCCAGAAAGATGAGTCAATTAGCATGTTCTAGTGAGTTATTTCACACAGGAGCTTGTTGAGACAGGTAACTAATCAAATATGTGGAGGAGGAAAGGAACTGAAGAAATCCTGATCTGGCAAAACTGTGAGGGTGGGGAGAGGTATTAAACAATATTTAATCTGGAAAAAATAGGGAATTTAATCTGGAAAAAATAGGGAGTTAACCTTAACACGAGGGGTCCAATGGTACACAGAACAACATCCTTCAAACCATTCTCCCCCTGCTTGTAAATGTTTGCTATGTTGATATTTCTAGCAGTGTTGCTATGGTACCATGTAATACTGCAGGCAGACTGACTTCCTGGCTTGCTCTTAAATTCGCAGCAGATAACTTAAAAGTTAAAACACCTCACTTGTGCAGAGGAGAGGCTTTCTTGCATCTGTAAATCAATGTTGTTGTTGTTGTTGTTGTTGTTGTTGTTGTTGTTGTTGTTGTTGTTGTTGTTGTTGTTGTTTAGCCGTTTAGTCATGTCCGACTCTTCGTAATCCTATGGACCAGAGCAGGTCAGGCACTCCTGTCTTCCACTGCCTCCTGCAAATCAATAATAGTGCTCATTTTAAACCTGAAGGTAGTGGTTAGTCTGTTCAGTTTCCCATAAGAATGTTAGGTTTGGAGACTGAATATAGGACTAAGATTTCCACTGTTCTGTAATCAGTATGCTTAGTGAGTGCTGTAGTATTAATGGGTGTGATTTTTCATTTTAGCTGAGAGAGTATTGCAATGGAGTTTCATACTAGTTGGGGTGTTCTCCAGTCTGGGGTCCTGCAGCTTCCATCTGCCCCAGCCAGCATGGCCAATTGTCAGGGATGATGGTAGACTAGCAACACTTGGAGGTCACCAGGTTGAGGAAGGCTGGTACAATTCTGTTATCACAATTTACAGAATTATACTGAATGTGTGCACTCTGCGTACATTGTGACTTGTTGTTGTTGTTTAGTCGTTTAGTCATGTCCGACTCTTCGTGACCCCATGGACCAGAGCACACCAGGCACTCCTGTCTTCCACTGCCTCCCGCAGTTTGGTCAAACTCATGCTGGTAACCTCGAAAACACTATCCAACCATCTCGTCCTCTGTCGCCCCCTTCTCCTTGTGCCCTCCATCTTTCCCAGCATCAGTGTCTTTTCCAGGGAGTCTTCTCTTCTCATGAGGTGGCCAAAGTACTGGAGCCTCAGCTTCACGATCTGTCCTTCCAGTGAGCACTCAGGGCTGATTTCCTTAAGAATGGATGCGTTTGATCTTCTTGCAGTCCATGGGACTCTCAGGTGTCTCCTCCAGCACCATAATTCAAAAGAATCAATTCTTCGGCGATCAGCCTTCTTTATGGTCCAGACATTGTGACTAGTCACCAGTTACAACTTGGTTTGGTGAGTGGGTTTTTCATTAAGTTGTCAACCTGCTGTAGTCTCAGTGAACTTGAGTGTATGCAAGAATGCCAAGTTCCTTATTGCAATGTTTTGCAAGAATAGTATACGCAATAACAATGTTAATCAACATGTAATGGGGGCAGGAGGGGAAAGATGGCTGTTGACTTTGCCCTAGCCAGCAACATCTTACCTTCACTTTGCAGTGGTGTCCATGACATTTGACAACGTGGAATGAAATGGGAGAATTCGGTTAAGACATTTGCATGTTATCCTATACTTTTTTGTCAGAGCAGAAAAAACCCTTCTGATAATTGCTATGGTTACTAACCTCATTTTTAATTTATCTAATGATTCTCTGTACTGAGTTACAGGTGAGCAAAAATCCAGGTGCTTTTTCAGTCCTGCTCCATTTCTTCTAGTTCTTTCTGCATGGGCAGCCTCATGCAACAGGAACATGGCATTTAGCATGGGGGCCTCAACTGGTCCAATGTGTTCATCATATAGAGTCCAGTATATAGACTTAAGCAGTATAAAAATTGTAGAAGTAATCTGTCTCACTGTCATCCTTGATTGATTAGGTCTAGTTCCATCTAGTGCAACATCTTTTGGAAAGAATTCCAGCCACCAGCAGGTATTAGTTGGTCAGGTGCATATGAGCTGTGGACCACCAGTGAGTTGCTGTCTACCTACCTTCTGGTATACTAAGGCATCCGATCTGCTACACTGGTTTTACTGTGGACAGGCACTTAGAGTAAAAATCCTTACCAAAAAAACCCATCCAATTTCCCCCAACACCAATACAAAGAATTATTGTGGCACCACTGAACGCAATTCGGTTGAAGCCTCATTATGACTGTGATCTACCAGTTGAAGATCTGCACACTTGGAAGTGACCATGGCAGCTAGGAGTACAAGCCAGTGTTGCTGAACAGCCAGCCTAATTTAGCTTAGAACGGTGCATTGTGGATGATGTAGGAATGCTCTTGCTTAAAAGGGCAAGCTCACCCCAAGTCCTCCCTGTAATGTGGTATCACTTCCCCATATTGTGATGATATTGCATTGTGTGCTTCCCCACCCATATTCCATCCCATTGGCCACTTCTGAAAGTAATCAAGGAAGTGCACAATCTATAAGCTTTAGCATGATAATTAATAATGGTCTTAATGAGGTGGAGGTGATGGCAGATTTGCTGTATGTTGCTTTTTCTCAGTTGTTGCCTAGAGCAATAGTGCAGTTTTCCTTAGTTTGATTTTGGAAATTTCCATAGCCCAGTAAGTCTTCCTGGCTAGAAAGGGGCTTTCAAGACATTGTGCATGTTGCACATGTTGCTGTGAAAAACACTTAAAGCTAAAGAGGCCTGGAATTGGAACCTGGAGTTTCTAACGCCCACTGTAATATCCATTAGCAGGCATTGTTTCTTTAGTCTTTCTCTGCTGCTTGTATATGTCCCTGCAGGCATGTTCCTGAATTATTTAAAATATTTACAACGCCATGCACCAAAGTTCTGGGCCTGGAGCTAAATTCTGAGCAGACAGAGTAATTTTCCCATTTAATTTCTAGTGGATTCTACCAATAACAATGTAACATTGTCTGGAAAAATATTTTAAACTGCAGTGTAGTGGTCATCAAGGGAGCTGCTTTTGTAAATCTGGTTTATAAATTGCAGTTCTGAAGCATATTGCTTTATGAGCCAAGTCAGGGACAGTAGACAAAATTGAGATAAGGCTGCTTACGTTATCGAAACTCTGATTATCGGAGTCTTGAATGAACAAACGTACCTCACAGTTGTTCTAAAGCAGTGGTTGGCAATAGAAGGTTTCAGAGTCCAATTCAGCCCACTGAGGAATTCCAGAGAGCCCCTGGGTTGCTAATCCAGAGGAAATACGTATGAGTGGGAGGGAAATGGTGGCTTTGACTATGAGACATGCTGGCAGTCTAACACCATCTTAAAATTGTCCTTTCATAAAACTAGTTTCTTACTAGGCTTCCATGGCTTCTCTTATGCTTCCTTTAGTGGTACATTTGTTTGCATCAGTAGAAGGTTGTTGCGCAAGTGAATGCACAAGCAGGTCGCTGATGACTTAGTTGCACAATCTGTTGTGCAACAAGATTCTGTTAGTGCAACTATTGCATTAAAACTCACCTGTTTGCTAGTGCATGAGCACTTGTACCAGAGAACGTTGGGAACAGCTCATATTTCTTAGCCCTCTCCCTGCCCCCCCACCCCCAAAATATCTCTGTTATGACATCCCCCTCCCCCCCTCTTTCTCTTCATCTTTTGTTAGGGCAAAAGAATTTATTGTAGCAGATTAGGAGAAGTGCAAACAACTAAGTGCTCCTAGCATTCATGAACCAGCTGACTGAACAGCAGTCAAGACAATTAGCCTTGATGCATCTCTGTTGCAAAGTATTTGTTTACTGTGCCAAGAGGATTTGTCTTGAAACATGTCCCTAAACAGTAAGTCCTTTGAGAGTATAACATTGAGGTCCAGATGTGGCAAAGAATTTAGTGACCTTCTGGGTCCCACTTTGCTTTAATATGATTATGAAATCCAGAAAGTTTGAAGTAGCATTTTGAAAGAATACAGTACAGTGGTACCTCAGGTTACATACGCTTCAGGTTACATACACTTCAGGTTACAGACTCCGCTAACCCAGAAATAGTGCCTTGGGTTAAGAACTTTGCTTCAGGATGAGAACAGAAATTGTGCTCCGGCGGTGCGGCGGCAGCAGGAGGCCCCATTAGCTAAAGTGGTGCTTCAGGTTAAGAACAGTTTCAGGTTAAGAATGGGCCTCTGGAACAAATTAAGTACATAACCAGGGGTACCACTGTACTGTAAAATGCCAACTTGGTGGTTCACAAACTAAACGTTGGTATTTAAAAGAGATAATGGGTATGACTGATCTAGAATGGGTGAATGAACTCTGGGTGTTACTCATTTTTTCTTTGTAAAGGAATATACTAATCCAAGTATCTAAACTATACCTGATGTGTTGAACACAGATGTACTCTCCATAGCTTAATCCACAATAATTATTGGAGGCAAAAAGGGTTTCTTAGCATTTAAAAGTAGCAGGGCTTTTTTTTCCAGCTGGAACTCAGCAGAATTCAGTTCCGGCACCTATCAGGTGGGTGCCTTCGCCATTATAAGGCGTTCATGTTGATTTCTGGCACCTTTTTTTCTAGGAAAAAAGCACTGAAAAGTAACGTTTAGAACTAGAGGCCCCATAAAATATGTTCTTCTTTCTGTGAAATAGGTAAATTAATGTGTAGTGGAGCCAGTGTGGTGTAGTGGTTAACAGCGGTGGACTCGTAATCTGGTGAACTGGGTTCACTTCTCCGCTCCTCCACATGCAGCTGCTGGGTGACCTTGGGCTAGTCACACTTCTCTGAAGTCTCTTAGCTTCACTCACCTCACAGAGTGTTTGTTTTGGGGGAGGAAGGGAAAAGGAGATTGTTAGCCACTTTGAGACTCATTAAGGGGAGTGAAAGGCGGGATATCAGGTCCAAATTCTTCTTCTTCTTCTTCTTCTTCTTCTTCTTCTTCTTCTTCTTCTTCTTCTTCTTCTTCTTCAAATGGATATCTGGAGCCTCCTTTCCACATGAAAAAAGCAACCCAAGGTTAAAATAGCAAAGTTAACAGAAATCTGTTTTATTCTATGGTACTACAGTATTTCAGCAGCAAATAATTTGGTGGTCGCAGCCTCAACAATATTTTGATTGAATGTTCACTGAAAGGAAATGGGCTTTCATAGACCTTTTTTGACAGAAGTATGCACCTTAACCTCTCTGACTAAATCCCATTAAATTCAATGTTTATAAGAAGATGTTGAAGGCTGGGTGCAGTGTATGAGGGTTTCGTAACTGTGCATGTCTGTACATAAGTTTTCTAGGGTGGTGTTTGAAATCTTCTTGAGGCATTCTAGACAACAATGCCCTTCGTGCAGATTTGCCACAGGAGAAATATCAATGAGTCACCTCAGAGCCAGGTATTTTGAGGAGACACCCACTATTAAGAGTTGCAGCATGAAATTTGTTCCAAACAAAACTTGGTTCTGCCAAGCCACACAGAAGGAAAATGCATGGTTACATAAAGTGTCTTCTCCACTTCCAAAGACAGAGTACCAGATTTTATGGAAACAATGTCTCCTGGTTTTGAAATCAGTAAGAGGAATCTTCATTTTTAAAAAAGAACTAATGCTATCAGTTTTGTTGTGGTGCTTGAGTATTCTACAATAATAGCTCTGCTGACAGCTTTTCCCTTTGTCCATCAACCTGATCAATATTTTTGCTTCTCAAAATAATGCCTAGAGAGTCCAACATCTCCAGTTGGATGTCTTCTTCTCATCCATAATAGATATATACTACCTCAAGGATCAAAGGAAGCATGTCAGAGAGGGCTACTGTGCTTTCCACAGGCTTCTGTGTGACTCATGAGGGAAATGAATTAGGTAGGTCTTTTGATCCAAGGTGGTGCTTTTTACATTCTGAAATAGTTAATTTGTGGGACAAAATTCCAAAGATGATACAGGCAGCATTTTGGACAAAATGGCAATAGAGTGTTTCATAAAGAACATAATGTAGGAAACAATATACAGGTGAAGTAAAGGGTCCTAGGCTCTCCAGTGTTTTGAGATTAAGTACATCAGAAAAATTAATAGTGGGCTAGACACTTGACCCTTCATTTCCACCTCAAATAATGCTTAGTCTGCCTCTTATGCAAGTTAAGTAGCAATAAAGGCTTGAATAATAGTATTTCTGAAAGATCTGTCAATCCTCTTCAGGAGTAGTAATTCTGATGGAGCAGAGTTGGGTTTGATTGAACTAAAGGTTGAGGTGAATCTAATGACTTTCACCAACAGACTGTCATCTCTGTCCATCTCCTTGTCAAAGCATGTGGCAGCTTTCACAAAAATTAAATTATCAAAGTTAGTGTGTGTATGTATGTGTGTGTGTGTGTATATATATATATATATATATTCTCTTTAGATTCAAGCTAAGCTTGTGCCTACTGATTCCAGGCAACTCTAATTTTAGATGTGTGGCTTTTGGCCTAGAGCAAAAAGCCTTTTTCCAGTCGTAGGCAACCCAGTTGGGAGTTGTGGGAGTTCTTTCAAGTAAAAATGATTGGGGGCCACATAACTACTGCCAATGACCTAGTCTGAAGGCAAAGTGGGTGAGGACACCCTTTCTCTTCCTTCACTTCTGTCCCCCTCCTTCATTCATTCATCCGCTTCTTTCCAATTCCATTCATCTTTATTTTGTCACACAGTCGCAGTGTGGCTGCCCTCCCCCTTTGCTCGAACCATTCAATTTCCTTCTGTTGAACTAATAAGAAGAATAGTCAAATTTTCACTCACTTTTTGAACTACAAGTAGGGCTTTCTCCTCCCTTCTCATCCTGTCAAGATAGATAGCTTGCTTGATCCTGTTGGGTGGCTTCCTTTAGTTCCAGAAAAGTCAGCCCCCAAGCAAACAACTATTTTTGAATCTCCAATACATCTAATTGCTATGTTTCAGATCTTCTTCCCCCACATACTTTTGGAAGAACAGCAATGGGAGGGAGATAACATTGGATCTTTATATAAATAAACTACACAGCTGCTGTGGGGAAAAGAATAAACAGTTTTTCCTAGCCATTGGCTGAATCTTTTATGACTTGTGTGTTTGGCTCCCCACTCTCCCCATCTTGGCTTATATATATATAAAAAGAACAAGCAATTTCAGATCCAACAAACTATAGCTTCATAATGTTCACACTAGAGCATAATGTGGATACAGATGAGCTTCTGTTTCATAAAGATGTGCAGTATGGTTAAAATATGAGGCAACATGACTTAATGTTGGGCAGTTTACACAGATTAATAGTTTCTTTGTTCAGTGTCACTTTTTAAACTGGTTGAAGCATGATGATACAAGGGTGCAAGCTCATTTGCATTAAAATAATGATGCCATTTACCCAGCCAATTTGTCTTGAAGCAAAGTTCCCAAGCAGTTTTGCACATAGGCCTCTTTGTGATATGTTCATGACTGTCAGTGATGATGTAGGAAGATCACAAATGCGTTGAAATTGCAGATACTTCAGTGGCAACCTTGCAAAACCATCACATCTCTGGCCTGAAAAGTACCAGGGTATAATCTGCATGAAACCTATTTGGAGATTGGATAAATTCATTCAGCATATCACTTTTCCAAATGTGGCAGTTCTGCCTGTGTTGGCCACCTGTCTATCGGCACAGCACATAGGAAGACCAACTCGGCCATTGTGAGCTGCCATGTCTGGACAATCAAAGTTGCAATAAAGTTTTAAGCTACAGCGTGTTTCTTCATTCCCCTCAGCTTCTGGCAGAATGCTGAGCTGAAAATGGGAGGTCAATACATCAGTTTGCTGTAAATAACTGAAAGTAAACAAATATGCCTGTATTGATTAGTCTTTATGCTAAGCAAGCCCTAGAAGTGGGAGGTGAGCCATGGGACACTAAGTGCCTCTGTGTTTGTTAAAAGTTCCTTTTTACCCTGTTTATGGATCCCTTAAACACAGGATTGGCATATACCACAGCGAGCCCTTTCACTGACCACTAAATAAGTTTGTGTCCATTGGGGGGGCAAGCAGGTGGTTTGCTGTAACAGCATGCAGCCCATATGTTTACTGTGAATGTTTGTACATCTTTTTAAAAACAACCCTAAAACCACTAAGTTTCCAAATGGTTTGCAACAATCATAATCTCAATCAGTTAGCTGATAGCCATGATCACTATGGGATAAGGCTTTGAAAATGTTAAAGGCTTACTAATCACACAAAAAATGCAGTCCTGGATGTTAACTTCCTAGCCATTCAGTTTGTTAGTCCCATGCTTCAGTAATCACTATAGCTCATATTTTCCAATCAACCACTCTTAATAACTCATATCATGAATTTATGGCTTTTTACGTAAGTGCTATACTTCGGTTAAGAAGCTCCTATGGCTAACTAGGCCATGAACTACATATGTCAAAACCATGAGTATCCCAGAGTGATAATGCACATTGCATGTTTGTGCTGTTTTGTTCTTATCATGCCATGTATTTGCTTTTGGGTGGGTGCAGGGTGGATGTAATGGAATTATATATATTAAGAATGCTGGGAACACAGACCTTAACCAGGGTCGTTGTGTTGCACCCTAATGAGCCCCTGTCCTGCTCTCTCCACAGAGGACAGTTCCTTGCTGTGGCTGGGGTTCAGAGACATTATTTGAAATACACACATTAATGTTAATGTAACAGAGATACTGACGTCTTAATGCATAACGTGTTGGCTCCTGTCTTCTTTATCTGCTCCGATGTGAGTCAAAGGATACAGTAGCCAAGGTGGCAATTCTAGAACACGGATGGTGGAATATTAAGAAATTTAGAATTTGCTGTAGATGAGTGATGCTAGGTGTTATATTCCCAAATTGAGGCCATGTCATCTTAAGATGTCAAGTCTATATATCCAGAATTGCCATTTCCATTGTTTTGAATTAGATGGCCTCTGTCTTGACAAATCAGAGGAGCTGTAATGATCAGAACTGAAGTGTTTAACACATACACACACACACACACACACACACACACACACACACACACACACAATTTGTGCTGGTATATTTTACTGAAAATACTTTAAATAAAACTTTAAATGTTTCTCATATTTTAAATCTAGTTGATTTATCAACTATCACTTTTTTCAAATAACACTAGTTTCAATAAAACAAGATTTCGACTTGCTACATAAGTGTTGAAGCTCAGAAGTGTAGCTCCCTAGGAAGAAGAAGACAGATTGGTGGTAGCATCCCTTCACAAAGCTAAGATGTTGTATATAGTATGATGATAGAAGTAGAAGAATAACTGATGGGCGATGAACAGGTTTAATCACTTGAAAAGCTTTATCGTGTGATTTCCCCTGATCCTGCCCTCTAGATACAAATTTGTCTCTTATATGGCTGGGAATTTCCCAGCAGGACTTTTTCTACCAGTAAGACTGGGGGGGAATTATGCAGATTACTGTATTGAAACTAAAATATAATCACATACACACTCTTTCTCACAGATAGTTGCCCTAAGTTTTCTCACATATCCTTCCATTCTTAATTCAAGATACAGTATCTTTGAACTTTCTTGATGACAGGGGTGTGCAATATTTTTTCTTTCATTTTCCCACTCATTTTAAGTCTTTCATTTTGTTTCCATTCCTTTCAGTTGCATTCATGTTTTGTGCTTTCCATTTATTTCAATTAGAGGCTCATCTGGTCATCTGCTGCCTATAACTTTGTTGCATTCCATCCAAATAGCATTATTTTTTCTGGTATACTGTAATTCCCCACAAAGTATCAGGCCTGTCAGATTTCAGGTGGGAAGGACAAAATGCCCCAACTTTTTCTGTTTGTCAATTTCATTGCTTTGTCCCTTCCTCTCTTTTTGTAACCGGAAAGGTAGCTGCACTGGGCTGTTGGCTGGCTGGCTGAAACCCAACTGTGTGCACCAGTTTCTGTTTTTCTCAGGAAATTATAGGTCCATTATACAACTGAAGATTTGTACCTAGATTTATTTCACCAACCTCAAATATACATGTATCTGCTGTGGTGGAGAGTAGAGGTACTATGGCCTCTTATCTTCAATCCATTTTGTTGCCGAAAGTTCCAGGGAGAATGGTTTCTCTGACAGAAACTAATACAACTGGATTGTTTAAACATGGCAAATGTTTCAGACTCACTAGGAGCAAGGATTTTATTTCAGCCCTATTCCTGGGCCTGGAGTGAGGGGCATTGTGCAAAAGCAAGCAGCCTTTCTCATGCCAGAGTTTGCAGAGCAGGTGCTAATGACATCCTGTTTTAGTTTTTGGCTATTAATAGCAGGGGTACAATGTGGATATCTAAAGAACAGTAAAATACGAGGGCTGCCTCCTTGAGATGTGCATGAAAATAGCAAAATCAGAAAATGTAAGAAGAACTAGGAAACTCACTAGTGTGTTAAGCTAAGTATATTTTTGGTGTAACATGCTGAAATTTTAGTGTAATGCACTGCTGGATTTCACAGCCTCATCCTCAAAATACACAAACCATTTTGTTTCCCTGCAAATATTCCTTTCCTGAGGAGGGACTCCCGGTGTCACTAGGCTGCATTTCCAATTGAGATGGATAGAAGAATATAGCATAAAGGAATTGGCCTACTCTTGTAAGAGTCAGACCTTTTGGTCTAATGGTAATCTATGATTCTCTCTGATTTCTGGGACAGTTCTTGTCTCTGCATTTAATATGAGGTCCTATATGGGAATTGAACTTCATACATGCAAAGCTGAATGACCCCTTTCCTGATGGGGGAGGGGGTCTTGTGCAACAAACAGAGCAGGTGTCCCATCGTATACCCACATCCTGGGTTTATGGAGCGTGGTATTGGCAATGTCATGGTCATCACTAGAGTTTCTTAACAGAATATTTCAAGTATTCGCTGAAAATTGGAGTTTGATCTCCCCCTCTGTGGTGTGCTTATTTTCAGTAGTTCTAGTCTGATTTTGCCCTTCATACCTGCCAGTCTTTTTTTTTTCTGTTAGGAGATCTCAAACCATCAAAAATTACTCTCATAACAGCCCAGTGATGTGTGACTCACTGACTCAAAACTGCCTAGATTTTTTTTTTCGTGTTTCAGCTTTTTGTTCTCTCCCTTCTATAAGGAGGTCAGGCTGACATCCATCTTTCCCCCATGAGGTTTTGTAGGGGAAAGAACCCACGTCTCCTTTATCGATGTCCAGAGCTATAACTACTAAACAACCATACTAGCTGTCTGCGTATAGTTGAGGAAGATAGGGTACTTTAACCAGCAGTAAGTGGGTTATGGAAATTACAGGGTGGGTTAACCAAGTAGCAGGTGAGACGTTAGGATTGCAGGATAGGGAACGTAAATGAAAATTGTGCCCATTAAAAAGAAAGGAAAAAGCCGCAGGCAAAACTAAACTGTAAAAACCAGACCATTGTATCCCACATAAAGGAAGGCCTGTTTGTCATGTGTGTGGCACACACTCAGTCCATCAAACGGAGGATTGCCATTTAAGAAAGCAGTAAAATCAACTCTCTGTAGTTTCTCATTCTTTGTGTGTTTGCTCAGGGACCCGCAGGCTAGCTTTTTGCTGCACTTTAGGTTACATTAAAAGCAGAAGCTGTTACCCTTACAAGATTGCCACACTTCCTGTTTTCAGAGTGACAGGATGAAATGAGCTGTTAACAAACATTGTCTTGGTAATCTCTTTGTCAGTATCTACTAAAAAGGAGTAATACTATGATCAGTTCCATTTGCACCGAGATGCTAAAAGAAGGAGCCCTCAGGTTTTTAATGTGTGCATGAGGAGAGAGGACCCAGCCAACAACATACTGTGTATGCGACAATGACCCAAGTACCTACACAAAGACTAGGGAAGTAGATAGGATTAATGCAGTGTACCTTTTAACAGTGATATGAAAACAGGCACACTTTTTCTGTTGGGATCAAAGTACAGTAGGTTCATAAGGTCTGGTACGTGTGTACTGAGTTTCATGGGTGCTCTGACTGACTGCCCAGCTGGTGGTGGATTTCTTCAGTGACCTCATTTTCCTCATTCCCTCCTTGGTGTGCTTCTTGGAACAAAAGCTGCCCAGGTTCCATGGTGTGCTTTGAAAAAGCTGCTCTGCCTCTTGTTTTGCTTTGGTGAGCTGCTGCTGGGACTCACTGTGATCAGGAGGAGGAGGAGGAGGCAGGGCATGCTGCTGAAATGAAGAGTGTAGTGCAGCCTGCCCTGTTGCAGCCGCCATCTCAGCCATGTGGCTGCAGCCCTGGGAGTTTAGCAGTTGCTACCTGGGGAAACCCCCTGATTCCAGGAAAGGATCCAAGCCCATGAGGCTGAGCTGGAAAAACCCAACAAGTTCATTAAATTGGTGCTCAAGGAAGGGAAGAACCTCACTGATACCGCCACAAATATTTTTACTGTCCAAAGAAAGTTACTCCATTCTGTTTCTGCATCTTCAATAAACATTTGGATGGATGAACTCTCTTAACTTTCTGAACAATTTAGAAGAAGAACAAGAGATACCGGCCCTTGGTGTTAATGAAAGTTTGCTCAAGTCTCTAGAAAGTTTAAGAAAACAGCAACTTAGAGCCGTAAAGGCAAAAAACGAGAAGTGTGATAAAAGAAACAGAACTACAGTTCGCCAGTACACAAGCATTTAAATATATTGCCTAAGGAAGAAAAAAACCTTCAGCCATTGGTGACAGACTACCAAGTGAAACAAAACCGAAAACATTTTTTACAAGCTGCCCCTGGATTAGGATATGTGTACAAGTTACAAGAGTACAAAAACAAAACAAATTTGAATTGAATCTGTTTTGGATGCTCAATTTCTACCATCAGGATTGCAAGCTTGCCGAAGATTTGACCACTACAAAGTGGCTCTGCAGATCGATATCCAGACTACAAGAAATAAAAGAATAAAATTAATTGTTTGGAAGGAGCAGGGTTGGGTGTGGGTGACCTGGAAGTTCTCGCAAACAAAATCAAGCACAGTCCCCAATAACAGAAAACAGTAAATCAGCCTGCAGTTGAAGGCTACCTTTGTGCACATGGGGAAAGGAAGATGCTTCTTTGTTTTCATGATAAGAGTTTTTGAACACACCTGCAAAGGCTGCTCAGAGTGACCCACACATCTGATGATTGGCATGGGGAGTCAAGATTACTTTTTATAGTCTGGCAATAAATAGATAAATATACCAAGGCTCTGGAGAATTGTCACTGCTGTTTAAGAATTATTGGCTTTTGATTTTATTTTTGAATTTTTTATCTTCTGTATGCATCATAAGGGTAGGGTGAAAATAGTCTGAATAAATATATTTTAACAAATTAAAGTTGGGTAAACGTAAAGGACCCCTGACAGTTAAGTCTAGTTGCGAATGACTCTGGGGTTGCGGCGCTCATCTCGCTTTACTGGCCAAGGGAGCCGACTTTTGTCCGCAGACAGTTTTTCTGGGTCATATGGCCAGCATGACTAAGCTGCTTCTGGCGAAACCAGAGCAGCACACGGAAATGCCGTTTACCTTCCTGCCTCAGCGGTACCTATTTATCTACTTGCACTTCGTTGTGTTTTTGAACTGCTAGGTGGGCAGGAGCAGGGACCGAGCAACGGGAGCTCATCCCATCGCGGGGATTCGAACCGCTGACCTTCTGATCGGCAAGTCCTAGGCTCAGTGGTTTACACCACAGCGCCACCCGCGTCCCACTTAAAGTTGGGTAGGTGCCTCATAAAAGAGTGAATGAACAATGGGTGTGGAAGCACCCTTGGACTGGAAAAGTTCTCTCATTAAACTCTCATTTAAAGTACTTATTGCTGAATTGCTGTGAACAAAAGATCCCCCCCCCATGTATACCTGTTATTTTCTTTTATTTCTTACCATGGGCTATTTGCAGGATGATGCTTGGTTGGCAGCTCCCTGATGCTCCAACTCAGAATTATGGTGACATCCTTGCTGTGTGACAGATAAGTTTCCAACACAGGTCAATTCTTTTCTGTGTATCTTTACATTGTTTGCTGGCAATGGAACAGTTGAACCATCTGTCACTAAGCACGGAGGTGCAATAAGAACAAATTAATTCCACACCGCATGCAAGATGTCTTGCTGAATGACCCTCTGGGAAGTGCTAGGACTGCTAAAACTTATATTTGTTCAGTGGCAAAATGTAGTGCTAAATTTAAAATGTCTGAGAAAGGAAATGGATTTGTCTGTTAACTGGTCAGTTACTGCCTTGTATTCTGAGGCAAAGCAATCTTGCAAGCATTTTTAAATTGATCTTGGGGATGTATTGGTTAAAACCTGCATGAACCCCCCACCCATATTTAATAACAAGGTAACAGCTCTACTTCTTGACACCCCTATGCCTCTTGTTTTCTTTATGTAATCTGCTGTAGTGCTGTCTAGAATCAAAATGAATTCTTGCTGTTTTATGTTGGGTGTACAATTTATTAAGGATGTGCAAAAGCTTCTAATGATTAGAAGGGCTAAAATTAATGTGTGCAGCGGAGTGAGGGGAATATGTATATTTATTAGAATGTGTTTTGATACATTGCACATACTAGGAGTGCCAGCTTGGCCCCGCGACCATGGGTGCCTGGGGCCATGGCCCTGGCACCAAAATTTTTGGGTGCCCAGCCCCTTCATGAGGAATTTTGTGGATGCTCGGGCACCCAGAGCCCCAGGGAGCTGGCACCTCTGCTACGTACCATGACTGTCCACACATATATCTATGAATGTGAGGAGGAACCTGCCATTGTGCTGCTGTTTCCCTCTCCACATGTTCACTTCAGCCTTTTTAAATGTCTGGAAGAGGCTTATTTTCCGGATAGAATAGGCACTGTGTGACTTGGTGCCTACATAATGCGAAATCAGACCATGAGTTTACAGCAGATTCTGCTTGTTACTGGTAGAAACTAAGGTTGGGAACCCAAGTATGCCATGAGTGACAGTGTGGAAAGAAGCAGTTCTAGAGAACACACAGTCAAGATGAGGAAATCTAGAACGTCCATTTTATAGCAGAGCTGCATGACCCAGTCCGCTGCCTGCAGTGTTTATAAAGCTTTCAGCAGCAAATATTGCACTAATTGTGGGGATTATTTTTCCTTTTTAAAATGGGGACTTACCTACTTGAACAGGAGTTGTGAGGGTTATATTTATAAGCTAATTTGATACTGCTGTGATAAATATAATGGAAATAATTTTATAATAGGGAGTCTTATGGGATTGTCACTAAAGTATTTGAATTGGAAGGCAAGGGAATTAATGAGGGAATTGTAACTGAATTCTCCTAAGGAGAGTAAATGAAGGAAAAGAACTGCTTTGGAGCACTTCATACATGTCTTTTCCTAGTAGAAAAATGTGTCCTTGCAGGCTAGGATAGTGACTGTCCCAGGGCTGTCCAATGAATTTCATGACAACATAGAGATTTGAACTTGGGCTCTCCGCATTCAGATACCCTAGCCACTAAATCACGTGGCCTTCTGTACAGAAATCTGCCACAAAATGCAGGAAATACCAGGAAGGTGGAGATTAGCAGGACAGACCATGTCATTTGTTTTTTCTGTCATATACCAGCATTGAAACAGTTTTAAAAGTCATTGCAGACCATGTTAGTTTGAGGTTGGTTTTGTGGGATGTACTGTAATGTAGTTCTGTTGTAGCACATCCACTTAAATGAACAAGTCATAGATGGTAATCTGTGGTCCAGGAAATTATATGTATATATATATATATATAGAGAGAGAGTGTGTGTGTTTTTATATTGTAATTTTATGTTGTGAACCACCCTGAGATCTACAGGTGATAATTTTCAGACATGGCCTGAAGAGAACAGGTAAAGGCTGCTTCCAGACAGATGGTTGTTGTGGCATCAGTGCTGCTTGTGTATGCAAGTTTTTGTACCCACTGGCAGAGGAATGCGGGGACGGGAGCGCACCGCCCCTGGCAGCATGATCCTGGTGGGGTTCCATCGTGGCTGCCCCCCACCCACGCTGGGCGCCATGCCCCCGCAGGTAGCGCATCGTGCCCCCAGGATGTGTGCCAGCCCTGCCCCTGCCTGCTCTTTGCCTGAAGCTCCGTCACTGTTTGTACCTTCCTCATGATCAATGCTTTTTTTCTGGGGTGACTCAGTGGTACTCATTACTGGCACCTTTTTTCTAATGATAACATGTGGCAATTACTGTAACAACTTCATGGCGAGTACCAGCACCTTTTTTCTTTTCTTTTTTTAAAAAAAGCACTGGTCCTGATACTGTTATCATAGAAGTGCCAGCACATAACTTAATTTTTTTTCATATGGTTCTCTTCTTACTGAATAAAATCTCTTAAGTAAAAACAAAACGGCACAGTTGTGCTTAGGTGAGGAGGAAGCAGGCGTAGGGGTGTGGCATTAGAGCAGTGGCGGGGGGGTGGAGAGCAGGCAGGGGCGGGGCTGGGGTGCGTCCTGGGGGCGGGGCGTGCCACCCAGTGCAGGCGGGGAGGCAGCCGCGATGGCACCCTGCCAGGATCACGC
Organism: Podarcis muralis; assembly: GCF_964188315.1. NCBI lineage: Eukaryota > Metazoa > Chordata > Lepidosauria > Squamata > Lacertidae > Podarcis > Podarcis muralis. The sequence goes on from NC_135659.1 coordinate 62,295,314, forward strand.
TGCCAGGGGCAGGGTGCTCCCCCCGCATGCCTCTTCCTCCGCCAGTGCATTAGAGACCACTCACCAAAATGATAACACACATCTGACACCCACCCCAAAAGAAGAAATGCTAAGGAGCGTGTACAGTAGCAGTGACAGGAGTTATTTCTGGTGGCCCAGACTATACAAGGATGCATAGTTTCATCAGTTGTCCCATGCTGAAGGCATGTCAGAATACCAATCCAGTTTGGAGGAGCTAGTCTCTCAAAATCTCAACACCTGTGGGGGATTACCTTCAAGATGGTAATCTCAGTCCAAGCACCATGACATAAAAAATAATAATACAGAGGTGTTGCACAAGACTTTTTAGCAGAAGCTTGTGGCCTTGCACAAGACGTTGGTGTTATTCTTTTTAAAACCAACAAGTGGAAATAGATGTTGTCCCCCCCAAACCTCCATTTTGCCTGTAGTAAAACATGATCTACAGGCGGCTAATGTTTTCTCTTACACACTTTCAGTTAATTTTTTTGAAAGGTGTGCACATAGAGGTAGAGAAATACCTGCATGCATGCCAGGAATGGGTAAGGCAGTGATGGAATGAAAGGGAACACACAACAAGGAAATCATTTCGTAAGAACCACCCACTGGTATTGATTAGACAAATTCTGGAGGCTAAAGTGCCTCCACTGTTTGAGGGAATGTGCCTCGGCATACCAGTTTCTGGGAACCACAAGCGAAAAGAGTGCTGTTGACCATAGGTCCTGTTTGCAGGCTTCCCTTGAGTATCTTCTGGCCACTGTGACAACAGGATGCTGGACTAGATAACTGGCCTAATCCAATAGGCTGTTCTTATGTGATCTGGAAATAGCCAACCGCATTCAAATGCGAATTGCACATACAGAAAAATGGATCTAAATCATCCCTTTGCAGCATCAGTGGAAGCAACCTGTGTCATTTGCACCAAGATAATGCCGAGAGGCATGAATCCTGGCAAGCAAATGCATTTCTAGTGTCTCATCCTGTTACTCTTCATAGTCACAGCTGTGGTGTTTTTCAGTACTTAAAGTGAGAGGGTGGTAGCCTCAGACAGGATGTAGACACACATTACAAAGGAAATGGTAAATGGAATAAGCAAGAGGTAAGCGTAACTTTGCTGTCCAATAGAAAGAGAGTGGGAATGGAATTGTGCTTAGTCACCTCACTGCTGAATAATGTTTGGGAGACAGAAATTAAAGACTGGGGGCACTGATTTATCAAGTCCTGTTGGAATCAATTATTATTTGATGGCCTGATGGTATGAGCACCTGTCATGAAATAGTGCCTTATTAAATGAAGCAGTAGTGGTGCTGTTCCCTTCTAGAACTGGGTCTAAACTGTAGATCCAGGCTGGAGGAGTAAATCTTGCCAATAGCACTTTTCTGTTTGTTGATGTAGGTTCTGAGCTGTAAGTTTAAAACATACTACTAAGGAAGCGTATACAATCTCTGCAGACTTCCTTTCTGTCTTATTTGTCAATGTTGTGTAAAGATAATTAAAATGTTAATTTAAACACGAAATAACAAGCCACATTGAATCACAGTAGAAAGATGCGTGCCATATCAGTTCTTAGTTTTCCAGCATCACGTTTGACTAAGCAGTTATATTTGTTTTCCTTCTGTTGTATGAATATACTTTGTAAGTTACACATGTACTTTGTCCTCATTTCCCTACAGTCCCTATGCACAAAGTGGACCCGCCTGAAGACAAATACTACGAACCACCTGAAAGCTGAAGGGGGTATGATAGAGCCACCTTTGCGTGTGCCCAGAGACCTAGTTATTTCTCACGTAAAACCCCCGCATAACCTGTTCTACCAGTAGCAAAATTGGGACAAAAGGGAAATTTGCACTGTGACTTGGAGAAGCTAAGTAACAGCAGTTATCTTCTCCAAACAGTACAAATGAGATAAGACTCCACCTCTCCCTCAAGCCTTCTGGCAGTCACAGAGGGATTGAGGGAGAGGCAGCGATTTCTGTCCTTTGTGCTGTGCTATGGAGAAAGTATGAAATGGATCTTTTGGGGAGGGAGTTGATGGGAAAAATGAATAAATGGAGCCTGGCTAAAAAGCCAGATGACTGTTTTTGTGGACTTCCGTGAAGTGCCAAGTGTACAAGAAGTAGATGAGACCAAAACTCTTAACAGAGTAGTGGGAAACCTCTGGTCCATGGACCAGTCCAGGGGGTCCAATTTGGCTGAGGGAGGGGTGCTGTGGACCTTTGTGCCTACAGAACGGTCAGTCATCAGCACCCGTCTTGTGCCTGCTCATTAACACTATAGACTGCATAGAACATATTAGAAGCTCTAGGTCCAGTCACTGGAAACAAAGTGATACTGTTATTTATAGAACACGCTGCCCTTTTAAAGATTAATGTGCTCACCAGTATACAGTGGCGTAGCGTGGGGGGTGCAGGGGGGGCCGGCCGCACCGGGCGCAACATCTGGGGTTAGGGCAAATCCACGGGTTAGGGGGCGCAAATCCACGGGTTAGGGGGCGCAAATTACTTGCCTTGCCCCGGGTGCTGACAACCCACGCTACGCCGCTGCCAGTATAACAACCTACTAGCATACTGATGCTAGAAAATAAGAAATACAAAAACATTCAGGGTTGTGTAAGTTCTGTGATTGCACTGTGCAAGGGTGGCATTTGGTACTAGGAGCACAATTTCATATTCTGAAGAATTCACCCCCAAAATCAATTTCCCAATCCTAAGAAACCTGTGAAATTTCAAGAAGCTTGACTGACTTTCCAGTCCATATGGAGCATGGCATCAGTGCTGTGGCATAATAACATAAGGAGAACCTGCTGCATGAGGCCAATGGCGCATCTTAGTCCAGCATCCTGTTCTCACAGTGGCCTCTTAGTGGGAAACCTGCAACAAGACCCAAGCACAAGAGCAGTCTCCCCTCCCACGATTTCCATCAGCTGGTATTTCAGAAGCACACTGCCTCCAATGCTATCCGTTGACAGTCTTATCCTCCATGAATTATCCACTCCTCTTTTAAAGCCGTCCAATTTGACTTTCCCCTTTTCTGTAAATAGCAGAAACATAACACACTATTCAAAGTAAACAGATAAATATTTGCACATATTACAGAATTGAGCTTTTGTGATGCAGATTTTTTTTGAGCTATATTTAATGCACCTGGTAAACCGTTCTGGTAATAACATGTCTAGCATCATGCCTCATGGAGGATTCTGGGTAACTAAAAGACTTAAACACACGAGCAGAATTCAGTTCAACAGAACTGCTCATTTTGGTTTCCTTTTTCTCTGGAATCAGTACTGTAAAACCTAACTGTATGAGGACTGCTACGATTGCTAATGTATTTGAACCATTAAGATCTATACTAGAGATGAAGCTTTTCTATTCTTTCACCCATGAAAAGTGAGCTGCAGTATGCCAATCACTGCTGTAAAACTGGTCCTTTGCATGGCTCCAATTTGAAAGAAATATCATCTTTATCTTGAGGCATTCCTGTATTATCTACAGCTTGCCGACTCTTAGTCTTATGAGCTCCGGGACTGGGATGGTCTTTTAATAATAGGTCATTGCCCTTTCTAAGAATAAAGCATTCATCCTGCAGTTCCTTGGCTTTGTTGCTTTTTATGAGCAGGGTTTCTTTTGAGGTGACATCTGTAGCATTGAGGTTTGGATCTTCTACCTATGGCAAAAGGGGCAATTGGATTACAGACAACTTCAAACATTCATCTGTTTGTAATTTTAGGAGCTTGGTCTCTCAAGAAATTTATTTCACTAGAAGAATCCATCAACAGTGTGGGGCATAACACAATCTTATACTCTTACAGCATGGCTGACATTTTAGTGAAGGTGAAGAGGAAGTAGACTTCGCTTCAAACGCAATGACATTCAGATGCACACACCTTGATATAATTTTATGCCTGTCTCCTTATCATCATGTCCCTATTGGTATGTTTCTGTTTGCTTTGAGCAGCCACATGCAAAGGGGTCATAGTTTAAGGTCTTTCTGTAAATCTCACCTCAAGGTAGGATGCAGTGTTCCCTCTCTCTCAGCTTTTGCTCATAAGAATGATAGAGCACTTGATAAGGTGCTGTACTGGGACCCAGGAGATTGTGAGCCCTTCCTGTTCATCTTCCAGTTCTTTGGGCACTGGGGTAATTTGCTTTTTTTTCTGTCCCAGATTTCCGTCTGCAAAATAATATTTTATTACTGAGAGGAGGGTTAGGAGCTTAAAATGTGCACCTTTTTTGCAGCAATCTTTCCTGGATTTGTCCTACTCTCTAGATTTCCCAAATTTGGATCTCCATCTGTTTCTGGACTACAACTCCCACCATCTCTAGCTAGCAGGACCAGTGGTCAGGGATGGTGGGAACTGTAGTCCAAAAAGAGCTGGAGACCCAGATTTGGGAAACATAGGAATAGGGAACCTGTGACCCTCCACATGTAGTTGGACTCCAACTTCAGCCAGCATGGACAGCCATTAAGAACAATGGAAATTGTAGTCAAGCAACAAGAGGACAAGTTTCCCATTGCTGTTCCTGAAGCAATGCTGTGTGAACATCAGTTTTGTATAGTCTATTTAAAAACAAACAAACCAAGAGCCAGTTAAGATGCTTGTGGCAACATAAAAGTTAATAGCTTCATTATGGCATAAGCTTTCATGGACTAGAGTGGATTTTAGTCCAGGAAATTTATTCCATAATAAACCTGTTTAGTCTTTAAGATACCACAGGCCTTTTTGTTGTTTCTCCTGCTCTGGACAGCACAGCTACCTCTCCAGAGTAGAAGCAAAACCTGAATTTCCAGCATGGTTGCAAGAGTAAGAAGCCGAATTTACTATTAAGGACATGCAACAGGGAAAAACACCAGGTCCATATGGCTGCTCACTGGACTGGTATAAAGAACTGAAGTGTGTTGTTGTTTTAAACTCAAAGCTGTTTTTATAAAGAAACCTATGCATTTGGTGGTTTCTTCTAAACTCAGTTGTGAGATTATGAATTAATTAGTTCTAAACCCAATAAAGAACATACTCTGGGAATGATAGACTTATAAATACCTTTAATTAACCCAGGTGATAGCCTAGCGACTGTGTTGGCAGAGAGAAGTCAGAGAGTTATCAAGACAATTATCCACAAAAATCAAGTTGCTTTTATTTGACAGTGGCATAGACAAGTTATTGCTTTGGTTTCTTTGATGCTTTTTTGGTTTTTGGACCTACTTTCTCTGCAGAAAGTCCCGGTTTAAATCTGCCACATATCCAGGTTAGTCTGGAAAAGACACCAGAGTGAAACCCTGGTGAATCGCTCCCAGTCAGTGTAAAGCAGTCCTGTAACTGTAGAGCAGGGATGCTAACCTGTGACCCTTCCAGTGTTGCTGGACTCAAACTCAGCCCCACCCAGCATGCTAATGATCAGGAAATATGGGAGTTCTAGTCCAGAAAGGTCCAAGGAAACCATTCTGTAATCTATTAAAGATAAAACCCATCTGCTTACCTTCTCCCACGGCTATGTGCAAGCTGTGTTTTTCTTTCCAAGCCCCAAAATGGAATCCATGACACGATGGTTGGGCACTCACACTGCTGCTGGGAGTTTTCATTGGCTGAGCATGGGTTGGTAGTCTATGCCCTGCCCAATTCAGCATCCCCACAGGGAAGGGTTGTTTTTTTTTTTTAAGATTAATTTTTTATTAACCGACCAATCACATCAAATCAAACCAAATTACATAAATTCCAAATTACACAGCCGAATTTTAAATTTTTGTTGGGGGTACCCATATTTCAAGTTCTGAAGGGGATCCAATCAACTTCTTGCTTCTTATTGCTGTTTTAATGTCCACAAATCTAACCTTATGATGTTCACAGTACTATCCAGTCCTTTCTTCTTGTTTTTCCACATCTCATGTTGTTATTTTCATATATTTTTCCTTTCTCTTTGTGACCTCTGATAGTCTCCACAAGCTGGTTAGACAGTTTGTAATCCTGCGTGGATATTATTATTTTTTATCCAGTAGCCATATCCAGACATTTTCCATGTAACATCACTTCCATACATCAAAACAGTCTTAGCGTCATTAATCTTCACCAGTCTGCCTCCTTTCTCAAAACCTCTGAGGAGATTCACCAGGAATGCAGTCTGAAAACAAGTCCATTCCTTCTCTCGGCTATAAATCCTTTGGCAAGATGGCGACTCCGCAAAAGCTATTATTGCTTCTCAATCTCCACAAAGCATACTTTTGGTTAAAGTTTATCTCCACACAGACCTTAATCATCCTGCTTGGGTCAGTTCAACCGACGATTCTAATGAGGAGGGGTTCTTGTAAATCACATAGAAGGAAAGTAAAAAAGGTCCCCCCCCCTTCAGTCCCATTGTCAACATACCCAGCCTTTGGTGTATCTTCATCGTAAAATATTCCTGTTTCTCCAACCCGTCGTCTTCTTTCGCAGAGGTCACTTAAATTAGCAGACTTCACTCCCCTTCTTCACTTGAAATATGTGCATTTGCTTCTTTTGTAATTAATTATTCCAAATTGCTGCAGCTAGTGCGCGATCAGAGACAGCATCCAGGAGAGCCGAGGTCCACACGGGGGCATTCTGCCTAGGGCCCTCACCCCCTTCTTTCAAATTAGGGGGTGATTTATGGGCACAGCAGGCAAGGGCAGTGTTCCCCATTTCCTTGGGGCAACAAGGGAGGCTGCCTACTCCCATAACAGCCTCTTAATTACCCCGTGTGGGTCAGAGAGATGGTATTGTCGGCCATCTTCCAATGCGCCCCCTAGTGCCCCCCCAGGGAAGGGTTGTTAGGAACTGTCCTTACGGTTGGTGGCCCCCGTGGCAGGCTTGCTTCCCATGCTGAGGCCTCTGACATTAAAAGGATTTGATAATCATTCTCCCCTCCTTTGCCTCAGTTTTTCAACAGGTTATGTTGGTTACACTCCAGCTCATGTAGGTCAGTGTGAGTTTATTGATTTCAATGGAGGAGGTAAGGCCGGGCCACTTACCCTCATGGACTGCCATTGTCCCCAGTATTGATGGAAAAATCAAATGCATTAATAGTTTGATTATTTAGCACCTGCAGTTCCATCACTCTGGTGACACAATGCACATTGTTCATTTAATGACTCGCCTCAATATCCCTACTGTGTATCTAAAGTTGTTTATTTCCCTTCTAAATTCTCCAAAGCTCCTAATTGCATTTCTCTTTGGTGTCCTGGAAGTGTCCCTGTCTGTGACAGGTCTTGATTACTGGTGTGTTTGATTGCATCTAAAGATTAATGGGTACATTTGCATAAGGCCCCACTTGGGAATCCTCCCCTATGTTCCGATTTGGCTTCCTTTAAAAATACATTGAAATGAGAGAGAAGAGCCTTTGCCTCTCTGTGTGATTCCTGCATGCAGTAATTGCTCATTCAGGCTGCACATTCATTGATCTAATTCCTTTTGTGACTGTGAGAAAAGTGATTGGTTAGGAAGCATGCAGGTTGTTAATACTTCCTGCAATTTTTGCAGTTGGCAGGGAGATTTGTACATGTATTATTTGCATGGAGAATGCACATTCATATATTAAATACCGCTGCAGAGTTTAAAGTTACTTGTGGCTTTCAGTTGCATCTTGTGTTGCAAAAATGAACTTGCAGGTAGGACAGGGTTTTTAAATTGCTGCACTAATTAGAGCAAAGTCATGAATCATTAGGTTTTTTTCTAGTCTTCCACTGACTGACTTATAACCCTAGAACTTCTCTGTATATTAATTTCTTCCAAACTAGTAACACAGTGGTTATTATCTCTAGCTTCAGGTAGCCTAGGCTTGACTGGGAGCAGAACGATATATTTGGGTGCTTTCAAATTATGCTTTCCTCAGTGATTATCTTACAAAACATTTATGTGTTTGTTTAATAAACAAGATAAGCTAAGCTAAAATTTATAACCTGCTCTTCTAGTGTCCACCAGGGCAGCTAACAACAATTAAATTATAAAATGGTATTGTACATTTTATGCAGAGGAATCAACTAGGTATCAATAATATTATTTCTTTGTACCACAGTTGCTCTGCTATTTACAGTGATTACACTTAGACGAGTGGTGGCCAATGTTTTGCCCTCTAGATGTTGTTGGACTCCAGCGCCCACCAGTCCCAACAGCATGGCCTAAAGATCAGGGAGTGTGGGGATGGTAGTTGAGCAGCACTTGGAGGGCACCACATCAACTACTCTTGTGCTAGACTGTTTGCAGCAGCTACGATGAGCATACTTCCTGTGTGGACTGAGGTTATCGGGTTTGTTTTGCCTCCCATCCAAAAGCACTATCACTGCCGGGAGAAATGGCTATCCGCAATTTCTCTGATAAATTGCATGGTGATAAAAATTATCAATCCTTCTGTGAAATGAAGGATCTTGATTTCTGCAGTGCTCATCAGTCCTGCAAATCAAATGAAACAAAGCACAAAATTACCACCTCATCCAGAGTTCGGAGATGCCCGTGGCCACAAGCTTAAGAGGGGTTTCGGTAGTAAAAGCTCATCAGACTTGTCTTTACTGTAGTAGTTTGGCTCACGGTTCTAAGAATCTGTGCTGAAATCCAAATAGAGTGGGTTCTCTACCCAACTACAGGGCCAGCCCTATCATTAGGCAGAATGAGACACCCTCCTCAAGTGGTAGATGCTGCATGGCAATATTGGCAGCCCCTTGGTTATTCCCCTCTTTGGAAGACAGAGCTGTGTGTGCCCAATGGCCTGTCTTCCACCCCTAAACTTGCCTGCTGTCCATGTACCATCCCATCAGCACCATTGAAGTAAAATTCTACTGCCAATTCAGTCAGCTTCTGTACACAGAATCGGTGTGGACATGCCATCATGTCTTTTGGCACAGGCAGCAAAGTTTATTGTGCTCGCCTTGCCCAACACTACCCACATTCTGTAACGAATACTTCTGTGGCTTCCATCATTGACAGTGGGGACTCTCATTTAGTGTGTGAAAGGCTGCGTTCTATATGGCGTTGCTTGAGAAGTCTTAGCAATGCTGCCTCTACATCAAATGCAGTGATGTATCTCCTTTAAAAAAAAACTTACTATGTGCTTTGCTCACCTCTGGGGAATATATTTCCCCTATGCAAGCTCAGGTGGCAACTTAGGCATCACCCCATAGGAATGATATCACCAAAAAAGGAGGACACTGACTTGCATAACGTGCAGATTTGTATATATGCAAGCAAATTTAGGTGCTATCATTGTAACTTGAATAGAAATAAAATGCAGCTCACCATAATGTGAAGTGTAGGTGACCTGCATCATCCTTCACCTGCTGTCTAGGTGTTAACTAGTGAAGGGGACCTTCGGAGCACCTGCTCTCCTTTCTTTATCATTAAACCAAACTCAGCAAACTGAAGACTCTGCTCTGTAAATTAGCATACTTGGCTACTCTAACGCATTTCACTGGTTCTTATTTTGGTCTTTTCCAGTTAAAACAGGCTGGTACCCTTTCTGCCTTGAACACTGCCAGTTCCCTTCCCCTTGCATCTCCCACCCACTCGGGGGGGGGGGGGGGCGCTTCTGTTGAGAATTATACACATGGAACAAGTCCTACAAGCCCTCTGGAGTGTATTTGTGCTGCTAAGCAGGTCTGCTAAGTCCTCCTGTGCCAGAGATAGATACATTTAACAGTGTAAAATGTACAGGAAAAGTGTGCTGGGCAGTAATCACCTAGGGGGCCTCTGAAAAAGGCTATGAGCAACATCTATGTTGGTTTTCTGCTTTTCCCATTTGGGGAATAGGCAAGATCCCAGAGCAGGTTGAACCAATGCATCACTGAAATGTCCACTTATCAGATCTGCAACGACGATTCTGCTGTTATCATCGACTGCTCAAATAGCAACCTCTCATGTATCGTATAAGACTTATATTGTCACAGTAAATGGCTCAGTGGGATAATGGTTCTTACAGGCTAGATGAAACCAGAATGTCACACTAAGAACCATTCTGTTTAACTGTTCAGGAGAGTCCCACCAGAATAACCGGGTGTTCATCAGAAGATGTCTTTGGGGAGCCTTGTCCCACTGTTGTTTATCAGCATCTGGTATTCAGTGATACATAGAGTCAGGATGTGGAGGCTCCACTTAGCTATAATGACTAATTGACATTGATTGGCATGTCCTCCATGAAAGATGCTGAACACTATGCTGAGGGAATGGTGTGCTGCTTCTCCAACCACTTTGGGAATATATCACATGCTGTGATGTCCTTTGCAGGTGCCCCAATAGAGGTGGAAGCTCAGAAGGCATTTCTGTACTCTGGACCACTTTTCTAACAAAAATTGCAATGCATTATATGTCATAGAAAGTTCTGATGGGGGGCGGGAGGTCAGTATGTTCATTGGGTAACTACATATAGATGTGTTTGTGTTTGTTTAAGAGCTTGTATGGCAACATCCTTTGCCCCTCCGATCAGCCAACAAAATTTTTTTTTAACATCTTTGCAAAAGTAACTTAACGTCATTTAAGTACTGAACTGTGTTTATTCCATTGGTAGAGAAATTGGAAGGGATTTTGTACAGTGAACACACCCACCCCTAACAGCCAAGTTCATTCTCTCCCCTCATGGTCTTCCTTTTGGTTAGCACCTGGGGAAGGAGTTCCCATTCATGTACATACCTTACTTTTAACCTGTTTGTTGAACTTAACAAAACTTAGGCATTTTAGAAATGATTGTTGCTACTAGAAAAGCTGCTGCTACTACTGTGTGATGGTGATAAATAATGTGTAGGCATGTAAGAACAATCTGCATCTATATTGGGATTGTGTTTAAGGTGTAATATTGCTTTATTGCTTGCCATCCTGGGTTCCTTTGGGAGGGTGGGCAGGATATAAATTTAATTTTAAAAAGCAATAAATAAGAATAAAACATACAAAATGAAGCGGGATGTCATAGGATCATGTCAAAAGCTGCATGAGCCAACTGAAGTGTTCTGTTTTGTTGGTGTTCTAGAATGTAACAAAACCGGTGGAAGAAAAAGAAGAAAAACCTAAAGCTCCTACTGTCCAAGAGTTGAAGGAGAAGATTGACAATTACAACTCAAAAGTCAACAACTGCTTGCTGATGAAGCTGGTATGCACTGCGTTTTCTGTATTACTTGTTACTTTTAGGACAGTAGTGTAGGCTCTTGTCATGCAAGCTACAAAACAGTATATTGAAGCTGGTCTTCTTTTGCCCCCTGTGGCAATTGTAGTGGAGATATTCCTAAGTTCAAAGGTGAACCAATCTCTACCTCATGCCCCTTGTACTCATTGGGGAAATGTACACTTTCCCCCCCACCAATAACACATACAACAAATGAAACCCTGACTTTGGAGAGTTGCCGTTTCCCCAACTGGGGTGGCCACCTAATTCCTGTGGCGATGTGTGGGGAGGAACTCATCCACAGCTGATGCTTTATAGAGCTGACCACAAAGACAAAATATAAAAAGTATTGATTTTTACCTCTATCCGTCCCTATCTTTTGGGTAGTCTTATTATGAGAGTACAGCATAGCTCAATGATTCATAATCAATAAGTTCATTAAGAATGGACCAGGGCTTCGCAAGGAGTAAATGGAAAAAAGAAGCAGCGTTCACACTTATCACTACTCTGCTTTTCAGAGGTAGAGTACTTGAGCGCCAGTCTGTGTCAATTCCTTTCACACCGTGTTGGTCGATGTGCATGATTGCGTTTAGATTGTACATTACTTCATGGATGCTGCTGTGCTTACCGGAATTGATCAATATAGCAAAGCTGACATAACATCCCAGCCAAACGGATATATAACATCCTGAGCAGTACAGCTGCTGCCATCAATCTGTTCAGTATTTTGGTTGACCATCTTTCATATCAAAACAACTACTTCTGGAGCCGATTTTTGAGGGTGCATAGGAGTTGGGGCCAGCCCAAGGCATTTTGGCCCCTGAGCTGAACCACAAAATGGTGTCATCATCCCCGCCCCCTGGGCCAGGGAAGATGGGGTAAGGGAAGATCTACATCAGGAACAGGGGAGGAATAAATATCTACATTGGTAACAAGGATGGGAGGCCAGCAGTGCCTCCAAATCACCAAGAGGCCACTGTAGATGCAGCATGGGGAGGGGGCTGCTGAGGAGATGGCAGATCTGATCTCCAAGGAGCATGCCACAGTGGTTGGTGCCACTACAGTGGCAGCAGCGGGCAATGCATTCCTTGGAGGCTGTATCTGCTGCCCCTGTGGACCTTGCCACCTGATGTGGTTGCTTCCATGGGTGGATTCTGCAGTGGGGTTGGGAGAGAGAAAGGGAAGTCTCTTTCATTAACGGATGGGCAGCATGGGATTTCACCATTGGCTCTAGTAATTGTGCACAGGTCTTCTGGTAAGGAAAATAACTTGAAGTGCCTCTTTTAAGCAGCAAGTCCAAAGGACAGACACTCTTTGAATACAGGATTTGGATAGATCTCTCCATCAGCAGAACTCCTTCGGAGCTTATTTTGTGAACCTGCAGTGTAATTGGTGTGAGCCATATAGCAGCTGGGCAAAACTGTTCTGTAGCTAATTTTGAATCTTCAGCTTAAGCATTCTGTAGCCACTACAGCAAATGATTTTCCACAAATAGCTCTATTGTTCTAGCCCAGATGAGTCAAAATTAACACAGCCCAGCCACCTCCCACTGTGGTTCAGCAGCTGCCCCAGATCTCATGCCCATATGGAAGCAGAAGTGTTCATTTTTTTCCATCACAGGAAATGTACCATCCAAGGTACCAGGACCTTTGATAATTTGCTTTCAGTTGGTATTCTTGGTTATGTTCTCATCTGGAGAAACAACAGCCTAAACTCTGCAGATACACAAAGAGAAGGCCCATTCAGAATTCAGACAAAGGAAAGGGGATGGCTTTTTCACCCAACTCACGTTGGCCTGTGAGTCTTTCAACAACGACTTTGCCTTGCTAAGCCTTGCTTGTGGCTTAGAATGCCCCCAGAGAATGAGTAGGAGTCATTGCTAGTGCAAGTCAGTAAGTGATGCTCACTCTTGTCGCTTACCATCCTGTTTTCTGGCCCTTGTTGCTCCATAATATTTGTCAGGTCACAAGACTGCAGGACTGATACAAGCCATAAGTGGCAGAATTTAAAAGAATAAAGTCAGAAGCCTTAATAACCCGATATTCCAGGGTTGGGGAGAAACTGTGGCTCCCCCGGGATGATGGGAATTGTAGTTCAGCAGCACCTGAAAGTTCATAGGCTCCCCAACCCTTCTGTACTCCTTGGTTCACTCCATTTGTCTCAGTTCTTTCATGCTCCTCTGGTCTCTAGACCCTACATGTACCCTTCTCCTCAAGCTAGAGTCTGTCCTCATTTGCACATAATGCTAAATTTCTTGTAGGTTTCATAGCATCAAAAAGCTAAGAAAAGAGCTTATTAAACTAACATTTTGTTTTAAACCAGGTTCCCTGTTTCACATGTAACACTAAGCCAACATCCTTTAAAAGAAAACTCATCTCTGACAAACTCCTCTTCCCAGCTGTACAGGCAGAGGAGAGCCCAATTTTTCACTTGGACTTAAACCAGGGTTGTCAACTTAACACTCAACCATGGTTTGGAGTTACATGCAAACACCGCCTATGTGTGCTTTTGCCTGAGGGAAGTGAGAATTCAAAGCAACTGCACTAGCTCAGCCCATCAGTACTGAAGGTTTCCCCCACCCCATTCAGTTGTTTCTGTCAATAGTCAGTGAATGGCTCTGAAAGCTTTATGTTAGCTTTTATGGAAATAATTCCTGTGTCCCATATTTCAAAAAATTCAGCAAACAAAATAAATGCCACCAACCCTGCTTTTTAACATCTTTTCAACCTTCATTTTAATTCCATCAGAATGATGACGGCACTTACACAGGCTTCATCAAAGTTCACCTGAAACTTCGCCGGCCTGTGACGGTGCCAGCAGGGATCAGGCCGCAGTCCATCTACGATGCCCTCAAGGAGGTCAACATGGCCAACATGACAGAGAAGAGAACATCCTTCTACCTGCCACTGGATGCCATCAAACAGTTGCACATCAGCAGCAGCACCACCGTGAGTGAGGTGATCCAAGGACTTCTGAAGAAATTTATGGTGGTGGACAACCCACAGAAATTTGCACTTTTCAAGCAGATGCAGAAAGATGGTCAAGGTGAGATAGTGTTCCCTTTTGAGACAGTAATAACAATAAAGTGATCAGGATTCAAAGAAGAGCTGCTTGCTTCTTCACTGAGTCCTGCTCTCCACCTTCTCCCACCTGGCCTGGGAGGGCAGGGCCCTGACTCACTCCAGCAACAAAAGCTGAGGCTGCTGAACAGTTTCTTTAGTTTGGGGTTTGTTTAGGAGTTTTTTTGTTGCTGCAGTTGATACTAAAATTTTTTGTATCTTTAGATCATATGCTTTATATGGAAGTTGTTCAGTTTGGTTGTGCACTCATTCATGTGTTTCATTTCTTGTTTATAGCTATAATAATTTATTATTTATACCCCGCCCATCTGGCTGGGCTTCCCCAGCCACTCTGGGCGGCTACATTTGTTATGTTTGTAATTCTGTAAATCTTTTTATGTTGTAAGCTGCCTTAAGCATAGTTTTAACTGTGGGAAGGCGGCATACAAATAAAATGATGAAGACGATGCTAGCCTGTTTCTATCTCTTTGTTTCAAAACTGTTTATGTTTATAATGGTAAAGTCCAGAGATGCCTCCCCAGATCTGGTGAGATCCAGGTGTTCTGGGCTGCAACTTCCACTACCCCAACCATTGAGCTGTGTAGTCTAAATTATCTGGAGGAGAGTCTGGTAAAGGTTGCTCTGTAAGCCCCATTTGTGCTTAAGACTACTGTCCCGTCCCCCCGCCACTTTTACAGAATGGTCCCAGGTAGTTGTAGTAGAAGGCTATGGAGAAATTATGACTCAAATGGATACAACTGGATGCTTGTAGTTTGTCTTGGAGCCAACTGGAAGTGTTACTAATCTGCCCTATTACAGATTTCCTTGAGGGATATACTGTAAATGGCTGGCGCTAACCCTCAGTTCTGGAGAATTTAAAATAAATGTTTATGAAATGCTGTAGTGGTTCACAGCTAGCCACTCCTTTGGGAAAGGGAGGGAAAGAACCGCAAAACATCACTTGGATGCTGTAGCCTTTCTTTCTTTCTTTCTGTCCTCTCCTTGACGTTCTGTGGGCCTTCACAACATGGAGAGGTGTGGGAGGGCTTTTTTATAGTTGAAATATGTGCCCTCCTTTTCAAAGGCCTCAGGTCATTCTCTCATGTTTTTGTCCCCTCTGCAGTTCTATCCCAGAAGCTCTCGGTAACAGAGTACCCTTTGTACCTCCGGCTACTAGCAGGCCCTGACACAGACATTCTCAGTTTTGTGTTGAAGGAAAACGAAACAGGGGAAGTTGAGGTAAGACTGGAAGCTGCTTGCCTTTCAAACCTGCACAAACACGTTCTGCTCTCAGAAAGCAGGCAGTCACATCGCACAAGCAGCCATTTGCAGTGGGTGGAAAAAGCACACTTCCTGCTCTTGTGGTTCCCTTCTTTGTTACGGATTATTCGGTGCCAGCATTTGAAGATGGAAGGAACAGAGGCAAATAAAAGGCTCCTTGAGCCAGGAGTCTTTTAAGGCTACATTTGATTCGCCTTTCTTTATTGTTTACACTTGGCTTTCTTTAAAGTTTGACTGTACCTGTAACAAGTCAGCCTTTTTGCAGAGTTCTGAGCCATAATCCTTAAAATGCTTGTTTTTAAAGTTTTGGAACAGGGAGCATATGGTAAATCTTCAAAAGGTAGATGAGCTTGGTGCAATATTGCAGATTAGTCATTTGCATCCATAGATTCCCCAAATACATGCTTTCTCCACTCTCACCCTACCCTCACATCATCTGGATGCACAGAGACAGCAATATAGCAAACAGATAATTCCACTGTGTTTTTAAACTAGAGGACTGAGCTAAAGTATGGAATTACACTATTTCCTTTTTCTGTTGAGCACAAGAAACAACTTCAAAATTAAGAATAGGCATGGCTTCCAGAACTCTGCCATAAGCTGCTTTTCAAAATACAGTTTGCTGGCAAAATGGAAGTTCTTAGAGGAGCAAGGATTCCCCGTAAAGTACACTTGCTTAGAAACCTGATCTGACTGGAAGCCCCAGGTCTTCAACACCTTAAAGAGTTACCTTCTCTCTTTATTCTTCCTCTTATGGCAAGAATGGGGAAGCTGTGGCTGTTGTTGGGAGTCCCAACTCCCATCAGTCCCGGACAGCCAGACAATGATCAGGCAATGTTTATCTCAAGGCCCACAGGTTCCCCATTTCTACCTGCGGGCATCATGTTCTGTAGACCCAGCTCTTACAGAGCACATTGGTAATACAAAATGTTGAAATTCATGCACAGAATGGGTTTTTTCTTAGGGTCATAATATCTCAAGAATCTCATGTATTTACACATTTCACTCAATCTCTGGATGGTGACTGTGATTTAAAGGGGTGCATATATACATTGCTTCTTTTTTACTTTATTTTGCCATGTCTCTAGTTCAAAACATGCCATCACTAAAGCCCCAAACCACTTTTAATACTCCAAAGCTGAAAAGTGGATTGGCTGGTGTCTTTGAAAGGGAAACAACCATCGCTTGGGATTTTTGCCTTGAACTGCTGTGCTTACAGAATTATTCCCCAACCCATTCTTTGAACTTGGGTTTTATTTCTTTGAAAAAAATCTTTGGAGAATTCACCCTTTGAACTGCGTGAAATTGCAAAGTTTGGGCACCTGGATTTTTTATTTTATACCACCACCTGGCTTAGTAAATCAGGATATGAACAAGCGCTGCTCACCTCCACACAGCCCCATCGATCCTCCCTGCAAGGGAGCAGCAAAACAAGCCAGGATTCAGTTCTTAACCATCATTTCAGGGCTCACATGTATGATTAATGTCTTATAAGGAAGCCAGGATATTAAACTACACGAAGAGAGAAGCAAGAGTCCTGAGCACCCACAAGCAGTTAGCGCATAGCATGGCTTATTAAGTGAGGAATTGATTGCATGAACTGGGCCACTGTCTGAACCTTTTTGAACTGCAGCTATTGAATTAAAGGGCGATCGATAAAACCTAGCAAACTCTATTCTAGAAAGCCACCCCTTAAGCACATTGGAACTCTTTTTTGTGGTGGAAAGCCAAGTTGGGAAAATTATATAGGGACTGTAATTTTTCCTGTGGGAGGCTTCTACTTTCTGGGCCTGAAGGTTTCAGTGTAGCAAATGAGGTAAAATGAAAGACTGGGGAGGATGAGTTATTTTGTGGGTTTTTCCTGCAGAAAATCATGTCAGTTAGTCAGGTCACATCTAGCATCTACCCACAGACTTGGAATAATCTGTATTTTCTGTCTGCCAATCTAAAGTTTGTTTGTGTGTGTGTGCTTTTTCTCCACAGTGGGATGACTTCTCTATTCCAGAGCTACAGAATTTCCTGGTGATACTAGAAAGGGAAGAAAAAGAGAAAATCCAGCAAGTGCAGAAAAAGTATGACAGGTTTAAACAAAGACTGCATGAGGCCTTGAAAGAAGCAAATGGGAAGCCTGGATAACCTGAACTTGGAAGTGTGGCTAGGGATAAACTAAATTTCAAAAAAATTATATATTATTTAAAAAATGGAAAGAAACCCCACCCAACCAAAACCTTTTTTTCCTCAGGACACTTTTTCAATTGGTTGTAGTCCATGGTGTGTGCTCAGAACTGGCAACTATAGAACAGGAAATTAAATGTTCCAATCCACTGACCCTCCAGAAACCAAAAATGAACACTGCTTCTTCCCCTCTCCCCTGCTTGTACAGAACAGAATAGACAGAAAACTTTGCAGTGAATGCTGAATATACAAGGAATTGGGTTGCTTAAGGTATAACCACCCCCTTCCCCTTCTCAAATGTATTTCAGTGTGAGTTTGTCCCTACAAACTAGTTTTGAAATCTTTCCTCTTTGAGGCTAGCTTAAGGATGAGCTAGTAGTTCACACAAGCAGTGGAAGATGCCTTGTCTTCAATTGTACTACCTTCTTTTCTTCTCCTGCCATCCCAGTACCTTTCCACGTGGATTTATGTATGTGTGGCAGGAGTGAGTTGAACGTGTTCTCTGTAGTAATTTAATCACATGGGAGGGTTATTGCTCTGGTACATGTGGACACTGTAGAGGATGCCAAACAGACTTGCACAGAATGAACAGAATGAATGAACGAGAGGTCAAGAAATCTGTAGAAGTAGAGCAGGTTTTGATGAGCTTTAGAGTGCTTTGGCCTTTGAGCAAAAGAGTTTATATTTTCACACAGGAAAATAAGGTCAGTTTTATTTTTGTTTTGGCAACACTTCAGGGTTGTTTTCTTGTTTATGCTTCCAGCCTAATATTTTCAACTTAGAGCCCTTCCTTCCAGTATACAGTTTCCTCTTACCCAGTAGGAACTGGGACCAGGGTGCAGGTCTGCTAATGAGCCAATTTGGGGCTCATCTCCCAGCACTTAAAAAAATGGAATTGATTCTCTATGTCATTTGCATTGCAAAACTGTTTCGTAACACCAGAAGGCCCACATCTACATTTTCAAAACCTGGCTACCCTCTATGACGTTGTTTGGAGCAAAGCTGTCTTTGGGAAGGCAAAGGAAGGAAGATTTGTTTCTTTCTCAGGGCTGAGTGCAGGGGTTCTACACCGCAGCTGAAAGGGCACAGAGCTCTCAGGTACCTCCAGAGTTATCTTCAGGAAGTCCACCACCACAGCGACCCCCATAGACAGTTACCCAGTCTCTAATACCGCTGTACAAGATGTATTAGCACAGCACAAGGAAAGCAAGATGCAGATCCAGATAAGCACATGCAACTATTGAACCCAGGCGAGAAAGCACTCAAAACTCTTCCTAAGCGCTGTTGAAACTGTTGGCCTGGCACACTGAGGAGGGACCCAGGATGTCAGCCTCCTGCGCCATCACCAAGAGACAAGAACAGGAAACAGTCTTTGTAAGTCACTGACTACTTCTCCCTAGGAATGTTGAGTATATATAAATATATATAATGTCATGTTTTATTTTTATTTTTTTAAAGAACTGCTTTTCAATAATGGCACTCTTCCTTTCCCTGCTCCCCTCACCCCCATCCCATAACAGCATGTCTTGAACATTTTTAATAGAAGGCATGGCTTCTTATGCAATTTATGTGAATGCTGCTGACTAAGCCACCTGCAGAAACAGGCGGGCATTATTTTTGTTTTGTTTCTTTAAAAGATTATATATAGCTAAGGGGCATTAAGAGGAGAAAGGGGGGGGGACCACCACGGAGCTTGGATTTTGAGAGAAAGCTTAGCCACTTCAGCGGTGGCAGAGCAGACGCCTTAGAGAGAGGAGTTAGAGGAGGCCCTACCTTAAGAAGCGCAGACTACTGCTGGCAGTGCCTTTGTTAGTATACTGTGTTGCCTGCATCATCTGTACGTGTGTAACTTTTTTTTCTTTCGAAATGGGTCAATTGTAAAACATGTACAGTCTGTAAAGAATGGAATTAGTGAAAAGCTTACGTGGTAAAGTAAATAACATTTTTGCCATGCTGGTAATTTATTTTTACTACTGTTTCAACCCTATGACATTTTCTTGAAAATGTCACCTACCTTCCAGCTTTTTTTTTTTTTAAAGTTCCTAAAGAAATCTGTTCATGCGATACAAAATTGTGTTAAGAGAAGCTATCGAAAATAAAACAGCCTCTGATGAAGCGAGGAGTTGAGTCGGTTTGTGTTCTTCATGCCCTCCTGTGGTATGCGGTGGTATTGCAGTGTGTAAACAAAGAAGGCTACTACAGTGGTACCTCCGTTTAAGCAGGTAAAAGCGTTTGGGGAGGGTTGCTGAGGGAGAGAACAAAATCCACAATCATGGGAGGGGTAGAAACTGTACCTCACTATTCTTTTGAGTCCTGTAAAAAAGAAAAAGAAAACCAACCCCACAATCTTCAGCGGATATCCAATAGTTTACATTGGACCTGTTTGTACTAGAACAGTGCTCAGCAAACATGCTGAGGTGTTCCACAACAAGAGCTATGGAGATAGTCCAGCAAAGATTATTGGGAAAAGTTTTATTTATAAATTCCATTATTTTATAGGTAAGGCAGCTGGATTAGTCATTTCTTTTGAATAAAATATTTATAAATAACAAAGTTCTGACTTTGATCTTCAGACCTGGCTACTTCTTCCGACCCATCTTTGGTGCCATCTCAAGACCCTTGATGTATTTGCGAGGTATCTGGTAGTCCTCTGGAACAAAGTCAACATGTAATCAATCTGTATTTGACAGCTCAAAAGCTTAACACAATAGGACCTGCAGCTTACTAAAAGAGTAATGTGCTCTGAAAATTCTAAAGCATTGTATACTTAGGGCACTCGCCTTACTAAAAAATGTACTCCTGTGCATTTTTAATTATGAATAAATATACATAGGAAGACATTGCACTTGCTGTATTTACTCGAATGTAATGCACACCATTTTTGGACAAATAACGTCATGAAAATTAGATTTGATGGTGCATTAAATTTGCGTAAATACGGTAATGTGGCAGCCCTAATTAGCCACTGAATTCAATCTGCATAAGGTTACACATGAATAAAATAACTCTGAAGAGAAAATAGCACTTTGCTTTTTAGTTTATGTATAACTGTTTTCCAACAGCCTCCTCCTCAGAAGAGCACATCTTAGAAACTGATCAGAATATTGTAAAATCAATTTAGGCTGCAAGTAAAGCACTATTGAATTCAATAGGATATGCTCCTGGGAAGATATTCCTAGGATTGCACTATTAGAGTTTGCCATGGATGGAGAACTTTAGGCCTGGCAGGCAGACTTTGCATGCTGGGCCTTAGCCTTTTCCCTAAGCTACACCTTCCATTAGTGATTTGCCTGCTGGTATGTCATCTTGTGATGACGCCTCTTCTGAGCCTGAATGGAGACTGTGTGTGCGCGCGCATGCACATGTGCCAGCACCTGGCCTTTGAATTGCTGGAATATAGCCTAATGTGCAAAGGTATGTCCATTGCTCTTCCTCTGACTCCACCCACCACTGGTGTGCTGCCCTGGCAGGTTCCCTACCCCTGCTATAGATACTTACCCACCAGCAGCTTAGCAAGGTGGTGGATCTGATTGCCTTGTACCTGGACCTGTGCTCTGTCCTTTGCTCCCGGAAGTGTGGTGACAGTGGCACTCGCCTGAACTTTTAGCTGGAGAAAGTTGGCAACAGCCTGTGGGTCTAGCCCATACAGCTCAAGATTCTTAATTATGGTTACCTGCAAACCGAAAGGAAAGATGGTATTACTTGGTTGCACTAATATACAATGCTCAATCATTAGTGTGCAATTTTACTTTTGTACATTCTTACAGGCTATGTGGTATCAGCAAAGTTATTTTCATAGGGCCTTTGCCTGTGCATATTAATAATACCTATGCTTGGAAATGAATAGGAGCAGTGCATGTTTGACAGCAGGCATATTGCACAACCTATGTGATTTAAGTGAAAGGCATACATAAATGCAAGCGACTAACTGAAGCACTGGGGTAACACTATCAAGGTTCGTCCTGATTGGTGGGGGGGGGGGGGGGACAGTGTAGCAGCAGACCAAATCTTAAATGATTAGCTCATATGTTTTGCCCTAGCAGCTTAGGAGGAAGGGATGTTAATTAGGAAAGCTGGGGTGGGGATAAATGCTAGCCAGTGGCCTGGTCAGATTCACACATCACCCATTAGGGCAAAAGCAAAAGGCCCAGGCCAGGAAGCTTCTACAGAGACCACCCCACAACCAACCAACCCTTCTCTGAGGCTACTTCAGGACTTCCTTACCCAAAGAGGAAGGGAGAGGAAGGGAGAAGAGCCCAGGCATGCTAGCTTCTGCCCCTGGGGTTTGAAGACAGCACCACCAGCTGACTACATTTTGAAACACTAATAAAAATGAAAACTACTTTGTATTCCTTCAGAGAAAGGCAAAAGAAATACCAGTGTTAAAACAGTGCAAGGGCCCATCGCACCTCTTCTGACTCCCAACCCCTGGCTGAGTCATGGATAGCACTGGGCTGAATGAATCATCTCTATCTGAAAAAACTAACAACTTTGTATTGGGTTGGTTTATTCCTAGAGTCTACCTCTTGCAGCCAAGCATGCTGGATACCATCAACACCCTGGACCACCGCCTTCAAGCCATAATGCTGCATCTGCGAGCTGCAATTCATTCAGGCCCACACACACACAATTAATAAAACTATTATTCCTGTGGAACTCCCTCCCATCAGATGTCAAGGAGATAAATAAGTATACACCTTTTAGAAGACTTCTGAAGGCAGCCCTGTATTGGGAGGTTTTTTATGTCTGATGTTTTATTATGCTATAATATTTGTTGGAAGCCACCCAGAGTGGCTGGGGCAATCCAGTCAGATGGGTGAGGTACAAATGAAATTAGTATTAGTAATTAGTATGCACACACAGGGAACAAAAAGCTGCTAATGACCCAGGTACTCTTCCATGCAGCTCTGCCCCAGTCTGTTTTAGCCTCTTCTACTGCACCTGCTTGGCTGCTCCTCTGGAACAGGGATACACATCCAAGAGGGCAACACTCATATTAAGTTGCCTTCTATCGCTTCAGACTATTACTCTATCCAGGTCAGTAGCATCTACTCTGACTGTGGGCAGCTCTCTAGTGCCTCACTCGGAGATCTTGCCCATCACCTGCTATCTGATCCTCTCCACTGGAGCTGCCAGAGATTGAACCTTAAGACTTTTTGCATGTGAAACATGTGCTGCACTCAAGCTATTGTTCCTCCCTTAGGTCTGCAACATGTGCCTTCCATCTTCCCGGAGTAGTACTTTGGTGACACACTTTCAGAAGTCTCTGTGCAATGTATATCTGACTCAGCTGCCAGTAGGTGCTTCCTACTATCCTTCTGAACTAGGGCCAACAGATATCAGATAAGCTCTAAACAGAGAACTTCAGTTTATCTCCTGATCTGGCCTTCTCCGCCTTGCCCTCTTCACCCCCGGGTGGTTGAAATAAATTACAAACCATGCACCAGTGGCATTGTAAGGTGTCAGTGTAACATCTGGACCTCCTACCTGATCCCCAGGGGTTCAGAAAGGAGGTAGGGCTATGACCTAAGCCCAGGAATGCTCACCTGTACAGGCGGCACATGCTAGCCCAGTTGTCAATTGTCTTCTGGTGCAATAACTGCAGCTCTGGTAGTTATAAACAGCCTTCCCTGCTCTCCATGCCCAAAAAGTAGGATCAAGGGCTCAGCCTCTTTATTTTCCTCTCTCTGCATAACAGGGCTAGGAGACTGCTCTGGAAATGGTGTTTTCAATGGGCAAACGTTCAAAAGATAGTGCAGTATTATAAAACATTTCAAAAGGCAGACATAAAAAAAAAAGGCAGCACAGTTTGGATGTTTCCACAGAAGACTACTTCTCTCCTTGCCCTTACCTTTTTATTGCACGATCTTTGTGCTATGTTTATATCAATGGGATCATTGTTTCCTTTCCTCACGATGGGGTCATGTCCAAAAAAAGTCACCTGATGGAAGGGCTGTAGTTTATCCAGACACCTGCCACAAAAGCAGCGCTAAGATTAAGCTTATCCAGGACAGCACAGAGGGATGGCAGCTTTCTGGCTTAGCTATTCCTGCTATACTTAAGTACCAAGAACATCTATTCAAAGACTCAATCTGATACAGCTTGCCTTTATTCACCTCAGGGTTTTATTTATTTATTGAGTTTAAATTATTCTTCCCAATGGAGCCCAGGGTGGGAATCACAGCCATCATTTTTTTTTAAGCATTCTAAAAACAGTTACAGTTGACTTAAGAATGTAAGAAAGAACTGTTATAGACAACTGCCAGGAGCAGTATTCTTCAGCCACCTGGGTGAAAGGTTGGTTTTAAAATTCCCTCTGAAAGTTAATAATGATGAGAGGCTGATTTGCACCCCATGTGTAGACTGTATACTAGACAACCATAGAGATACCGACAGGAATTAATTATACTTCATCTAGCAGCCTTCATCTATGTGATACATGATGCTATTCCATAACAGGATTATTCTGGGAAAATCTCTACTTAAAGTACTATCAGTATTATGTCTTAAAAAGGTTTTTGTGATTTTTAACAGATGACACTGCCAGACTGACATAGTTACGTTATTATCTTTGTAGCTCTCTTAATTCCAAAGATTTTTTAAAAAGAAAATATTATGATCCTCAGTTTTAGAAGGTCCCAAAGAAGCCAAGCTTGTTGTGTTTATTTTTACGGTGGCCATGCCTGCACATCATGGGAAGCAAATTATAAACCATGGCTTACCAGAGCAAGCAGCTGCTCACTTGCTCCCACTTTATTCTGACCCACCTGGAGCCAGGAAAAACAAACTGTGCGGTGAGGCTTAGCATTACCAGTGAACCAGGACTCAGGGTTAGCTTCTGTCCCCAGGAAGCCAAGGTTGGTTCTTGGTCTGTGGCTCGTCATTTGTTTGGGGAGAGAAACTGCAAGTGTTGGTTCACATGGAACACTAAGCAGAAGGTGGGGGGGGGGGGGGACCTGAGCGGCCCCACTCCCTTCTGGGCCATGGGCCAATTGTGGGCAGAGTCAGAGAAATAAGTGCACATTTCACTTTTGCATGGTTTATACAGACACTTGCATACCCTCGGCATCCATGCAAGCCAAAGGTACGATCAGCATTCAAGGACATGTTCCAGCCAAGCAAAAACACTTGGGAGTGCAATGGAGCAACAGTGAAGGGTGTGGCTGAAGGAGAGAGGGTGTGCTCTGGAGTCCTCAGGGCTACATTTGGCCCCCATGCCTGATGTTCCTCACCCAAGCACTAAGCCAAGCTGTGCAGTATGCTTCTCTCTTGGCTGAAGAGTGAGTGGAGAAAGGCAAGGGGTCACTGAACAGCATGCAGTAATCCATAAGCTATGGCTTACCATGATGTGCAAATCAGGCTACTGTGTCATAAAATTCCAGTCCGCTTACATAACACAAAGCAACACAGCACTAGACCTTAGTGACAATTTTAACCTTTGAATGGTTTGGGCTTAACCTCCTTTTGCAAACATTAAAGATACCATAATACATAGTGGCCTGCATTATAGGAAATACTGAGGCAAGTATATGAAGCAGCAGTAGGAATCACTCCCCCCCTCACCTGCTCAGGAGATTGTCCCATGTGAGCTTTGAAATTTCATCCTGCTCAGATTTGTCCAACAGACAATCGCACAAGATAGGATCCACCTTTATAAAGCTGTAACAAAGGAAGGCAGATTTAAAAGTCTGTTCTCAGCGTGATCACTCATCATCTGAACTGGAAATGCACCAACGTCAAGAATGTGTAGCACTCTACAGATTATAAAGATCATGTTTGTCTCTTTAGCACTTTGTTGTTAAAAGGTACAAAAGGATTTCCAAAACTCACACTGCACTTGCACTATTATGTGGTAAGCTGGGTGCTAAAAACCTTACTTGACTGCTGAAAACTTGAGAAGGGGTTACATAAAACATGTCCTCTTTGCTTGTAGATTATGTCTGAATATGTTGCTTGTCAAGTGCTTTTTTTGCATGTACCTCTCTTAAAGATAATTTAATGTTTAAAAATTCTTTGCCCAGTTAATCAAAGGTCACCTGTTTAGCTAATCAAAACTTTTAATGATTAAGCTAACAGATCAACCTACAGAATCATATCACTAAAAAAAAGTGATATGATTAATCAACTAAGATGTCTTTAATCTTGTGGCACTCCTAAATTATCCACGAGATTACCCTACCCTACATGTGCCCTCTCGACTGCTTCGATCGGCAGAATTGGCACTCTACAGATGCCACATAATACCCACTCCACGTGTGTAAGAACTTGATCATTTAGTGGCAGCACCTACACTTTGGAACGCCCTGCCTATTGATATCAAGCAGGTGCCTTCACTGCGTTCTTTTCAGCACCTGCTAAAAAACATTCTTGTTTAGGCAAGCCTACCTAGATGCTTAGAAAGTTGATGGGACTCCTAACTAGTTTTAGTATTTAAACTTTTTGTTAAACTATTGTTGTACAATTTCCCTGAATGGGGTGGGGTGGGGGAGTTTTAATCAAGTGGTGTATACATTCTATGAAATAAATAACAAAATAAATAAGGAAAATGACCACTAGTTTAAAATTCTAGGCACGATATATGGGATACACCTGCACAAGTTGTGTGTGTGTGTGTGTGTTTGCACACAAACACTTGTTGAGGTTGGACATACATTTGAGCACAATCAACACTGCACTTGGGCCCATCTATACTGCAGAGGTAAATAAGAGAGGGACCAGGACAGGGTGCATGGTCCATCTGACCTGAGTGTTCATACTTGGCATAAAGGGACTTGTGATAGGAAAGAGTGCTTGCCCTTTCTAGTAGCATTTCCCACATGTTTTGACTTAGCGCTGTAATGGTGAACCACGAGCACAGGAAACTCCTGTGCAAAATCATGGCTGCAGCTATCCCTTGCTATCAGTACAGATCAAGGAGAGTACTAAACCCTACTAAACAAGCTTTGGGGTTTTACATACTTTTTGTTTGTTTCATCAACCAACTCATTAAGCTTCACATAGTTGATAACAGCACTTCTCACTTCACTGCTGGACAGGGTGTCGCCTTTCCTGGAGGAAAATTGAATCTTGGTTACTTGCTAGGTTGCGGAAGGAACAGCAAATGATCAGCTTTTGCGAATTGGCTATTTTAAGTGGGGGAAACACTCCAGTAAGGAAGCTGTTCCCTTCGTTTAGAACACCTCTACCACCATACAGGAGAAATGGTCCAACCAAACCAAACTATTGAACTCAGCAGCCAGAAACATTCGTGTTTTTAGATTCAGTTATTTTTCTGCCGGGCAGGCCATTCACTCTGAAGTCTGCTACACACTCACACTCCCCTTTAAGGACTTCCTTGGCCCATCATGTTCTGCAAGCAACAACAAGAACAACAACATAGGGAACAAGTCAAGTGGTTCATTTTCTTATATTACTTACTTATATCCAGACTCTTGGAATAAGGGAGCCATTCTGGATGAGATGCCATAGAGTGGTGTGATTTCAGGACAGTGGTACGGCTGTTCTCCATCACCACTTCTGCTATCCTGGACAGACAATTCAGATGCTGCTATTTCAATAGGTACTACAAAAGACCTAATGCTGAAAATCAAAGCAAAATATTTCACAGAGTTTATTACCATTTCATCATGACGGCTATTCCCGTTCATGACTGAGAGACAAATGAGTATAGTGTTGCGTCCTTGTCATCTCCTAGGACATAGGCACCCAAGACCATTCCTCTCATTGCAATAACACGGTGCAAAATCCCTCAACACGTTTGCTTACACAAAGTGGAAGCACATTTCTGCCTCTGCTTCAAGATGGTCTACAGAACAGATCATCATCTTGAAGCCATGTGCTCCAGCAGCGACCTAGCATTCAATACTGGAATGCTGTGGCACAATATGGTGTCTTGGCCTGGCCTCCCATCCTACTCTATGCTGCAGGGCTTCCAGCATCAGATCCAGTGTGGCATAATGGTTAGTGTGTTGGACTAGGAACTGGGAAAGCAGGGTTCGAATCCCCACTCAGCCATGAAGCTCACTGGGTGACCTTGGGTCAATCACCATCTCTTAGCCTAAGCTACTTCACAGGTAAAGGATGAAAAGAAGAGAACCTTTGAAATCCTTGAAAGATAAAGGTGATATATAAATGTAATAAATACATAAAGCCACGGAAGACCCAGGGAAGAGAATTAGCGCATAACCCCAACCTTCTTGGCAGCAAAGGAAGATAACTGATAGCTTAGAGTGAGTATCCCTGCATATGTTCTAATATGCACAGAGGAGCCATGCAAGGACATAAGAGTGCCAGGTACATTGTGCAAAAGGAAAGGCAGAGTTGGAAACTGTTTTTCAGCCTGTGGGCCACAGTTCCTTCTGGGAAACCTTCCAAACCTCCCAGGGGTAGGTGGGGTCTGAGGCAAAAGTGGGTGGAAATTGTACCTTTGTAGAGTAGGCTAGTTTCTACATACGCTTGTGCACCCATCTCAGTCCTCCATCCAGATAAGCAAGAGGCATTCCAGCCAGGAAAGAAGAAATAGTATGAATCATGACCAGTGGAGGATGTGACTTGGGAAGCATTCCAAGGGTTAAACAGACAGATCTGGGCGGCTGCATCTGGCCCCCTGGACCTGAGGTTCCCTACCCCAAGGAAATGCATTGCACGTACCCAGGTCAATCTGATATTGGCCAGGGACAAATGGACAGCGAAACATCAACTAGCAATGGCAGCCCTTCTGAAAGTTCTCTGAATAATTCTAAAGCAAGCCAAACAGAGCACCCTAGACCTGGCCTCCAAAGAAGCCAATCTCTGGAGGAGAGAAAGCATGAGAAACAATCCAAAGTCTTAGATGTCTCTTTGGGCTAAGTTCCTATGTAGACCTAAACTAAAGCCCACCCGCCCCCACACACTCTGCCAAGCCTTCTCGACATCACAAGTGCCCATTGTGACAGAGGGAAGGCACAGCCCTGCCTGTTCCAGCAGATAACAGCAGGAACCTCGCCGTCCAATCTACCAAGGGGGCACACAAATGAGACCTTGTAAAAGATACTGTAAAATGCGAGCTTCAAAATGCTATGTGTATGTGACATCATAGATGGGCGGGGGAGGAGACAGTGTGGAACCCCCCCGAGGGAACGAAGCCCAGCAGTCCAGCAGCAAGGAGCGGAGCCCAGACATGGTCCCCAAGGAGAAGGGAGACGAGGGGCTGCAGTGCATCTTCATTACCACCAGAGCGTCACCACTTCTGGTGGAAGTTGGAGGGAGGCTGGCAAAGCGAGCATGGGCAGCGGCAGGCAGAGAGGACAGGTAAGCACAGCCAGTCCAAATTTTTAAGAGGAGTTGGAGTGGGACTTCTGTGTGGGGTAGGAAGGGGACAGAGCAGGATGGGCCTGTATGCCCCACCAGTCCCATCAAGCACCTCCCCATTCTCCTCCCCTTTCCTTTGCCATTCCTCTGCATCCTTTCCCATTCCTAATAGTTCAGTATCTACAGGTCTGCTGACAATGCAGCCACAGGTCAAGTGGGTGGGCCCTTCCAGAGGCAATGGTGACTATAGTGGTAATGAACTGTGTCGCTCTGGATACGATAAACAGTTACGGAAGGAAAGTGGTTGGGATTGCCAAAAACTGTTCAGTGCCTTCAACAAGTGAGCATCAAGGAGAAGTTTCAAAAAGGTGTGCCCTTCCCGGTTGCAGCAGTCGAGAGAAAAGGAAAGCATTGCTTGCTAATTGTTTCCCTGATATGGTGCACGTCTTAAAAGGCACAAGAGTCCTAATTAGGCCTGCAGTGGTCAAAGCAGTTATGCCAGGGGTTGCCAACACATATGCCCACAGACCCCTTCCCTGGCACCCACATCCTTCGCCTGCTGACATTAGGCTTGAAGGAAGCATTCTACTGTACCCAAGAGAGAAGGTTGCTGTGTGAGCTTAGCTGTGGTGCCACAGAAGCTTTTCCACTTTGCAAATGTGCCTATGGGCCCAAAAGGTTTGGCAACCCCTGGGCTTTGCCATGCAGGCATTATCGTTGGGCTTGTTTCTTCTCTGGCAGTGATGTAATAGTATGACTCAAATGGTGAACTGTTGAAGACTGGAGCAATGGTAGAAACATTACAACTTTTTCTGAATAAGGAGCAACTAAACTGTAGCAATGGAGTTTGACAAGAAAAGGCATTTTGTTTTAGAAAAGTGTTCTGTATCTATGGACTTGACAGTAAAGCAGTGAGTTTCTAACAGCTGATGCAAACAATACCTTGGCTCAGTTTTAAAATGTGGATTTAGCAAGGGATAACTTTGTAAGTGAACATGTTTGACAGTTAAGAAACCAGGATTCTAGCCACAGCCTGGGTGATTAATGCAAACTACTGCTGTGATGTCTCCGGAATTACCTATTAACTCAGAGTTTAAGAACTGGCTTATTTAGGTTGCAACACTGGGAGTAAGTCCTACTGAATTCAAAAGGGCTTACTCCTGTTAGCTCCTTATAGGAGCAAGCACCACTGGAATCTACAGATTCTGCATTAAACTAGTAATGAAACACTCCATTTGTGCACAGCTTCCAGCAAACAACCTCTCTTCATTATTGCAGATCTTAATATCTGTACTGATCAAGTAACATGAGAAGAAGCCTAAAGCAAAGAGATGCCTGGAGCATTAGGATACATGCCCAACAACCACTGATATTTTAGTCTCCATTAATGTCCTTAATGCCTTTTGCCAACTAACTTATTATCACATTATGAAATGATACACTGTTAGCGGGATATGATTCACCACCTGCAAAGTGGGGCTCGCTAACAGCATGCCTTCAGAGGGGCTTACTGACAGCACACATCAACTTATTGGTGCCAAAAGTGAGCCTTGTCCACCTGGAAATTTTCGGCTTGCCGGCTAGAAAGCATAACTTTACACCTCAATGTTTGTTTCCTTTGCTGCACGTATTTTTCCAAGCCATTAACAAACACACAAACACCTTGTTCCCTAATTGCCTCTGATGTGTATTAATGCCATCCTCATTCCTATAGTGCTTCCCAGAATGCATGTGCATGTGTGCACATACAAACAAACACCTCTCTCATCCGTGGAGCTTATCATTAAGCATGTTGGATTCTTGTAAGGACATGCACATCTTTGCTCATAAATAGATCTTTCTTGTACTGCTGTTTGTGGACAGAAGCATGTTTACATTTCTGCCTTCTCTAAATCAACTTGAGAGATAGCAGCTTATCTAGGATATTACCTACAATTACACATCTTCCATGCGAGAGATTAAATACCTTTCAGACCAAAGAAAAAGAGCAACATCTCTTCTAATTAGCTATTGTGCTCTTAAATGCAGCTCAGCTCATTAACCAGCATCATCACAGGAACCCAAACCATCCATTTCAATCTCCTCCCTCAGTATTTCGACTATGTTTGCACAGAATTGAGATTCTCTTACCTTTCATGCCTCCAGTCCACATTCACAATGCTCTCTACTCCCTTATTCAGCTCCTTCACCTGGAGGATATTTTGTTGCTGCATTGATTGCAGGAACTTGGAGAACTAGAAGAGAGAGAGGCAGTTAAAACTGGGATACAATGGTTTTAATGGTAGGTTTATTGTAGCTGTGAGAGACAGAATAACAACAGGAAAACCCCCAGAAACCCAGAAGACAAATGTCAGAGGTTGATGTGCATTATAATGAGTGAAATAAGTATTTGATCCCCTATCAACTAGCCAGATGTCAGGCTCCCTGGTATCTTCACTGTATGTAACGAGCTGAGATTAGAAGCACCTGCTGTAAGGGAGAGGTCTTACCTGTAATCCCAGCTCGTTAGAGTACCTGTACAAAAGACACCTGTCAACAGAAGCAATCAATCCAGTAGATTCCAAACTAGCCACCATGACCAAGACCAAAGAGCTGTCCAAGGATGTCAGGGACAAGATTGTAGACCTGCACAAGGCTGGATTGGGCTACAAGACTATTGCCAAGCAGCTTGGTGAGAAGGTGACAACAGTTGGTGCAATAATTCGCAAACGGAAGAAGCATTTGCAAATGATCTGTGGTGTGTGCAGAAAATCCAACATTCAATCCAATGTTTCATTATTATTTATTTCCTCAACCTTTCATAGTGCAGAAAAGGACAACAACAAGTACTCACTTTTTTGTAGCTTGATTTCTTTATGTCTAGTTGTTGACCTTGTGGACTGTTGGTAGATTGAAAAGAAAAGAAACACAATTATATGCAAGAAACAAGAGGAATTAGGCCTCTCTCATTTTTGGTGACAGTTAAGAAAAAACATGTTTTGTTTCCAAGCTTCTCCTGCTAAAATATTCTTAAAACATGGGCACACAGATTGGAAAGAATTTAAATGTCATATAAAGAGAGCAAATGGAGCCTCCTTCTCCATCACAAATTCAAGCATAAGTACTTAAGAAGAATCCGCTGGATCAGGCCGATGGCCCATCTTGCCCAGCATCCTGTTCTCACAGTGGCCAGCGAGATGCCTGTGGGAAACCTGAAAGCAGAACCCGAACACAAGAGCCCTCTCCCCTCCTAAGGTTTCCAGCAACTGGTATTCAGAAGCACTAGTGCCTCCGACTGGAGGTGGAGCTTAGCCATCAAAGCCTGTAGACTTTGATAGCCTTATCCTCCCTGAATCTGTCTTGTCCTCTTTTAAAGAGGTGGCAGTCACTGCTTCCTATGAGAGCAAGTTCTATAGTTCAGCTATAGCATTTATTTTATTTTCATTATGCTTTTACTGGAAGATAGCTTTAGCTCTTCCTTATGAATCATCAAGAGACAGGTGAAAACAGAATACCTTCTCAAAGTTAAATCAGGCCAACACATGAACAAAAGTTTAACCTGTGTCATATCTGGAGTATGCCTTAAAGCAGACTCTGACCCATGCAGAGTTCGCCTATGAGTTCATATAGTGACAATGGCTGAGGCACAGAGTCCAGCGTACATGCAAGGCTTCTACTCCTGACTCTGGTGAACAGTGTTCTACAAGCACATGATGCTCCGTTTCCACATTTCTCAGCCAGCAACACGGCAGCTCTGCCAGCTGTAGAAGATCTTACTACACGTACCAACATGCGAACATGTAGTTGCGGAGAAAGGTGCTGGTCAGTAGAGGGAGCTCCGACTTCTTCACTTTACATTTTAAGGCGTGGAAGAAGCATTGGTGAAGCAATGCATCCATTTGCTCTAGAAGAAAAGACAGAACCGTTTGTTCTCTACAAGCAGTGCTATTTTTCTAGAAAAAGGGGTGCCAGAACTCACCACGAACACATCCCTTGTTCTCTTATAATGGCAATGGTGCCCACCTGAGAGGTGCTGGAACAGAGTTTCGGTGAGCTCTAGCTTAAAAAATAGCCCTGCCTGCCTACGAGCCTCTGCACAGAATGCAACATGGCCTAGTTCACAATGTGTCCCTGCCACCATGTGAACCTCTCAGCTCCTGCCTATGCCTATGAGTTGTGTCAGTGTTGAACAGGGAAACAATTTCAGTGCCATGCAGCGTGGTCACAAGCTATGAACTTCCACATACAAGCCCTTTGGTGGCTTATCCCTCTTCTTTGTCTGTCACGAAAATATAGTCACATGAGGCAATAAATGAAAGGAAGAATGTTAAGTTCAGCATTGTCTCTACCAACATTCAATTTCAATGGAAGAAAGCTGACACACTAGCAGTGAGCACATAGCTTAATGAAAGCTTCTTTCACATTACATAGTTAGTAACAGGGTACAATGCCCTATATAAGCCATGGAGTGTGAAGGGGAAGCATTTGTTTGGATTTTGTTGCTCATCACATGCACCATCAGTGCATATGCTGCAGGGAATCATGGTTACACATGTGTTCTATAATCTACACACCTTCCACACACCCCCACCAAAACTTGCATTAATCTCACACATTACATCAGGAATGTGCAGCCTACAGCCCTCCCAGACACTGTTGGACTTTAATTCCCATCAGCCCCAGCCAACATGGACAATGGTCATGGACAGTGGGAACTGTAGTCCATCGTTCACCTAAAATCAGGATAGAGGGCATGTGGTCCTTCAGATATTGCTGAAGGACCATCTTCCATCATCCCTGACCCTGGCCATCCTGGCTGAGGCTAATATGAGTTGAATTCCAAAGATTTCTGAAGGGTTACTGGTTCCCCATTCCTGCATTATAGGGCACACTGAAAATGCATAGAGTATATATGTTTAAGTTTGTATAAATGAGCAGTTCTGAGCAAAAGGTTGTTACTAGACCTCATCTAGAATGCAAATCCCTGTATATAACCCTATAATTTTACCTTGTGGACTCCTACTGTCTTCTGCCTCCTGAGGAACATCTAGGTTGTCCTCTTCAGTAGTTTCAGCAGCACCATTTTCATTAGCTTCCTCTTTTTCTGTCATGTCCGCACTCTGAATAGCATCTTCCATGCTTAGATTTCTAATCCCTGTCTGCAGGCATGGGTCAATAGGGTGGCTGTTTTCCTGTGATTTGCCTTCCCCTTCTCCAGCCTCTTGCTCCTCCTCTTCAGCATCCATCATCTCTGAAGGCTCTGCTTCTAAGGGGACTATTGTTGGTGGGCATGACTTGTCACCAAACTCCCTTTTTCAATTTAAAAAGAAACAACAAAAGCAAATGGCACAATAAGACTTGCCCCAAATTTCAATTTCAGCAAAACAGAAACTCAAAGCAAAAAGTCTAGACAGGGCCAGTTAAGCTATGAAGTCGTGGAGAACCATTTTCTTCACTGTAAAGATTATGAGCGAAACAATCTGGAAAAACTGGAAAAACTGACCACACCATCACATTTATTTAATGCTGTGTAAGGGGTCAACTGACTGCCGTAACTCCAGCAGAACCTTAAGAATACAATCTCTCTCAAGTCCTTAAGACGACTTTCAAGTAGTGTGTGGCCTAAAGTTATAGTCATTCATTAAGAGTGTTTTTCAGGATGCACTATAGAAGAGTTCTCAGTGTCGCCAAAACAGAAAAGGTTCAGAGTTTTCTGATTTGGTGCTTGTCAAAATCATGCACCTATGCTTAGTTTCTACTTGCATCCTTCTTATACTTTGCTCAGGGCTCACCCTTCTCTAACCTGAGTCTTGGGTTAGAATGAGGGCAAAAGCTAACCATGTGCTTTTCTCCTATTGTGTAAACGGTCAAATAGTTTTGGTGATACACCCACCATAAGTGATCCATATATGTATGCAGCACTGTGAAGCCTTTTCCTTTCATTCCAGCTGCCACCATCTCTGCAGAGGACATGGTAGCTATGCCAATGGCCACAGGGGCACTGAAAAGTAAAGAGAGTATAGCATAAAGGAAACAGCTAAATTCTTACTCCAACTAAAGCAGCTCCCAGCTAAGGAATCTCTCTCATTTCAGACATGACGACCAAACCATGGTTTGACTGTGTTGAGAACAAAGTTAAGGCTCTTGTGCCCCTTCTTCTGCTGGCACACCACAGTTCAATCCTGCACTTCTTGGATTTTGGTTACCACTGTTTGCAAAGTCATAGATTTCCTCTAAACAAGAATTGTTCAAACCATGGTTTCCACTTCAGCTTTGGAAGCAAACAAGTTTGCCTGAATCAGCCATCCAAGCAAACTACGGTTACTGGAAAACAGTCTGTGTTCCAAAATATGCAAGAGAAGAAGGAAATACACAACCCTTAAGCATACTCATGAAGAGCTGAGATGTGTGAACTGGCCAATGAATAATGCCCCACAATGCGTGAAAATCAACCCTGCTGCTGGAAGCCCCAAATTGTTATGGTGAATCCATAGAAGGCATACACTGTGGCACACAATCAGAGTCAAAATAAACGGAAGTCTCAGAAGGCATTCCTGTTGTTTTCTACTTGCCTTCTTTTGAAATCCAAGAGGGATGGGACAATCACACAGCTCTCCATTCAGGCAAGCAAAAGCCAATGGCCCATTGTAGTCAGCCAAGGGCTCTCGAGAAGGGCACAGGGCACAGCTGATGAGGGGTGCAGCCTAAGTGGGGTGCAGCCTAAGGAAAATCGTGAAGGCCAGTATGACAGGCCTGGAGGACCACATGTGGCTGATTTTCCCACCCTCAATTTCCGGTCTCAAAATGCATTCTAAGAACCCCTTCAGAAAGAGGTAAATCTTTTTAGCATTAGCCTTCAGGAGAAATCATACCTGTTTCCCACCAAGGTGATGGCACAGAGAGTACCCCGATCTACCTGAGGAAGACCATAAGAGGGCACTACAACCCCTGGAAGCATTAGATCTGTGGAAAAGACCCTATATTAGCATCTTAGCAAAATCTTAAAGGCACCAGTCATCCCCTTGTCCCCCACTGCTCTTTTAAAAAAACAAAAACTGACAAAAATACTGCTTTCAGTGTCTACATGAAACAAGGGATTCTCTTGGATGGCTTCAAACCTTGGCCCTAATTGCCAGTGCAGCTCCAATCAGCCCTGCTACCATCAATTTTGCCGCCACAAAGCCAAAATGTATCAGCTAAAATGACAATTACACATTAGTTATAAATCACAACTTTTTCTTGAATTTGGAACATTTTTATTAGAAACTAGGACTGTGAGATATAATACTGGCTTTTTACTTCAGGCAGTAATAAAACTGTCAGTGTTTTCTAAAAAATATATTTAACAAACAGGTCAAAGGCTTGCAAGGTTAGAAAAAGTTTTGTTGGGTGTCTAAAAGAGTTGGTTAGAGGAATTCTATAAGCAGAGCACTACAGCTCTGGAGGCACTTTCTCCCTGGTTGCCACCCTCTTCATCTCTGATGGCAGAGGTACCCAAAGAAGAGCCTCAGAAGGAGATTCTAACATTCAAGCAGACCAGGCTTTATTTAGATATTATTTTCCTTCCTAATGGGGAAAAAGGCCTTGAATAACTCAGTTTAAACTGTCACGTCAATGACAAAATCAATTTATTTACCTGGAAATAAACCTCACTGCCTTTTAAAGGCCCTTACATCCAAGCAGCATGGTTAGGACTGCAATATAACAAGCCCAATCATGAGAACCAGCTCCACAACAAGGCAAATGTGCAGTGCCATGCAGAATGGCTTTGAGATCCGTTCCCTTACCTGCTCCTCCTGCTAGTTTGTGCAACACAGGCGGCCATGTGGAAAAGGCAGGGAGAAGGTGAGGATGAGACCACAGGGTGTACACTGTTCCAAAAAGAAAACAAAATGCTTGTGGAATTCCAGCATGACACACTTTACCTGCCTCCATTTCTCAGAACTGATAACCATTAATCTGAATTTAAAATTAGGAAGTAGAGCCTGAAACAAAATATTGCAGTGTGGGAGTGCTCCTGCTCAGGATTCTAGCCAGGATTCATTTTTCAGGATACTCCATGCTGTTCCCCTCCCCACCTTATTTTCTATTACCCTCCCCTCCCACTGCCAGCAATCAAATCAGCACTCCAGGCATCTCAGTGCAAGTAATTCGCATTGGGCTGTTCCCCTTCCCCCTGGGTTTTCCTCCCTTATGTTATTTTTAACGTCCAAACCTTAGGCGGGGGGCAAGTCTGTTGATATCTCCCTATTGTCCATTAAGCAATGGCACACACAGCCTCAACACTGGACATTTTCCTTTACTTGAAAGTATTTGTATTTTTTCAGCCAGGAAAAAAAATCCCAGACTGGTTTACACACATAAATAATAAGACAGGCATGGGAGCAATGATGGTAAGGAACCAGAACACACAACCCAGCTTCTGTTTCAAGATATTTAAACCCAGCATGTAAAAATAATGGGCAGTGAGAAGATAGATTGGTCTAGTTCAGACACAATAAACTTCAGCCAGTAATCCATGGTTTTTCTGCCTGAGAACAAGCTGCGAACCTGTGCACTCCTTTCTCAATCCTCTGCTTGGGGGCCAGTATTAACTTGAACATAGCAGGAATTGTACACCTGCTGCTGCACTCATAATTCTTTCTGAACAACCAAGGCTGGAAAGCAGAATCACCTATCAACTCTTGCCTATGCAAAAGTTAAAGAGATCCCTCTGCCTGCCACCCCATAGCATGAACTACATGAGCCCTTGTAGCGATCACACAGGGTCCCCAGACGTTTGACGGTCTATTGATCCCTGTGCCACCACTATGATCACTTTCCCGCTGTCACCAACCCGTTTCTCTCAAGTACACACCGAGTCCAGACAGTTTTTAACATCAAAACAAATAATCAAGTTTATTTTATAAGCGTGAACAAGTTTATGGTTTCAGATATTTTTTCTTGTCAGTTTCTTATCCTTAGTTCCTATACCGGCCTATACCTTCCTAATAACTTTTAACTGATTATCCCAACTATCTATCGGACTCCTCCTAACAGTTTCTCTCACTCTCACACATCAAAACTAGACCAACCCACAGACTTATCCTCCCTCTTCCTTCTCCAACTCCCAACTGACTTCCAAACAACTCCAACTCTAACTCCTCCCCTTGGGTTCCCACTGGCCAATCACTTCACACTCATTTAACCCTTTCCTTATGACCTACCTAGGAGGGCAACCGCCACAGCCCTATTCAGGCATTCACTATCCAGCTTAACTGAACACATGAGGTGCTCAGCTCAGGCTAGCTCCCCTCCCCTCACTATTCCTGCCACCCTCCACAAATTCAAGGGTGACTATCTGTAGAAAGTAAACAACTCTGATTCTTCAGGATTCTACACTGAGCAGAAAGCCTCTGCTAGCATAGACTGTCTGCAATGGATAAACTATTGCCTTTGAAATTGTGGAGTGAGATAGAGATAGAGGAGTTCGTGTCCACTCTCCCACTCCCCTCATGTTCATTTTAGCGAAATAGTGAATGCCTAGACAGAGCTGTACTAGCAGTGTGTGTTTCAGAGAGAGACAATTTATGAATCAAAGACAGTATGTTGCCTACCTCTGATAGAGCACATTTATACCATAACTGACACTCTTCTCATTTTAGATATGGGAAATGGAGGCTAAATATTATTTTGCAACTTGTCCAAAGTAAAACATCAAATTAAACTCAAACCTCCCCAGACCCAGAACAGCAAACTGCCTGCAGAAACATATTTCTGTACCTGTTGGATACAGTCTCTTCTCCATTTCAAAAAGGACTGGTATTCTGCCATTAGCATAGACTGTGAGAGCATCTCCTTTGTGAGCATACAGTTTAATGATATTCAGCTCTTCTTTATTCGGCACAATTTCAGATAGCTGTTCAGATGTGAGGGTGGGAAAAGTTGCTGCGACATCATTTCGTAATTTCCTCCTGCAAGGTCAATGACACAATTCCATTATCTAAATGATTAAATTCTTTTTTTTTTTTTAAGGTGCCTAATTATCAAAACCATTCCACTATCTTAAATCAGGAATGCCAGGATAATGTCCATGGGCATATGAATGTCTGCAGGTGCCCTGATGCCCATAATTCTCCTCCCCCAGCTGAAATTGATTTTTAAATAAACATTCTGTTGTACCCAATAGAATACTTTGGTCTATGTGTGTGGTGCCCATGACAAGTTTGTGATGGCAGTTTGCAAATTTGTCATTTAATATATTCTATTTTTGCTTGGTCTCAGTTTATTATGTTTAGGGAAGTTTTTAATGTTTGATGTTTAATTGTACTTTTAATTCTGTTGGGGGCTGCCCAGAGTGGCTGCGGAAACCCAGCCAGATGGGCGGGGTATAAATAATTATTAATTACCGGTAATTATTATTACGACTCTATTACTCTAAATCTTGGAGGAAGACACATATTCAAGTTTTAAAAGACCAAAACCTTAAAAAGACCTTCTAAATATGCATGCCAGAGAAATAAAACAAAGCAACTTATTTATATCCCAACTATCACTGTGAAGCCATAACCCAAGCACTAATTACTGATCAGCCATCAATCTCTGCATTTCACACGATGCATAAAATTAACGCGTAGAGAAATTGCACTTTGAGGGAGGTATGTCATTTTTTAAAGTGTATGTTTTCTGCTAAATGTAATTTTAAGTAGCATCCTGTAAATCTTCATCATGCTTGGTTAGAAAGCATGGCTCTTTTACAACCAGGGCCAGTGCTACCACTAGGCCACCTAAGCAACCACCTAGGGCTCAGGCCTTAGAGAAGTGCAGTACTGACCTTTGAAGGGCAGAGTTTTATTCACAAGATTGTTCGAAATAATTGTTGTATTACTCAACCTTGCCATTTGAAATAAATTTAGCAGTTTCCAGTTTTGTGCTTTTCATTATTTTTTCTCTACAAGGCATCTATTTTTGAAAAGCGAAGTTAGCAATTTTTAATTTATTTATTTTTTTGAATTTTTTGTGGGGTATTGCAAGCAGTGAGCGTTGCCTAAGGCGCAAAACAGCCTGGCACCGGCACTGTTTACAACGGATTAACGACCAAGGTAAATGCCTTGAAGGAAAAGGAAACAAGACAAACTTACCTATCAGACCCTTTGATAGCAGTATTGGATTTAACTCTGAAAGCTTTGGCAAACATGGCCAAAGAAATCCCAAGGCTTCCGTTCTGGCAGGTAAAGAAATCTCGCGGTTTACTGTCCGGTGGGGCGTGGGGGACGCGTTAGAAAACAACACCCATTAAAGAAGCACTTTAACACACAGCTGCCATAGCGTTGGTGCCGCAGCAAAATGAGTCCGTGGGGCAACAGCTTGATCTCTCCAGCCGCGGCTGCTTCCTGCTCTGGTGACGTCAGAGGCAAAGGCAGCGCGTGATAGGCCACGCTTCCTGCCGCTTCGCTTTTGCTCCGCGTAGAAAGAGAGGCTGGGCGGGATCAAGGCATCGTTTGTTGCAGCGCGAACTCTGCTGGAATCAGGGAAAGACTCAGAGCTGAACTACGTGGTTTGCTTTGAGCAGCTAGTTGCAGGATCAGGCCTTGGGCTTATTGGTGCTTGTTTGCATTCCGACTTTGCTGGTGAACCTCATTGGTTCCTGGTTTGAATTGATCTGTCGATTGGTCGGCATGTCAACCGTATACTGATTTCTAGTTATTAGGATTTTATCTCAGGGCTTACCGTATTTTAAAGCTTTCCTCAGTTGTGAAACGTAAGTAATTACATAAAGTCGTTGTATAGTGGCTAGAGCGTTAGAGAGTTAAACTCCCCACTTGGCCATGAATCTCACTGGGTGACCTTGAGCCAGTCACCAACTTCCAGCATAACCTACCTCACAGGGTTGTTGTGAGGATGATATGGAGAGGGGGTGAGATGCAAATGCAATAATAAATAATATATATATAAAAAATAATTCCTTCCAGTAGCACCTTAAAGACCAACTAAGTTAGTTCTTGGTATGAGCTTTCGTGTGCATGCACACTTCTTCAGATACACAGTGTGCATGCACACGAAAGCTCATACCAAGAACTAACTTAGTTGGTCTTTAAGGTGCTACTGGAAGGAATTATTTTTTTTTGTTTTGACTATGGCAGACCAACACGGCTACCCATCTGTAAATAATATATATCTTAGTGTTATCAGGCCAGGGAGATATTCTGAGCAATTTTTTGCTAGCAGTTTCATCACTTGGCATTGTTTTTTCCAAATTTGTTGGCTTTTTTGTGTGTTTGTTTTTTGTTACTGACTAAAATTTTGTTACTAAAATTAATTTGCTATGGGTGAAGTTGTATCTAAGGAAAAATACATTTCAATATATTGGCATCTGTCTGTCTTGGAAGACAATGGAGGAGTGTGCCTTTGGGGGTGAAGATTAGAAAGTTACAGCACCTGCTGTGGCTGTAGAGACTAATATGGGAGAGATGTGTTTTGTTGCAGCTGGGCCAGATGAATGCGTTTGATTGTGCTGCTGCAGATGCACCATGGTGTTTCTTCTCTGCGCTCCTCCCAACAGTCATTCCTCCTCTGGTCACTGCTATGGATGCATAACCTGACTGCTTCAATGCACTGCAGCCATCCGCAAGGGATTCCCACACAATGGGGTTGATGATGCCAACCTTTCTGTCACATTTGCAGACATCTTTGTAATGCAGAGTTGGTCTGCCAACAGGCCTGGTGCCTAAAGCCAGCTTCCCATAGAGCATGTCCTTGGGGATCCTGCCATCTTCCATTATTTGGACATGACCAAGCCAGGGTAAATGTTGTAGAGGCAGGAGTGCAAACATGCTAGGAATGTGGGCTTGGGGGAGCACATCTTTGTTTAAGACTCTGTCCTGCTATGTGATGCCCAAAATCTTTCTGGTGCAGTGCATGTGGCATTGAGATGTCACGCCTGTCAACTCTACGTTGCCCATGGCTCACTTTTATAAAGCAGCATGTTCAGCACACAAGCCTGGTAGTGCTTCATCTTGGTATTGTTAGCATCACATTCTCCCATACCCTTTGGAGAGGCGAGCCTTGCCAATACGCTTGTCCAGCTTAAGTGTCGATGGAGAGGTTGCTGGTTATGGGGGAACCCAGCTGAGGCATGGAGTGCTGGTGATGTCCTGGTTCAGGATGTTGGTCATTGTCAGGCTGACGGTAAGGCTCAACTCCCTGCAGGCTTGGGCAAAATGGTTGATCAGTCTCTGTAGAGCTTTCTCAGAGTGAACTTCAAGGCTGTGTCATCTGCAAACAACGTATCTCAGAGAAAGACCCACCAGGCCGCCACAGTTTTGTTTTAGCACAGAGATGTGCGAGGTTGAACAGACCCCCATCACTCCTCAAATTAAAGTACAAACCGCAGGCTTTGACTAAAGTATATGTATACTGTACTGTTTTTGCTGAATGAAGTGTATCCCTATTAAATAGATGCAACTGGGCTTCCTAATCATGGGGCTATTTAGTATCCATGTTACAATCACTTGACATTCGTCATGGACTGCTTACAGCATATCAGTAATCTGGAGATTAGTATTTAAATCCTGAAGACTCCAGGACAATCATAGGGTTTTGGCAGCATTCCTAAGTTAGCAGACAGTCGAAAAAACAAGATGTTTAAGAGCCTGTAAGTGGCCTATTATTTAATTATTCAGACTGCTGCTTTTCTAAGGAGGGTACAGGGACTACAATCTGAGTGAGTTGTGTGTACTGAAGATGGCCATGAAAGCATTAGCAAACATAGTGAATGGCGTAAACCCAGAGCCTGTCATGGGCAAGATTCTGTTGCCGTAGCTACAAGGTTGCATCATCCTGGAGATGTAAAATACAATGCGGCAAGGAGAGTCCAACTGTCCATGGCAATGGGGCTGATATCCTACATTATTAAGGGTATCAAAAGTCTAATGAGCTAACGAAGCAGGGAATATATGGGAAAGTGGGGGAATATGTACAAAGGATCGCTAGAGCAGACCAGTGCAGACTTCAGGCTTGTGGGATCTGTTTTGAGTTTTACTAGAACCCTGAGATCAACCAACTAGAACCAGGTGCAAAGGACATAAATTTAGAATTAAAGAAAATGGTTCTTATGTGCATCTGATGAGAACAGGGGTTTTGTGTCGGAAGTGAAATGAGCTTACAATCCTCACAAAATTCTATTTATGGTCACTCCAAGTTTTCTTCATTGTACTTAATAGTAGGGTGGATACATGTTGTTGTTGTTGTTGTTGCTGCTGCTGTTACTTGCTGATCTGCTGCACATCACCCAAAGATCTACCAGTAGATCCACATCTACCTTTAGCTCACCCCTGACCTAGAAGTCTTCACCTCCCTAGGATTTCCCCTGAGGCTTTACTGGAATGAGCTAGCTTACTCAAAAAAGAGCAAGGTCAGACTTGTGGGCAGCCTAAACTCATTCTGAAACCATATATC
The DNA here is from genome assembly GCF_964188315.1 of Podarcis muralis. Lineage (NCBI taxonomy): Eukaryota > Metazoa > Chordata > Lepidosauria > Squamata > Lacertidae > Podarcis > Podarcis muralis. Next base: position 62,338,638 of record NC_135659.1, read on the forward strand.
TGATGAGGGTCATCCTCCTGTCATTATAACGACACCATAAGGAAGATTTCCAATATGACCCACATAAGTAGCTATAGTTACAGATGGGTAGCCGTGTTGGTCTGCCATAGTCAAAACAAAAAAAATTCCTTCCAGTAGCACCTTAAAGACCAACTAAGTTAGTTCTTGGTATGAGCTTTCGTGTGCATGCACACGTCTTCAGATACACTGAAACAGAAGTTGCCAGATCCTTCTATATAGTGAGAAGGTGGGGAGGGGTATTACTCAGAAGGGTGGTGGGAATGTGTGATTGGCTATAAATGGTCTTACTTTCATTTGGAGCTAGTGCCACATTGATCTGTGGTCCAGGAGTCACATGTCAAAGTCGGTGTGGCCAAAGTGTAAAGTGGCCATAGACATTCTTTTAATTTTGGAGGTTGGGGGTATAACAAAAACCTTTTGGCATCACAGTATCACAGCAAGGGACTTATGGGAGCATTCATTCTTAAAAAAACCATGCAAAGCAGCAAAACACCTTTTGGCATCACAGCAGGGGATCCATGTGTTGTTGTTTTTTAATGACCTGGTGGGAGGTCTTGTGGGACCACAAAACCCAGCCCATGGGCTCCTTTTAGCTACTATTTGTTTTAAGACATGCACAATTTTTCTTTGCCAGAAGCTGTACTTTTACATTAAAGCGGTAGACGGATTGTGAAGGTAGGAGAAACTTGATGGGCTATTGTCTTTCTTTAACTGCTGTCCTTCTCATGCCACTTTCCAATAAAATACTGTGCATTTATGCTTGCATCAGAAGGTATAGCAGATACAATAGTCAGGTCGGACTGTGCTTCTGGGGATAAGCCCCATTGACCTTAGTGGAACTTCAAAGTTAAAATGAATAGAATTGCACTGCAAATGTTTAAGGTTCCTACCTGTCATGATCTATGCAAACTACAATCCTAAACACACTCATTTAAGAGTAAGTCTTATCAAATTCAGAGGGACTTATTTCTGAGTAAATAGACATAGGATTGTGTGGGCCAGTAGCCTTTTGCATATCCATAAGGATGAAAGCCCCCGAATCTCTGAAACTACTATCTAGCTGTACCCAGTTGCAAGATTAGAGCAATTAACATTTAACTCTTAATTTAAAGCTATTTCAACATTTGTCTGGCTGCTGGTGATTTGCTTTAAAAAAATGATTCAAAGCCCAGGCACATCAAGCAAAAATGTGTAAAATATTCTAAGGAGAAGCTATTTTGATGGAAACCAGAGAATAACTCTCATACTCTGAAGATTTTTCATTAAAATCTGATACATGTAAAAACAAGATAAGTAAATGTTCTGGGTTTATTCTATTTCTACCTTGAAATGGAATGTATGGTGAAATACTATGGCTATTACAGCATGGTGTTTAATATATATATATATATATATATATATATATATATATATGCAGGTTTTGGTGTCCTCGGGTGTCTTCCCGTGTAAAAGTTGGGGTGTCTAGGCGACGTTTCGACGAGGTCTCACTCGTCATCTTCAGGCTGGTGCTTTCGGCTTCTTGTTACTGGAACAGAGCAGGATCTCAGTGTTTGAGTTCCTATAAATACTGTTGAGGGGTGTGGTGTATAGCCTCCAATGTTCTGGGCCGAGAGGAAGTTCCCAGGCTAGTGTGCCTTTTCTTCTTTTGTTCCTTAGTTGCTTGAGGGATATCTTGAGTGATTTCTTGAGTGATATCCTGAGTACCACTTAGGTGGGTCATTAGGTGTGGATTAGTTGCTAAAGCCTTTGTGTCTTGACCTCTTGAACTTTGTGAAGAGTTTTTCTGAGAAGATGGCTGTAGTTGTGCTCTGGCTTGGCCAAACTTTGGCTCAGATATGTTGACGACACCCAAACTTTGGCTCAGATATGTTGACGACACCTTTGTAATTTGGCCACACGGGAAGGAAAAACTGGACAGCTTCCTCACACATCTCAACAGCCTACACCCCAAAATACAATTCACTATGGAAATAGAAGCCAACAACCAACTTCCCTTCCTTGACGTCCTAATCTACAAAAAACCTGATGGCTCCCTAGGACACACTATCTACCGGAAAAAAACACACACCAACCGCTACTTACATGCACAATCACACCACCACCCTGCACAAATAAACTCCGTAGCCAAGACTCTCATCTCCAGAACCAAACGCCTGGCTGACAAAGACCACTTGACAACTGAGTTACAGAATCTCTCAAATGTGTTAATTGCCAATGGATACCAGCAAAACAGGGTTACGAAGCTAATCCAAAAAGAAACACCCCCCAAAAACCAAGACACAGAAGAAAACAATGGCATGGCCCTCCTTCCTTATATCAAGGGCACTACAGATAAAATTAGCAAAATCCTCCATAAACACAATATCAAAACAGCCTTTTGCGCCAACCAAAAGATAGCCAATATCCTCAGAAACCCCAAGGATAAAATCCAGTTGGAAAACCAAGGGGTCTATGAAATACCCTGCAAAGTCTGCCCAGCCACGTACATTGGACAAACAAACAGACGAATAAATGCACGTATCGCAGAACACAAGAATGCCGTCAAAAAAGAAGAAAAAACTTCCTCTCTTTTCCAACACATGAAAGAAACAGGACACGAAATTAATTTTGCAGATTCCAAATTGCTCTCTAACATGGAACATCACCACAAGAGAATAATCATGGAAGCCATCGAGATAGAGAAACACCCTCACAACATGAACAAGCGTGACGACACATCCCGCTTGCCAGACATCTGGAAATTAGCCCTCCCCACAAAAACTGACACCAGATCCAGAGGCACACAGAACGCCATCACCAATCAACCACACCAGACCCAAACCCAGACCCTCTCCACAGATAAATTACAGACACCATCCAGTAGCCAAACCATGATGGCACCTCCGGATGCTGCACCCCCCTGCAATCCCTACACAGATCTGGCTGGCACAGGCCACAAAACCACAGCTCGCCCCTATACACGAAGCCAAGCCAGAGCACAACTACAGCCATCTTCTCAGAAAAACTCTTCACAAAGTTCAAGAGGTCAAGACACAAAGGCTTTAGCAACTAATCCACACCTAATGACCCACCTAAGTGGTACTCAGGATATCACTCAAGAAATCACTCAAGATATCCCTCAAGCAACTAAGGAACAAAAGAAGAAAAGGCACACTAGCCTGGGAACTTCCTCTCGGCCCAGAACATTGGAGGCTATACACCACACCCCTCAACAGTATTTATAGGAACTCAAACACTGAGATCCTGCTCTGTTCCAGTAACAAGAAGCCGAAAGCACCAGCCTGAAGATGACGAGTGAGACCTCGTCGAAACGTCGCCTAGACACCCCAACTTTTACACGGGAAGACACCCGAGGACACCAAAACCTGCATACCTATACCCGTGAAAATCTACGAAAGCAAATATATATATATATATATATATCCATAGACTGAATTTGTATAAAATCTTTGCATACCGGATTCTTTCTACATAAAGAAAGGAAGCAAAAATAGAAGCAAATATGCCTACAATGTGCTTGTTGTATGTTCGCCTCAGTGTAATATAACGTGAATTGAAAATCACATCTCACCAATAACTCCTGTGTAAGGAACAAAGTTGGACAGCCTTCTTCAAAATAATCTTGAGCAGAGAAGAAACTGAGCTTTTCTAACCTGCTGCCTTCGACATGGGACTACAGCCCCCACCATTCCTGAACACAGGCCATCTAACTTGATCTGCAGTAAGTTTGCAGTTCAACAACATCTGGAGGGCATCAGGTTGAGGAAGGCTGGATTAATTATACCACTTGTTTGTTTATATCCCATCTTCATTTCATTTTCATTCATTTATTATTTCTATGTCACTTTTTACTCACATGCGTCACAAAGCGGCTTACGTACAATAAATAAGAACATAGTAAAGGTAAAGGGACCCCTGACCATTAGGTCCAGTCGTGACCGACTCTGGGGTTGTGGTGCTCATCTCACTTTATTGGCCGAGGGAGCTGGTGTACAGCTTCCGGGTCATGTGGCCAGCATGACTAAGCCGCTTCTGGCGAACCAGAGCCGCGCACGGAAACGCCATTTACCTTACCACTGGAGCGGTACCTATTTATCTACTTGCACTTTGATGTGCTTTCAAACTGCTAGGTTGGCAGGAGCAGGGACCGAGCAACGGGAGCTCACCCCCTCACAGGGATTCGAACTGCCGACCTTCTGATCGGCAAGTCCTAGGCTCTGTGGTTTAATCCACAGCGCCACCCGCATCCCTAAGAACATAGTAGAACATCACAATTACAACATAAATCATATAAAATAATTAACAAATCTTCAGTAAAACAACAACCTTCTATAAAGCACCATTAAAAAAACAACTTAAAAACCAGGCTAAACAGCACAGCCGCAAGATAAGTAATAAAATTCATAAAGCATTACAGCAGTCATAATCCACAAAATGATATTAACGTTAACAAACTAACAATAACAAACAAACTAAGCACGCCCATGTGTTCAAAGTAGTATACACAATCCCCTTCCTCATTTCATTTTATGGCCCAAAGTCACCCAATGAGCTTCATGGAGAATTCCAAAAATACTTCACTGTAGTCTACATGGCATAGTTTTTTTTGCTTTTCTTTACACTGACGATATGAGAATCTGTCATGAATTGGCCAACAAATAGCCAATACAGGCTTTATGAGGTCCAAAATCCATATTGAGGCAATACCAGTATTAGACTTTTTGGTTCTTCATTTTTCTACTATTGTAGGAAAAAGCTATTTCACAACTTGTGTCAGATATGCATTCTTAATTATTTTTGAGAGGTAACCGAAATGCAAACCTCAGCCGTGCATCTCAAGGGACAACCTGACTGACTTGCCTCCATATTCCAAGATAGAGCACAGCTGGTCTGGAATAATTCATGTGGAGGGAAAATGTGGTTTTGACATGAATCTACACAATATTTTTTTTAATGGACCATTCCCTGTGAGACTACAAAGCATAGAAAGCAATTAGAATACAATAAATGGCAAACCTGCTAAACAACTAAAATGTGATTGGGGTTGGGAGGCAGCAAATATTTATTGTGACCTTTGCTTCTCTTAAGGAAAATGGCATGGTACAGCACATATGCCCCAGAGACATGAGGAAGGCTGTGATCCCTGTTAATAGCACCAGATGGCTCTCAGCATTGCTTTTGCAAAATTATTTGATATCCTTGAAAACAAAACCCAAATATTTGATCATGGGATAGTTATATAAAGCCTTATTCATAAACCCTTTCATATAAGGAGGGTAACATTTCAAATTAAACTCTGATACACACTTATTAGTGCTAATGAGAGTGTTGTCTAAAGATGCAAGAATAGTCAACAAAAGGTATCATTTTCAACTGTGAGGCGGTCAATTGGAGTTTTCAGCTAAAAAGAAAGAAAGATTCTAAGAACTGAAGGATGGATAAAAACTCACTTTAGGGATCAAGAGAAAGGAAGGCATATTGAACACAACATTTGTTTATCTGCAGTTTGGTTGAAGTTATGTCAATATTTTTCATTCTTAGTACAAAATCGAATTTTATATATGGTAGCAGGGTGTCAGCAAACAATTTTCTCTGCATCCCAAGCTCTCATTATAACCAAGCACCGAAGCTCCACACAAAACCTCCCAAAACCTTTTCTTGGCTGCACACAGATAGTATTCAATACATTATGTTTTATTTTGATTGGCATAGGCATAACTTAAAGACAACTTGTAATGTGTAAACCTATAAACAGGTGGACAGACTTCAGGTGTTGCAATCTATTTTGTTCTGCTGTAATGTTTTCCGTGCTTGCTAAATATTTTTTTGTTTGGGCCCAACCTGTAATGTAAAGTTGGAATGTATTTTAATATGTAATTTTATTTTATAATAATAGAATCGTAGAGTTGGAAGGGACGCTAAGGATTGAACCTGCAACCTTGGCATTATTAGCACCACACTCTAAGCAACTGAACTATCCATATATTTTTAACTGCTTGCTTTATTTTTATTTTTTGTAGGTCAGCTTGCTTTTAACTTCTTACTTTTATCAATAATTTCAATGTATATTATATATTTTATGTAAGCTGGTTTGAGGTTTCTACACTGCCTCCGGTAGTTTGGTCAAACTCATGTTAGTAGCTTCTACAATATAGTGGTGTACAAATGCGGTTAAATAAAAACAAAACAAATATTAGAATCCTGATGCCTACCAACTGGAATGAGGTGCAAAATATGTGTGGGTGTTCCTGCAGGGCTGACACAAGACATATTGATGCCTGAGGTGAAGAACAAGATGGTGCCCCTGTCTAGATGGGCAGTTCAATCTTCAGTACTGGTGACAGCATTGTGCAGTACACCTTGGGACAGCAGGTTGCATTGAGGGAGTGTATGACCCACCATTGTCATCCTGTAGGACATCACTTATATTAACAAGTATATCAAGCTATATCAAATTTATATGAAATCCATATCAAGCAATGTCAACTTTATATCAAAAGACAGGATTTATGGGGAACGGGGTGGGGCACCTGACACTTTTTGTTTGACATAATGTATGTCCCATGTTGTGCTGCATTCCCTTTCCACCAACCTGCCAGCAAAAATGCGTAGAACCAAGGCCAGTCCAAGACATCTGGGCATCTGAAGTGAACCACAATATAGTGTTCCCCTCCCTGCCAAGGAAGAAGGGGTGAGTGAAGAGCTAAATCAGAACCCCAAGGTGGGGGGGATAAGGATCTACATCAGGATCTGCTGCCTCTGTGGATCCTGCTGCCTGAGGCAGTCACCCCGCCTTGCCTCACTGTTGAAGCAATACATGTACATTTTGCATTTGTACAGTAGGCTAGTATCTACACACATCCCCCTCTCTCCTCCATCCAGACAAGCAACAGGCAATATCAGAGTTCAAGAACACAGGGAGGGCCTAGGGAGAGATCCAAGAACCACATTTTGGCCACTGCGTCTGAGCTTCCCCACCCTTGCCCTAGATAATCGGGAGCCCAATTTGTCAGGCATTGTATATTCCACTCAACAAAAACAATCCTCTGTTACAAGTTCCTAACCAAAGCTTATTTAAAACACAGCTTAATGCTGAAATCCTACACACACTTTGGTGGAGGTAAAGGTAAAGGTACCCCTGACTGTTAGGTCCAGTCGCAGATGATTCTGGGGTTGTGGCGCTCATCTCGCTTTATTGTTCGAAGGAGCCGGCGTACAGCTTCCGGGTCATGTGGCCAGCATGACTAAGCTGCTTTTGGTGAACCAGAGCAGCGCACAGAAACGCCGTTTACCTTCCCGTCAGAGCGGTACCTATTTAGCTACTTGCACTTTTTGATGTGCTTTCGAACTGCTAGGTAGGCAGGAGCTGGGACCGAGCAATGGGAGCTCACCCCGTCGCATGGATTTGAACTGCCAACCTTCTGATCAGCAAGCCCTAGGCTCTCTGGTTTAGACCCACCAAACTCAAATGGGCATACAATTACACTGGAAAGAACTGTAGCCTAGTTTTAACTGGTTTGTCAGCTTGAATGTGTTTTGGATCTTCTAGTGTCACGGTGGATATAACACTTGGCCTGTTGCTGAAAGTATTCAAGCTTGGGAGTTACACAGAACTGTTTAGTAGGCAGAAAGATAAAACTGGAGCAGGGGAAGCTGCCTTTTATCAAGCCAGATCACTTGTCCATCTAGCTCAGTATTGTTTACCGTGATTGGCAAGTGGCTTTTCAGAATGTTAGGCAGGGGTCTCCCAGCCTGACCTGGAGATGCTGAGTGTTAAGTTGTGTGAGTGTTGCCCTTGGGACTGACTGTCTACCTGCAAAGCAGTTGCTTTATACCACTGAGCTATGGTTTTCCTCCTTAAAATAACAAAACCACGGTTTCTTGGAAGACTTATGAGTGAAGACGTATACCCATGCGTTGTAAGCGTCTTGTGGTGGTGCTGACACCTTAACAAGATCTGGCAGCTTTGTTTAGAAGAACTCTTGGGTCAGACCAAGAGCTTGCGGCATAATAACTGTTAGGGCAGCCCATGCTGCAATAAGCGCCAGCCACAGCGAAAGTCCACGAAAGCTCATGCCATAATGAACGTGTTAGTCTTCAAGGTGCCACAAGGCTCTGTGTTGTTGTTATTTGCATTCGACGTGGCTTCGCTACAGACGAGGCTCTTTTTGAGGTCCCGGCAAGGTTCCTAAGGCGTGGCCCTAAAACACACACGCACACATTGGGTCGCTCAAATTCCCTCAAATGATTTTATTTACAAAGCCGCCTGCAAGCAACCCCCCCCCCCTCCGCCGCCTTCTCTCTCCCCACTCATCCCCTTTCCCCCCTCGGCGCCCTCCCGTTTCCTTTCTCTTGTCCTCGCTCGCCGCCTCCTCTCACCGCGCAAGCGCATAGAGGGCCAAGCAGACGTTCCCTTAGCAACCGCGCCCTGAGCACTGCCGCGGCCCCGCCCGCCGTGCTACAGCCTCAGAGGAGAAAGAGGCGAGCGAGGGAGCGAGCGAGGCAGGCAGGCAGGCAGCGCGAGCCGGAGTGTGGGCCTGGCTAGGGTGATGGGGCGCAGGGCCCGCGGGCTTCCACCCCGCTACCGCCATGATGCTGCTGAGCAGGAAGCCGGAGGGTCCCCTCACTGCAGGTAATAACGGCCCCTCCCGGGCGGGGAGGTTGGATGGGGCTCCCTGGGGCTCTACCTCGGATCTTATTCCTAACCCCCCCCCCCCCGATTTGGAATGGATCCCTCCACTCCTCGAGGCGAGAGGGCCTTTGGGCCATTCGAAGACTCGGAGAGGGGGGTCCCGTGGGGCTTCTCGCGGAAGAGCACAAGAAGAGAGGCGAAGTATCGATCTGTATTATTGCATATGCAGCCGAACGCACATGCCGCGCTGGCCCCGCTTCCTCGGAGAGAGGCCACGTTGCGCCTGCCTCGTCCACCCCCGTTTTGTGCAACGGGGATATTGAGGTGGGGGCCCCCGACCGCCTACATTGGGAGGGGAGGCTGTTGCGTTGCTTTACGAAGGAAAAAGAGTCTTCCAAGCGATCCCGCGTCCTGCCCTGTGTGTGCGTGCGAGTGTGTGAAATCCACTTCTTTGTTGCTCCCTTTTCCACCCTGCGCCCTTCCGTTAGATCGATTGCGAGGAGTTTAAAGGATAACTCATCCGTTTTAGGTGATCTGGATCCGCAGTATAATGCAGCGGGGGGCATATTGTGGAGGGGGATGGCGGGGGGAATCTAGCACTCTCAGAGAGAGGGATGGTGGGAGAGAAAGAGGGAGGCATGAGGTTGCGGCAAGCTTGTTTTGAAGCGAAGGGCCGGCCGGGTGTTTTTTTGTTTTTGCAGGGGTCGCGACGGAGAAAGCACCGTCGGCAAAAATGCTAAAAGCCCGGTCCTGTTGTGGGTTAAGCCTCGTTGCGGGATTGGCCGTCAAGTAAACATGCACACGATTGCAATCGGAGCTTGTGGGTTGCATCCGACTAAGTTGTACTCAAGGGTAGACCCTTCGGAAATAATGGGCCTGGGTTAGCCATGCTCCTTGTTTTCAATGGGTCTGCTCTTGAGTAGGACTAGCAGTGGATTCGGCCCTGCGTGTTTTCGCTGGGGTGGTGGTGGTGGATGGAGTCGAGAGAAAGAGAAAAATGCGGATGGAGTCTTGGGAAGCGTGTCGGGACGGGTTCCCCAGGAGACCAGGGGAAAACTCCCCATTGCACGAGAGGTTTAAAATGCCAGTCGGGACAAAGCAGCCGGCGTCTGATTTTAACGGACAAGCTGGCCTGAGTTGGGAGGATTGTGCTTTACCATAGGAAACGACGTCGATTTCTTTCTTTCTAAGGTTCTGTAACAATTGCTTTGTTAGGTCTGGGCGAGTTTAACGCAAGGGGAAGGTTGATCAGTATGGATCTGAAATGGTCTCATGTTTCAGAGCACTTTGTGTGTAAACGCATATCCAAAATACGCTTTATGACTTTAAGAGACTTAGACGCAGGCAGGCCAGATTCCTTCAAGTCACTGCCAAATTCTGCATAAGGAAGAATTTTTATTTTGACATTTTTCCGTTGGCAACTTAGTTGACTTCTTTTTAACTGTTTTCAATTAGGACAAGGAGCATTCATTTGTTCAGATCAGCAGTGCTCCTCATGTAACTATTTTGTTTGTTAGTTTTGCAATCCAAGTTTTAAAAGAAAGGCAATTTTTTTAGTGATCAAGTAAGGCGGGGTGAAGAACCTATTTCTTTTCCTTCACACCATTGATTTTTCTGTTTCACTGTGTCTGTAGAACACATTTGTTAAATTAGCATCTTCAGGAATAGAATACAGTGGTACCTCGGTTTACATACACTTCAGGTTACAGACTCCGCTAACCCAGAAAGATTACCTCAGGTTAAGAACTTTGCTTCAGGTTGAGAACAGAAGTCGTATTCCGGCGGTGCGGCAGCAGCGGGAGACCCCATTAATTAAAGTGGTGCTGCAGGTTAAGAACAGTTTCAGGTTAAGAACGGACCTCCAGAACGAATTAAGTACTTAACCCGAGGTACCACTGTACTGTTTTATAGCTATGCATATATGTCAGTATCAAACTCTGGTCTGTGGGATTTATTGGGGGGGGGGGCGTGGAATGACAATAAATGCAACATTCACATGAAAATATAATCATTTGCATAGACCAAGGATAACTGGTTGGAATATAACTTCTAACTGGAGATCAGTTTAAAACAAAAATGTAGAAAATTAAGGTAATATTTACAGCTCATTCTTTTGCATGTTTGCTTGGAAGCAAGCTCTACCGATTTCAGCCTTAGTGTAAATAATATTGAAGGTGGTGTTTTTACAGTTACATAGCAATATAATATTTGTAGACAACTGTGTTTGTGACCCAATACACATATTGATTTGTGTAGTAATTTGTATTTCTGGAACTATTATTCTCTGTCACATTAAGCAGACATTGATTCATAAGTGCTGTGCAACAATTTGCACTTTCATTTACTTTAGAAGGAATTTTATCTATTTATTGGCTTATTTTGCAACCTTTAAATAAAGATGTTACAGAATTGTGTACTCCTCTCAGATAATTTTCTTTAAAACACATTGCTAGCTAAAAGATTTTAAGATTGTCTTGATACTTGTGATAAATGGACCTGGTTTGAGAGCTTGATCCATAAACAAATCCTAAAGCTAGTGAACATTTAGCCTAGTGATGTGGAACCTGTGGCCCTTCAGATCAGGCTGGGGACAATGAGCTATGGAGTCCTAAAACACGTTGAGGACCACAGGTTTCCAATATCTGATCTAGCCTTAAGAAACCGGTTTTTAGCTGTGTTATAGTTGCTGCTTTTTTGTTTCCTTTTTTCATCCTGTGCAAACTTAAGTGGCTTACTGAAAAATAAATTAAAATTAACGTTTGTATGAATTGGTGTTAGTTTTTACTGACCATCTTGTTATTTCCAGCCAGGTTTGGAGATGGCTTGTACGATTCCTACATGAGAATAGATCAGATTAGATATACAGATCCTACAAACGAAGAATGCACCCCTTCTGGACTTCCGTCACTGGGGAGACCTAATGTAAGTAATTTCAGGAATCTTGGATTCTGTCTCCAGGGTTGCAAAACATTAATACAGCTGTATCCATGAGGAAGGTCGTTTTGTTCTTACTGATTTTTATTCCAGGCCATAGGATATGCTGTTTAGCATGATCTAGAATGTTACTTAATAACTGGATGCAACTCATGATACTAATGTATGTGTGTTTTATTAGTCAGTAACTCATTCCTGTCTTAACAAGTACAGTCTTGCAACTCAGTTTTCTGGGGGTAGTCACCCCACTGCTGCTCTGCCTGCCTTACTGCTTCTCTTTCCCCCTCCCCTATTGTAGCATAGCCCCAGGAGGTGCTCATGATGTGGGAGAGGGCCTGGTGACAACAACAGGCATGCCCAGGTAAGGGAACAGAGAGCACCTTTAACATCTCTTGACAAGAGAGCTGAATTAAGAAGTGCCAAAAACCTGCCTATCTCTGTGCAGACAGTACACCTAGCACTTTAGAGGTTCTCTGGTCCTTTCTGCAGTGACAAAAAATATGTTTAAAAGCTGTCTTCTAAATTTACAAGCTTGTTCTAGACATCCATTTGTATTCCTCAGGGGAAACATCAATATATAAAGTTAGAAATAAACTATTTATTTATTTATTGAATTTCTATACTGCCCTATACCCAGAGGTCTCAAAATATTATTATTGAATTCATTCTCTTCCAGCTTACATCAGAGTAAGAGTTGCAAGAGCAGCTCTTCTGTGACTTTATTCTTCGAACTGTTAAATAAATCACCTTTCTCTAGGATAAGACAGAAGTAAAATCTGATTGGTGAAGAAGCAAGCCATAGGTAGTAGAACTGATAATTGTGTTTGTGCTATCTTTGTTGGTCAGAAGTGAGAGAGATCACACTATAGGTGCAGAAGTCTGCTGTGTTATCTGGGGAGCCATGTTTGTTGCATTTATACTTGGCACAGGAGTACTAGGACTGCACCTGTGTGTATCTGAATATACTTTAACTTTTAAATGCAACTAGGCATTTATAGGGCTGAAATAGTACTTTTGTGTTTATGTATTATGGGTGTTATTTTTATTTCTTCATATGCTCCCAGTAAGTAAGGAACCCTATTTCTTTTTGGAACACCACTATTCCCTGTTACTTGAATTCTATTTTTATAGACATGATAGATGTTTTAATCAGAGTTGTATTTCTTTGGAAGCTGGCTGAAGTGGCTCATTTGGGTTGCATCAATTATATCCAGCTGTGGCAATGATCTTAACTGTAAGATGATGTGTAAATACTTTCCAGCAACAGGGGAATTCTATTCTGAGTGAAACCAAAGATTCCCTGCATAGTCTGATCACTGAGAGAAGAAACTGGCATGTACAGTTTTAGCATTCTATCATGCCATGATTGCTTATTGGAAACTTGTGGCTAAAAGCCAGAGGGGAGTAAATGGATTAGAATGTGACATAGAGATGTGAAAGCAAATGCATTGGGTCAGATCATGACTGTTATAAACGTGTTTGTCAGCTTGTGACACCTAACAATACTTTTTGCCCTCCCCGTCTTTGCAAGTGTGTGTATGTGTGTGCATACACACATATTCAAATCATTTATGAATGCATATAAAAGCGAATACTGTTTTTCTAGACCATCATTGAATTTTGTGCCCTTTTAAAAAAATAATCAAACACCCATGTGCCTGTTCAGATTATTTATGCTATGTTTTCTTATAAACCCTTTCAGTCATGGATTTCTTGCTTTTTGAAGTACAGTCCTCTGTACACTTATGTGGGAATAAGCCCATTTGAAATTAGTGGGACTTGCTTCTTGGGAAATGTCCATTGATAATTCTGTAATTTCAATATCCTGTTTCTGAAATCTTTGTGAGCTGCCATATGTAGTTGCTTCTTTAAAAAGTATAACTAAAAATTATATTTAAATATATAAATGCATTTGCCTTATTGACCCAAGTGAAAGTGAGGAATATTTAAATAGCTTAAATGTTATTCATATTATCAATGAGGTTTAGGGAGGAAATAAAAAAAGTCCAATGTATGCAACCAGCATCTGCTTTAAATTTTATGTAAGGTAAACATTCCTGAATGTATTCAGTTAACTAAAGGTTCATACCATGGGTTTTTATGGGATTTTTTTGTTTGCTTTTTGTTTGCCTTTCCCCTCAACCCTTTAAATACTTCTCCATTCTGAGCATGTGTGCAAGGTTCTTTTCTGCACCATGCGCACATGCAGTAAAAACAAAACTTCCAGGAAGTGCACAACAGTGTAAGACCAAATGTTACTAGCTTTAGTTCTCATGTTTCACAATGAGCAAAATGAAGGCTTGTATTATTTTGTGGGGAACAATATCTGTTTCCATTAAAAATAAAAATAGTAGTCAGCTCTTGCATAAAAGTGCCATTTTCCTGACTTTGTATAGTTTTTGTGCAAAGAGTGTTAGAGGTCTTGTGCACAACTGCCATGTTACTTTTTAAAAATAATTAAAAAGTCTGATATATGCATTGCAATTATAATAATCCACCAAAGTTACTGGGTGGAGGTCTACAGAGAATAATTCCTGAACTGTGCATGCCTTCAGCATGTGGCAGTCAGTGGAAATAAATGTTTTTGTTTGGCATTAGGGTCTGCCTGAAACAAAAACTGGCTAGGTTGTGATTAGGTGAGGCGCAAACAGAAGGGGCCACCCACTGAAACATCATACACATGACAAATTGCCCCCAACCCACACACAAAAATGCAACTAGCTTCCATACCAGTGATGACCGCTAATGTATAATAAGGCAATTTTTGCTTACTGGATTTTTCACAGTGAGGGAAATCCAGATTAATTGTACTACTATGAACTGGTGTTTTGATGCTGACAAATTTGTATGGACATTCTTGAGAAACCTATGTGCACAAGCAGCACTGAGTCTACAATAAACTGGAATAACCCTTATCTTCTAATAATGCAATCTTAGTGCTCTAAGGAGTTAATCCTATTGTACTTACAGACAGTCCTGAGCATGGTTACTCAGAAGTAAATAGCGCAATATTAAGAGAACAAGCAGTCTTCCAAGGCTAACCTATATTGGGAGTATTCAAAAAGCTGATCTGAACAACACACCACATGTGTTGTCACTCATTTCTCTTGGCTGCTAACAGCTAGTCTATGGGCTAAGTAAACTATGTAGTCCAGCTCTTGCAAGAGGAAGTGTTGGAAGCAGGGTGACAGGTTACTCTGAAGTCATCTGATTGGAAATGGAACTTGTAGTTAAAATTGTAATGTGGGTCAGTCTGCCAAAAGTCATCTGATCATTATCCAGCTGGCCATTCTACTGGAGAGAGGGTTCTTTACATCCCAGCTGTCTCAGGGAAGTCAGACTACCAAACCTGAACAACAGGATTTGGAATTCTAACCAGGTGTGAAATGTGTTGATGGATGGTTCCAATGGGGAGAAAGGGAGTTCTTTGCTTTCCAGTTAAGCCAAGCCAAACTATAGGAAAGTGGCTTCTGACATCCCGCAGTCTAAGCACACTTATGCCAGCTGGAGCACCATAGAATTTGGCATGAATTATCTGTACTGGCAACATTGTACTAACATCAGGGTTATGTTGGCATAATATCACAAATTAACCAGCTTTACTTCTGTTGTGGTGTGACATCCTGCAGGTGCAGGGACCAATAAAGGCAGTGTAGGATATGTTGGAAAGGAGCCGTCTGAATCATAAACTCTCTGACTCTGCTCCTGGCGCCTACGTCAGTTACACTGACATAAAAATGGTGAGCCCATTCAACTCAGTGGAGAGTTGAAACACACTATAACCCTCCTGCTCTGGCCACAGCTCCACAGACATAGGATGCAGTTAACGCTGCACTCAATTACATCATACCTACAGCAGTATATAAATCCTGACAGGTGCTATAGCTCCGATGAGAGCATGGGGCTTTGTTAGAAATACTTGGAACATGCAAGGGAGAACTTTAGTAATGGGAGGTATGGAGAAGGCATTTTACACAAACAGCCTCATCAGGACACCTCTAGGAAGAGCAGGTTGCTAACACCTTCTTGCAGCCCCTATAGGTACTCTCTCTCTAGTCTCCACACAAAAACAGCAAGATGCATGTTGTTTCTGCCACTATACCTAGGGATGCACACACGCCACACAATTAAGTGTGGAAAGGGTACCATGCCTCATAGTGCCCCCCTCATTCCCAGCCACCCCACTTCAGTATTGTTTACTGCGTATTGGCTAACCATTCTTCCTCCCTCCACAGCTAGTAGCATTGCCACCCACACAGGAGAGGTAAGTACATTCAGTAAGGGAGGGGGAGGCCAGTGGCCATGAACCCCCACATGAAGGTAAGATCTCTGTTGATGAATGGCAGGAACTGCACTCTAACCATTGCTTGCCAAACACTCACGATCCCTTTTGCAGTTGGGGGCATGGAGTAGAACAAAACACTGCAACTTCCTACAAGAGATAGGTAAGTATTGTCTTGGTGATTGCAATCCACTCCCCATTGGGGGTTGGGTGAAGGGAGACAGCACTCTCTTACACACACTTGATCAAAAACACCAGGTGAGCATTGTGGTCCAGGAACTATGTGCTGCAGTTGCTGACCATTGTTCTCTACTGTCTGTGTGCACCCCCCCCCCCCGGCACTCCATCGTCTGACCTTGAACAGAAGCTGTAGCTTCTTCCTTACTCCCAGCACCATTGCAGACCAAGTGAAGCCTTCAGCATTACCGGCCTCAGTAACCTGTATGATTCTGGCTGTTTCTCTGTGGGGTTGCCAACTTTCACTTTTTCCAGTACATAAGTTGCATTATGGACAGTTGCACACTCTGGTGACGGATGGCACTGCAGAGTAAACCACCTGCTATCCTGTTGTCTTCTACAACTTTCATAAAAGTCTGCCAACCCCATCCATGTGTCTGGGATGCTGTTTAGTAAAATGCTTGCCTTTTGTTATAGCTGTCAATTTGTTTGTTACTGGAGGTGAGCAGGTTGGGATCATTTCCACACCCCAGAGTATGTTCTGTCCTCTGCCAGCCTCAGGAAGGGACTTTAAATGAAAGGGTCTTCGGGGAATTCTTTGCTATCAGGTCTGAAGAGATGCAACATTTCCACCCGCTTGCCATTTTACCTCCAGTGAGGGTAAAAGAAGAAGAGGAGGAGTTTGGATTTGATATCCCGCTTTATCACTACCCAAAGAGTCTCAAGGGACGCGGGTGGCGCTGTGGGTAAAAGCCTCAGCGCCTAGGACTTGCTGATCGAAAGGTCAGCGGTTCGAATCCCCGCGGCGGGGTGCGCTCCCGTCGTTCGGTCCCAGCGCCTGCCAACCTAGCAGTTCAAAAGCACCTTCGGGTGCAAGTAGATAAATAGGGACCGCTTACCAGCGGGAAGGTAAACGGCGTTCCGTGTGCTGCGCTGGCTCGCCAGATGCAGCTTGTCACACTGGCCACGTGACCCGGAAGTGTCTGCGGACAGCGCTGGCTCCCGGCCTACAGAGTGAGATGAGTGCACAACCCTAGAGTCTGTCAAGACTGGCCCGTACGGGCAGGGGTACCTTTACCTTTAAGGAGTCTCAAAGCGGCTAACAATCTCCTTTCCCTTCCTCCTCCACAACAAACACTCTGTGAGGTGAGTGAGGCTGAGAGACTTCAAAGAAGTGTGACTAGCCCAAGGTCACCCAGAAGCTGCACATGGAGGAGCAGGGAAGCAAATTCACCAGATTACAAGTCCACCGCTCCTAACCACTGCACCACACTGGCAGCCTCCTCTGCAGTCACAGGCAGCCTGGTCACTGCCACCGTGATCAGTGAGACAGGCAGTTTGGAGGTGGAGGAGATAATGAGCAGACCTGGGCAAACAAGCATGAGGGATGTTTGACTAGATGGGACCAGTGATACAAAAGGCAACCTACGTCATCTGAAAGCCAGGCAATTGACTCATGCAACACTCCTCTGACACTGCACTGTTTTCCAGAGGAAGATTGCATCTTGAAGCTCCTGCCTGTGAAATGTATGCTATTCTGCTGGGTTAGGGCTCAGAAAGCTGCATCATACTCAGACCATCTAGTTCAGTATTGTCTAAGTGACTCTTCAAGGTTATATGTGAGCCATTCCAAGCCCTATATAGAAATGAGAATTGAAGCTTTATCATGTAAGCATGCTCACTGTGATAGGACCCTTTTCCGCATGTACCCTCTTTGCCCTGGTATACACAGTAGCTCAGGAAGGACACAGTGACCACAGTCACATGGAACACTAAACTATATTCTAGTGCTACATGCACAAACCTCTCCAAGCCCAAGTAAAGCATTGAGCTCATGCACTCTCCCTCCTCCTGACACCAAGTTTGTTTTTGCTAGTAAAGAATCTTGGCTTAGCATTTTGTACAAACCAAGGATCCTGTTTTAAAACAAACCATGGTTGGTCTCTAAGCAAGCCGAATAGGGCTGATGCAATGCATCCTCCTGTCTCCTGTGGCTGGGTTATCATCTGCTTAGTAGAGTGTGCCATGTATGTTCTAGTTCTACCTACTCCCTCACTTTTGTATCTGACATGCCTGTTGCAGGTAAGACATGCAAAAGGTGAGTGACCATGTTTCTGCCATCCCCTAGTAGGGCCCACTTCTTTTGTATTCTGGAACTCTATGCTGTGAACCATGACACTGTTTCTGCTCTTCTGCCCATTCTCTCTTCCATTTTGTATTGGGGAGTCAGATTTTGTTATAGGATGATTTACCCATCTTTTCCCTCTAGAAGGAGTGCTCAAACAGGCTTACCATATTTCTGTGCCTGTGGACACACACAGTTTTTATGCTGCTGTTGTATGTCTCCAACTGTTGGTTTAAGAATTGATCCCATTTAAGTTACACGGATACAACAGCAATATAAGTGGTCACAAGTGTATCTGAGACCATATGACTTTGTTTCAATGTGCCATGGCTTAAGGCCGCTAAAAATATGGCATAACTGATACATCTTGCAAGCTGAAAAATCTATATTATTTAAATGTATTGGTGTGAAGGAAGTTTACTGCATGGAAATGCTCACAAAATATTTACATGATTAGAATAGCATTAATTTTGCAGAATTGTGGACTCGAATTTAAGGGGAAATGTCAATGAACTTTAAGTACAGCTACTGTGGAGTCTGGGGGAAAGAGTATTTTGCCCTAAAATTCAAACTCTTCTCTTTTATCGAGAGTTAATCTTAAATAAATTAATACTATGGGATACAGTTGTATGTCGTTCTGGAAGTGCCTCACCAAAGACTCCTGACCGAGCTTAGCAGTCATGGAATAAGAAAAGAGGCCCTCTTGTGGATCAGTAACTGGTTAAAAAACAGGGAGCAGAGGGCAGGAATAAATGGACAGTTCTCCAATGGCAAGATGTAGCAAGTAGAGTACCCCCAGGATCAGTATTGTGCTTTTTAATTGGTTCATAAATGATTTAGAATTAGGATTGAGCAGTGATGGAGCCAAGTAAGCTTATGATACCAAATTATTCCAGGTGGTTAAAACAATAAGGAACTGTGAAGAGCTCCAAAATACTGTGTAAATTGGCAATAAAATGGCAAATGCAATTAAATGTTTAAAAAAGTGTGAAGTGATGTACACCATATACATGCTCATGGGGTCAGAACTAGAAGTGACTGAGCACTACCTTGGCGTAGTGGAGAGCTCAGTGAAGATGTCAACCCAGTTTGCAGCAGCTGTGAAAAAGGTGACGTGTTAGGAATGCTTAGAAAATGAATTGAAAATAAAACTGCAAGTATCATAATGCTGTTATACAAATCTGTGGTGCAACTGCACTTGGAATACCGTACACAGTGTTGTACAGTCACAGGATAGGTGGACATGGCTTACCCAAAATGGCTTGGCACAACTAATTGGGCCAACAGAATGGAGGTTCGCCACCCCGATGTTGCACACGGGATCTGTTCCGGAGCTCCAGTCGAATCCTGAGGTGTTCATATCTGGAGGTGCATGCATGCAGTTTAGTTCTTCTGTGCATGTGCGCGGGGCGAAACCCGGAAAAATACTTCTGGGTTTCCCACGCACATATCCTGAAGGTGAAAGTAAGTAGAGGTACCACTGTACTTCCCAAGTAATCTTAAACAAAGCATTGTTTAAAAGTTATCATAGTTAAATTTTGATATTTTGTTTCATTGACAGTGTATGATGGGGACCATTTAGTCCCTGCACCCCTTTCCTTCAATGTTGTCTCATATTTGACAAGTTTGTCAAAATAGATTTTGTTTTGGAAAATGCCTATCCTAATTCAGAGTACACAGTGCATGTAATGTGTGTGTCTGTTTTCAGACTTTTCATAATAGAACATTGGACTTTTTCTGAAACCTGAAACATACTTTCCTGTTCTACATTTTGCAATATATTGAAAGTATTTTTCTAGATCTTCTGGATTGTTACTGGTTAGGTAAAGGTAAAGGTACCCCTGCCCGTACGGGCCAGTCGTGTCCGACTCTGGGGTTGTGTGCCTATCTCACTTAAGAGGCCGGGGGCCAGGGCTGTCCCAAGACACTTCTGGGTCACCTGGCCAGCATGAAAAGCTGCATCTGGCGAGCCAGCACAGCACACGGAAACGCCGTTTACCTTCCCGTTAGTAAGCGGTCCCTATTTATCTACTTGCACCCGGGGGTGCTTTCGAACTGCTAGGTTGGCAGGCGCTGGGACCGAACGACGGGAGCTCATCCCGCCGCAGGGATTTGAACCGCCGACCTGACGATCGGCAAGTCCTAGGCGCTGAGGTTTTACCCACAGCGCCACCCGCATCCCTCTTGTTACTGGTTACTTTTTGTAATAATTGTGGTCCAGTAGATGAGATCGTAGCAGTTAAGCAGAGGGCTAATCTGGCTGCTAATTACAGTCTTAAAATGTGTGTTTTAAGAGGCCCTTGAGCTCCACTGTTGTGTTTGGATGCCTTTTTGACAGTTCTGAAAACAACAGAAAGCAGACGTGCTTTTTACTGTAGCTTGTTCAGGAGAGAGGAGAAAGGTTACCTGTAGGGCACTGTGCTACGAAATGGATGAATGTTAAAAGGATATTAATACTTTATAGAAGTTGAAATTCTTTGTTATTTCCTTTCTCATTTTCCCCACCAGCAGGAAATGAGTAATGGGAATTGGGCAAAGAGTGGCATAGCTGTTTGAATTTTAGTGCGTTAAATGGTTGCTTGATGTCGGGAGGCCCAGGTCCATACTCAGAGCAGTGCAGAGAAATGAGAGGTAGAGCTTTCTCAAGCTAATATCTTCCTGTGGGAGTTTGTTGCAAGCCTGTGTGCGTGTGTTGTTTCTGTGTTCATACAAAAGACTAATCATTAGTCCTCGGTTCTTAAAAACCAATCAAACCAAACCCAAATAGTTTTCTAACTTTCTTCTTATCAGCATGACCTCAGTTTATTTCCTTGTAGGATCACTGTCAAAACAGAGAATGTGTTGTGAAACAAAATACTGCCCTAGGAGGTATGAGGCTTAGTCATACCATGCATTTCTTTCAGAGCAGAGAATGGGGAAAGAGCGATGTCATGGAATCAGGTGGTCAGTGGCTGGGAGTTTGCTTTCTTTTGAAAGGGAGGAGGCTTTCCTAGGCAACATAGATAGCCGATATGAAGAAGGATGTAGCAGGGAATTCACCTCAAACATATATGTCCATTTACATGCTTTGGGGAAATAGTTGTGAAAAACTAACTTGATCATGGTTCTCTGATGTTTGCAAAATATGGGATTTTGATCACGGAAAGGAAGTTAGGTGCTGAGGTTGGGTTTGTAGGAAGAGGCGGCATTTCTGTGCCACGTAAATATGTTTCTGTTTCTGGAAAAGTGGTTATCACTCTATATTAAATTCCTCTCTACAGATCCTGTTCGGTTTTTTGAGCCATTAAAATAATGCTTCTCTGACCCTTGGCAAGTTTTATATTTTGGAGCATGAAAGCTGGAAACTTGGGTTTACAAAACACAAAAGCTGAACTCATTCATTGCCAGCTTCCAAGTACTATAGTTTTTAGGCACATTCCCACCATCCTTGGGTCAGATGGGTCCAAGAATCTTCCTCATTTATTGGTCAGAGGGAAAAGTCTGAAATAGTCCAGTCTGTGGCACCATGCAGCTTTAAACTTTCGCCTTTTTGTGCTTGTCACATGCCAGATCTGATAGCAGAATGTCTTTTCAGACATGTGCCTCTTTGTTATTGTGAGTTAATCCATAGCAAGTACCAGTTTTTAAATGCTATACTTGTTTACCTTTTTATTTCAAGGTGTGACCTTTTAGGTTGCAGATAAACACTGTATGTTGTACAAAATTGCAGCTCACTAAGATTCAATTCCAGTTTGCTTTTCTCATTTTGGCTCCTTAACTTTACTGTAAAATGAAGAGAAGAATCTGTCTGTAATTCCTCAGGCAAGCGTTGGATTGGAAAGCAGACATTTCTGAAAATGGAGTTTCCCCTAAAACCTGGATTTCTTACTGAGTTACAGAGAATTAGTGTCATTTTGAATTATTTGCTGCAAGTGGCCTTCTTATTCAGAATTTTACACTGTCTGTCATTCTTTCTCTGCAGTTCAGCCATAAGCCCAGCGAAGAATGTGTTACTAAAATGCTAATTCTCTGGATCATATTTTCTATGAGTTCCTGGAAAGGTGTGTGTCTCAAAATGTACTGTCTACATTTTCCAGGCAGATATAGCAGTTAAGTAGTAATCAGGAAGAACCAGAGAGCTTTATCTCTTAAAACTTGTCTTTTTCTGAGCCAATGGGGTAAACTGTGTATTGGCATTTCAGCGGAAAGATATGCAAGTTATTTTCCACGAGTTGTTATTTTGCTGCTATGTTGGGATGATAGACAGTAACTTGCTATACAGGAAATGGATAGCATCACTCACCAGTTATCTTCAGACATGTGTACATTTTTACTGAAATGGAAGTTCTATTTTCAGTTTCAAGGATTGGCTATCTTTATTTTGAGATCAAAGGCTAGAATGGAAAGCAGATGTTTCTGCACTTTCCACAATTGTTGTACAATATAACACAGCAGCTTGTAACTTCCGTGCAGAGCAGAACTAAAAGCAGTATGAACTTTAAGTGCGTCTGTTGCCTTTCTCCTTGGATATAATTTTAGGTCTACCTTCGTATATTACACTGAAATCTTGTAGAAATGAGAAACTCCTTTATTATGTTTTCTTGCCAATTTCAGTTTGCTCTTTTCACTGCGGAAAATATTTAGTCCCTTATTGGCAGAGGATAGCAAAAGTTCCTTTCTAGGACAGATGCAAAATGTGTTCAGTTCTGCCTTGCTATACAGCTTCAAATAAAGTAGATGAGAACTGTGGATAGACATATGAGAGTAGCACGGAGCCCTTGGTAACAAAATTAGAATTCACCTATTGCCCTGGCCGCCATTCCATTTGCCCTTGGAAAAGGCTTCTATCATAACCTGCTACTGCTTTGCATCCCCTCTGTGTGCCTATTTGTGGTGTTTTGTATTTTTTCATCCTTGTAGTTGGCTTCCTGTGGTTCTAAGATGGCAAATATGCATATTTCAGCTATGGCTTGGCTTACACCAGGGGTTGCCAACCTGGGCCTATGAGCACATTAAAAAGTGGGGAAACTGTCACGGGCACTATTTGCATAGCAGAACCCGAGCACTCACTGCAACCTATTATGTTGACTATAATGGAATGCTGCTTCAAGACCAATTTAAGTGGGGGTGGGGTGGGTCCCTGCAGACACCAGGAAAAGCTCTGTGGACTTGTGTGCCCATGAGCAACACATTGGTGACCCCTGGTTTAATGCTAAACTTTCAGCACCTGCCCACATGTCGGGTTGAACAGTAGGTGTTGCGTAGCTGCTCTTGTGCATGCTAGTGCGATCGGTTGCTTCTGAACTAGATCAGAATACGTTTTTTTGTAAATGCGCCATCTGAAAAGCTTGTCTCATTGCTTCTTTGCTTCCCCATTGTTAAAATGAGAACTGAAACTAAAGATTTGCTTTGTTTCATCCTAATAGGTAACTACTAACCCAATCACAATGAAGGACCATCCTCTGACAGGGAGCCAAGTCAAAGTGGAGCAGTTATTTGAAGACTCTGGCAACAGAAGGAGCAGTACTCTCCAGTCTTCAGGAATAAATGCCTCTGAGAGGTCTTTTCCAACTCCAGCAAAAGATAAAAGCATTGATAGCATAAGTACCAACAAAAATAGTGGCAGCTTGACAAAAGCACACAAAACCGGAAGTCAGCCCCCAGAACAAGCACTGAAGCAATACAAACAGCAGTTGTCAGCCTATGAGCAGCAAGAAATATTGAACTTTCCTGAAATTTATTTTGTGGGTGCAAATGCAAAGAAAAGGCAAGGAGTCATTGGAGGCCCAAACAATGGTGGATATGATGATGAACAAGGCAGCTACATTCACGTGCCTCACGACCATCTTGCCTACCGATATGAAGTACTAAAAATAATTGGAAAAGGCAGTTTTGGCCAAGTAGCTAAAGTTTATGACCACAAACACCACCAGCATTTGGCCTTAAAGATGGTACGTAACGAAAAGAGGTTTCATCGGCAAGCAGCAGAAGAAATACGGATCTTGGAGCATCTCAAAAAACAGGATAAAACTGGTGGCATGAATGTTATTCACATGCTGGAGAGTTTTACCTTTAGGAATCACATATGTATGACCTTTGAACTCCTGAGTATGAATCTCTATGAGCTGATCAAAAGAAACAAATTTCAAGGCTTCAGTGTGCAGCTGGTACGAAAGTTTGCCCACTCTATACTGCAATGTTTGGAGGCTCTTTATAAAAACAAAATCATACATTGTGACTTGAAACCTGAAAATATTCTTCTAAAACAACAAGGGCGGAGTGGAATCAAAGTGATTGATTTTGGATCCAGCTGTTTTGAGCACCAAAGAGTCTACACTTACATACAGTCTCGATTCTACAGAGCCCCAGAAGTCATTTTGGGAAGCCGTTATGGGATGCCCATAGATATGTGGAGTTTTGGCTGTATTCTTGTGGAACTGTTGACTGGTTACCCTCTCTTTCCTGGGGAGGATGAAGGCGATCAGCTAGCTTGTATGATGGAGCTCCTTGGAATGCCCCCACAGAAGCTGCTAGACCAATCCAAGCGAGCCAAAAACTTCATCAATTCAAAAGGCCATCCTCGTTACTGCACTGTAACGACACAGGCAGATGGGAAAATGACTCTTAATGGCAGCAGATCACGTAGGGGGAAAATGCGTGGTGCTCCAGGCAACAAGGATTGGGTCACAGCATTAAAAGGCTGTGATGACCCCGTGTTTATAGAATTCCTGAAAGAATGTCTTAATTGGGATCCTTCTGCACGGATGACTCCTACCCAAGCTTTGAAACATCCTTGGATTTGTAAACGAGTACCTAAGCCACCCTGCATGGATAAAACATCAGGCAAACGGATTGCTCATTATACGAGCTCTTTCCCAGGGATAGGTTCCAGATTACCCCCAGTTGTTGGGGTAGCCAACAAACTACGAGCTAATCTAATGTCTGACTCAAATGCCAATATACCTCTATGTACTGTGCTACCAAAATTGGTCAGCTAATAGAGAATTACATATTCCCAGAGTACATATGCTGTGTTTTTAATTATATCCTTGAAATATAAAAAGATGACAGAATGCGCAGAGGTCTTGGAAAAAGAGAGAGAAAAGAAATGGATTTTTATTGAACACTAAATCTTGTATAAACAACCCCCCCCCCCAATCAAAACATAAGCATTTTAAGGGCTATGATTGTTTTATCAAGTTGTTTCAGCTAGAATGTGGTGCTTGTTACATCACTTTTGATAGGTCAGCACATTTGTTTTGTTCAGTGAAGTTACGCACTATGTAACAGATGGATTTTATAGCACTGTTGTAATAAAACTCAAAAACCACTGCTCATGCGGACAGTCTCACTTAGCAGACAGTTTGCTGCAAACCACTTCAAAGATAAATAAACTATGCATTTAATTAGCCACAAGTGAATACATCAAAGAATGATGGTCAAAAAGCACAATATTTTAATATCTATTGGTTGTTGTTGTAGTAATTTCAATGTACTGAGTGCCAGATTTTGGTGTTTGGGAAGTCTTTTGTCTTTGCCAGGAGCCCTCCTTAAATTTGCTTGCAGTCTGTGGCAATAAAACACTCCTAAGAAGAGTGGGTGCTGTCCTAAGGCTACGAAGAAACTGGTGTTGGGACTCTAGGTATAATGTGCTTGGTTCCTTTCCCTCATCCATCCATCATGCAAAATTGACTGAACTAATCTTTATAATTTAGCATTTGTTTGTGGAGGTAGAAAGGTCTTCTTGCCTTTTAGTGTCATTATTTCCCCGAAGGGTAGTTCTTTTAGTGTCTTGCAGCAAAAACAACTAGAGTCTCATGGTAACGTAAAGACTACACCTAATTTATTGTGACATATGGTTTTGTGGATTATAGTCCTCCTCATCTGAAGAATGCACCTGATGAAGTGCACTCTAGTCCATGAAAACTTTTGCCATAAAAATCTTTCAGGTGTCACGTGACTCTGTTCTTTCAGAGTAAGCTGCTCTTAATTTTAGTCAATTGGTTCAAGGACAAACTGTTTTAAAGCAAGTGCAGTTTCCAAGAGGTTGGGGCAAGGTTAAAATGCCAGTAATTAAAAGTTCATTGTGGAGGTGGGTGATTTGCATAATCTGATTGAAGGTTCAGAAGTTTTGTACAGTAAAATGTAATGAGATGTAGCAGTGTCTGATTACTGGAAAATAAAAGGTGGAAGATGTGTATTAATGGTTAAGATAGAGAGAAGTTTGCTTCTGAGTTTAAACCTCCAAACTTACATTATTTGACAGTCACACACTTGTTAAGTCTCACAGCAGTTTCAAATATACCTGAGGCACATTTTATAAGCAGTACAAATTTAACAGATTACTCTGACTGAAAGAAGTCTCCCAGCCAAAGGCATTGTTAATGTGAACTTGTGTCAGATGTTGATCAATCAGTTAAGTCAATGAGTATTTTCGTTCAGGGTGGAATGCAGCATTGCATGAGCAGGCTTATCTTCTTCACCCTGGAGCCACCCACCGAAAATCTTTGTGGAGTTGGGGAACCTTTCAGAACTGGTTTGGGGAGGCTACAAGGGGAGGAGAGGAAGGGGAGGCTACAAGGGGAGGAGTGTTGGAATCAGTCCTGTTTCTGCATTTTGTCATTTGTTGACCCATTCTGTGAGGTTGTTAATACTTGATAGGAAAAGAGCCAGTCACCGACAGACCAATTTGCATCATCCTTCTGTAACACATATTACATGCAGGATACAACACCAGCATTTTTTCTACTCCCCAAATACATTATCTGCTTTTAAATTAAGATTGTCTTTATCTGTAACTGTAATTTATATTCCAAATTGCATTTGAATTGTTATTATTATTGGAGTTATTTGTACACTCAGAATACTCATTCCCCACTTGGGCTCAGATTTTTAAGAATTTGCATTCAGTACCTGAAAGCCATGCTGTACCTATACACAACCTGCCCTGATTCAAATTAAAAACCCTATGTATAAGTCAACTGGGCTGTACTATCATCCATATATCCACATGGGATTCTTATTTGAAATGGAATTTTTAAACCTGCAAATATAACAGTAGTAATGGTCACAGTGCCAATAAGTCTTCAAGATGGTTTATAGATAAAAGGCTACTGTAGTATCTCAGTCCTTGGCAGCAGAGATTGCGAGTGGAGGAAAAAGGTGCATAGACTGCAGTAATTTAGTTGAAATAAGCAAATAGGTCATTAATAGTGCAGATAAGGAAACAGCCAGAGAAGAAAAGCAATCTCTTATTAGACACTTTTCTTTGGCATATGGTTCAGTTGCATCCCTAAGCTCAGAGTAACTGTCATCTAACTATTTTTTTGCCATCCTTTCTGTGAAGATAGGCAAACTTAAACTTCTCTCAAAGATATCTAGAAGCTGTTTAAATTTTGTGAAGCTTTATCTACAATGGCAGTGAATATTCCATTTTGTTTCTGTGATGCTAATTCACCTGTGCTTTAAAATTAACAGGAGTGAAACAGAGGCAATTTCAGAAACTGAAATCAATAATCAATAAAGCCTTTTTATTACCCTTTAGGCTTAGTAATTGTAAACAACTCCCCCCCCCAATAGTTATTGTCTTCAGAAAGTCTTTAAATTAAACTGTGGGTCTTTTTAAACTAACATCCTGTCCTCTCCCCCTTTTTAACTGAAATGGCTCATATATGATGATCTCAGCAACATCTCCACTAATCCCAGGAGGACAAGCAAAAAGCTGATTGTGCACCCAGACCATTGTATTGAAAGATCAGCTGAAAAGTTCACTTCTCTAGAACAGAGTAATAGCATTGTGAAAACTAAGAGCTTAAATATATTGAACAATTTGCACTACTTAGTTATTATAGTTACACTGTATCAAGCATAAAGTGCATGCTTTCCCTAAAAAAGTTGTGTGGCTTTTTTGTTAATTTTATTCTAGACTTGTTTGGCCTCCTACCAGCCCCATTGGTAAAGGAAATCAATCACTTTGCAAACATTTGATTTAGTTTTTAAATGTGTAATTAGTGATTTCCTAAATCAAGCAGGAGAAGAGATTCAGTAGGCTACAAGGCCTCTACCAACACATGATTCTGTGACTAAGAATATGTTGCAGATTGTTAATGAAAATAAATTTCTCTCTACAGGCAGCCCTCCATTTATGTGTGTCCAATATGCATGTGATCGTATATATGCGCATCACACAGAACCCGGAAGTGACTCAGACACGTCATATAGACATTACTGAAATGTCACTAAAAGGGCGCAGTGGATTGTTTGCAGGCTTTTCCAATGGGTTTCAATTATATACAAATGGGGGGCTGCCTGTACTAATATATGTGCTGTGTTGGATAGAGCTGTGTGCCTGAATTAAAGCAGCAACAACAGCATCACTTAGGTAATTAACTACAGTACCTTTTCAGATGGGGTAACTGATTTAAAATACACTTTTTAATGTATGGTCTGACTTCTTCCACAAATTTCAGTCCTATCAAAGAACTCTAGCCTGAGAGTGTTAATAATGTTACCTCTCAGGAAACATTGGAAAGATTTATTCCAGCCATGCAATGCAATTACCGTGAGAACACTGGCCTAGGTTAGTACAAGATTCCACTGATGCTAGTCATATTGTGTACTGTCTCTTTCAATCTCCGTTATAAAATGAGAAGCATCTGAAATCCTTGGAATAGTCAAATGCTCATGGAAAATGTTGTTTGCAAATATTTGGATGTAATCAGTTTTACTACTAAGACATCTATCAATATTAGAACTATGTAAGAGGTTCATTAGTAAATATGCACTGCTAAAACTACAATTTAATGTTCTCACTTCTTGTCTCTTGTGCCATGCTTTACCATCCTGGATCCATTTCCATGCAATACTGCTCAAGGGGCAGTATCCATCTCCATAATTTCAAGGATTTTCACTTGCTCAATGGAATTCCACCTCCTCCATGTGTGTACACCACACCCTCCCCAAAATGCTTCCAGGGTGTTGGGGAATGCTCAGAACAGATTTAAGGGGCACACAGGAGAAGGAGAGGATGGAAGTTACATTGTGCAAGCAGAAATCCTTGTGCTGATGGAACTGAGGGAGTTAGTGCTACATTGAATGCCATGCAAGGTTTCCAGTATATTAAAATCTGTCTAGAATACTTGAGTTAGTTTTGAAAGTTGTTGCGTCTTTAACAAGGTGAACGATGCAGTGAATGTTGACCTGCATGATAGATTCATCTCTGTGTGAAGGAACACTTGGGAAATGTCCAGTTTTTAACTTTATTTAAGTGGGAATGAAAAATATTTCCTAAAACTGTAATTAATGTATTCTTTTTAAAAGTAGCTTTCTTTTGCAAAAGGCTGTATGTACTTCCAAAGAAAAAAGTTGAAACCAAAACAATTTGCTCTTACTATTTAGCAGTTAGATAGTGAAATACCCATCAAAAGGAACCAACATCCACTACTTGGTAAGAAATACCCTGTAGCCTAAATCAGTAGTTCCCAACACGTGTCATGACCTGCAGATAAATCCTGTGCAAATGGGTTGTGGGCTTTAGAAGTAAACCCAAAATAATTATTGATTTTGGTTCTTAACTGGTATGATGATATGTCCTAATCCTACACTGTTTTGTTTTGTTTTGTTTTGTTTTTTGTTTTGTTGTGTTGACACGACTGAATGTCGGAAAGCCTCAAGTCTTACAAATAACACTTGGGAACAACTCTCTGGCAGCTGATGGCAGATCCCGTAGCAGTGACCATTACAGCTTGCCTCTCATGCATAGGTGCTGCTTTCAGCAAATAGTCATTCAAAACATCTCCCTATCTGAGCACCTTATGGTGCAGCGTACTTTTGTGCTGAAGAAACAGAATTCTGAGTGGGTGTGAAACCCATTTGCAGCTGATGTCACACAGTTGTTTGTGCTAAAAGAACAACTCATTGAACTGTCATATGATAGGACCCTCAAAGATAAATTTTCAGAAGTGAGTTTATCAGATTTGGGGCTTCATGTTACCAAAATTGCTCAGTTACCACTGAGTATCCTGAGCTTACGGATTAAGTGATGCCTCTGATGCTGCCGTTTGGTAGCACATAACTTTGTAAGACAAGCTTTTCAGCAGTGATTGCTCTGAAGACGAATACAGTAGCGGGTTATGTATCAGTAATGATCTGAAGCCACATCTGACAACCAGCAAACCCTGCACCGACCTACTCATTGGCAAAATGCAGACTCCGACATCCTGATTCTTGCCAAAATGGACTTAACATCAATAAAACTATTTAAAATCCTCATACTTCCATTTTATCTAACACTGCTTATGTAGCTATGTATTCACAATAAAAATTTTTTGTAGCTTATGCAGAAATAACCTACAACCAGACATTTGGTGTTCTTACATTCCCAAAAACAAAACTGAATAACCTCGTAGGTACTATAAATATGTCCACAACTTCCAGTAAATTTGGGGTTCTGGGGCAACATGCCAAAAAGGCTGGGAACCACTGGTTTAGATGGTTCGTAGATGAAGCAACAAATGAATAGGAGTAAAATTTTACCTAGTTTTGTCTCTAGCACCATGCCTTTTTAATGAATTTACTATGCTACATGAGTGGTGGGTCAGGGAGGTTATCAGCCCCTTATGACACACATGCACCAACCAAGGTGTCCCGTTTACTTCG
The DNA here is from genome assembly GCF_964188315.1 of Podarcis muralis. Lineage (NCBI taxonomy): Eukaryota > Metazoa > Chordata > Lepidosauria > Squamata > Lacertidae > Podarcis > Podarcis muralis. Next base: position 62,369,445 of record NC_135659.1, read on the forward strand.
ATGGACACATTTTATAGCTACTGGTATTCCTCAGTGTTGTGACTATTGCTTGCCTGTAAGTATCATTGAAGCTAATAGATCTTGCAAGCACTGCCATATATAGTGTACTATAATTGTGCACATGAGTGTAGATAGATACAAACATCTACAGAAGGTAATCTTCATGTTTAAATTCTTGGGCTGATGTATCCGTCTTGGAACTTTGTTTCTAGATCTTCACATCTCCACTCAAATGAGTTCACAGGTAATAGGCCACCCTTCTTCCTCCATCATCTTATCGCCATCAACATCTCCTGTGGTTCTCTTGAGTTTGTTTGTATGTATTGTCCTCTTTGACCCATTAAAGAAAGTGTTGTACATTAAAGAAAATGTGCTATGATTTCACTCTGTGGTTGCTGAACGTGAGCTCTAGTCATTAGTGTCATGGAACTGGACATCCTAGAATCTTGCCATAGCATTCTTCTGCTGTCAGTCTTCAAATATAACTCACAGAAACCCAGCATGCTTTTTTTATCTCTGAACTGGAAAGGAAAACCCAGCACAAATCACTTAACATTGATTTTCTTTGAATCCAAGCCTGTGCTTCTGTACGGTAGGTTACCCAATTAGATAGTTGCATAGTTTGGAGCTGAAGTTACAGCCTGTAAAAAGGCCGCCTTCACAGCTGCGAAATACAAGATGATATGCTCAAGAGATTTTGTGCAGAAGCAGTCAATCTTCATGAAGTCAGTCTACCAATAAGTAGCCAATGTAACCTCTCTGGAGGAAATGCATCCATTTTATGCTTAAGGGTACTTTCAAACATGCATTCCTGGGTAGAAATGGGAAATAGAACACCTGTGTTTCGAAATGGATATTTTCTTTGGGGGGAGGGGGGGGGAGAAAGAAATAGATATCAGAAGGGTGCTCCATCCCATGGGGGAATAGAGCTCCTTTGCTGCATTGCAGTTCTTTATCTTATCTTTGATTGGTAAGGCTCTCCTTCAGGTAGTGAACCTGAAGAAGTAGGGATGCATCATTCTGTTCAGCTTTGATCTTTCCTTCTCCTGAGCCATCCAGTGTAGGAAGTGACCTTGCCTTTTTGCATTGGAGGCAGAGATGGACTTATTTCTCCCATTCTTGGCAGTGGATGGAAAGGGAACATCTCTCAAATGCATTCACTGACAGGCTTGTCAACTTGGGCAAGAAAGAGACTCCTATTGAACCACTAGAATAAATATAATTTATATAGCAAGCAGAAATGCTCATGCTGATAGAGCAATCTCCTTAGCACTTCATTGAATTCCTCCCATGGTTTAGCATTGTGTGTGTAAACCCTGCCAAACTATGTGGTTTGTTGACAGTAAAGAAAACAATTTGAAGCTATGTACAGTGGTGCCTCGCAAGACGAAAAGAATCCGTTCCGCGATTCTCTTTGTCTAGCGGTTTTTTCGTCTTGCGAAGCAACCCCATTAGCGGCTAAGCGGATTAGCGCTATTAGCGGTTTAGCGGCTATTAAAGGATTAGCGGCTAAGCTGCTAAAAGGCTATTAACGGCTTAGCGGCTTTGAAAAAGGGGGGAAAGCGGGGGGGGGGGGGGAATGGCAAGACTCGCAAGACATTTTCGTCTTGCGAAGCAAGCCCATAGGGAAATTCGTCTTGCGAAGCGCCTCCAAAACGGAAAACCCTTTCGTCTAGCAGGTTTTCCGTCTTGCGAGGCATTCGTCTTGTGGGGCACCACTGTATTTGGCTTACAAACCTTGGTTGATTTTAACTATGACTTGGTGTTACATGTGAACCCAGCACCCTTCCTTAATCCTGGTTTATTTGGCCATCCCGCTCCAGACACTCACCAAACTACAAAGACACAAGGCAAAAGTTTCATAGAATTGTAGAGTTGGAAGGTCCCCAAGGGTCATCTAGTTCAATCCTCTGCAATGTCAGAATCTCAACTAGCTCATGCATCACAGGTAGCCCTCCAACCTCTGCTTCAAAACGTCCAAGGAAGGAGAGTCCACCACCTCTTGTGGGAATCCATCCCACTATTGAACATCTCTTACTGTCAGAAAGTTCTGGTGTTTAGTTGGAATCTCCTTTCTTGGAATTCGAATCCATTGGTTTGAGTCCTACCTTCCTGAGCAGGAGAAAACCAGTTTGCTCCATCCTCAGTGTGAAAGTTCTTTAGATATTTGAAGATGGCTATCATATATCTCTGTCTCCTCTTTTCTAGGCTAAGCATACCCAATTCCCTCAAACTTTCCTCATAAGGCTTGATTTCTAAACCTTTGATCACCTTGGTTGCCCTCCTTTGCTGGAAAACAAAGCAAACTTAGGAGAAACAAGCTACAGCTTGTTGATAGACTGTGGTTAAACTTCGGGTTTGTGTGAACCAGTCCATTCAATCTAGTAGGAGTGACTTCTGTGAAGAAATAAAAATAGACTGTTAATGCCACAAAGGCAGCTACAATGAGTGCTTTTGTTTATGCAATGTATGCATATTACAGAATTGCACTCCAGGCTTGCAGTTTGCTTTATCTTGATGCAGAAATCTCTTAATGCAGAATACACATCACTTGTTAGAGTTGCTTCACAGGGTTAGTAGTGGTTAAGTGCTATGTGCCTTAAAAATATTGTATGTACTGTGCATTGGTGGAGAAGGGGAAGAAGTCTGCCTAATATCCATTTTAAATTCCACTTCACCCCACCTAAATTGGAAGGCTCTGGCTGATACTCCAGCAAGTGATTCTGTTAGAAAATAATAGGATAGCCACCAAAGTATTGGCCCATAAAATGAATGCATTCAGATTTATGTTCACGTTATGACAATGGGGGTATCTATTTATTATTATTTTTACTCTTCTGGAAAAAGATCTGTAGCTACTCAAAATGGTTTTGCGGAAGGGACAACAATCTATGACCCCTCATTCTTTGGGCAGGATAAAACAGCTGCATCCCCAACATTTTCTCACAGTGTTGTCATCAGGCTAAATGGAATGTACACAAAGGTAATAAATGTTCAGAGAGCTGCTGCTGCTGCTGCTTGCTATACATAGACACAGCCAACTGCAGACTTCTGCAATGCAAGTCTGTACATATAAGGAGTGAAGGTGCAGTGCAAGAGAATTAAAAGCAAAGGAGGACTCCTTAGTCTGATGGTGCAAAGTTGCACAAGAGGGATTACTATAAACTCATCAACCAGATACTGACCCAAATTTGTTCTTGGTGTGAATTACTCTCATCCAATGATTTATTTACACAACCTCTGATCAATCGGAGCTCTGATCATTCCTTGCTGCAGCGGGCATGCGGTGACAAATTGACGAAGGATCAGTTTGGATATGTGCAAAGGCCATTATTCAGAGCCCAGTGCTTGCAGGCTCTCGAGGGGAGGGCCTAGGACAGAATGTGCTCCTATGTTTACTACTCTATTTAGCTACTCTATTCACTCCACTGTTCAGGCTCTGCAGAATGGTATAAAAATCAGACAGTCCCTGCTCTCAAACGTACAGCCTAAAACATACAATGCAAAAAGGAAAGGAATTGTGAGGGAAGAGGAATAAAGCAATAGATCTTCATTAGAGAGTTACTGTAATGACTAGATGAAATGCAAAGAGCTAAAGGAGTGGAAGAGCCAGAAGTTGCAGGTTATGTCTGTAGATTTATGAAAGATGGAAGAGCAGGTCTGGAGAAATAGGTTGTCCTATTTTCACAGAACTTGCAGAAATGGGAGTCTTTCTCTGGAGATGTGATGCTGGATCATGAGAACTTGGTCACTTTTAAAGAAATTAAAACACACAGTGTTTGTGAAAAGAAATGTCAAACTCAGCAATCTGATCTACCATGGTATTTGCAAGGGTTGCCTGCCATTAAAATAGTGAATGCTATATAAAAGCCCAAGAGTTGTAGTGGTACACCTCCCTCCCATGTCCCTCTAACATAATTGTGAGGCTTCGTAGACTCAGGTGCCACCAATGGCATTTCTAAGAGACTTGGGATATAGGGCCATGACTCAAATTTTTATAAAACTTGCACATGGTAGTTTAAGTCTCTGGGGAACACAGATTCATCTAATGGGTCCTGCTACTGGAAAACCCATGCAGAAATTTCCACTAGCACAACAGGGCTCCCCCCACTTCTGCCTGAGAACGCCACCCCCTTGGCCACCTACTAACACCTACTAACCTGGGTGTCAATTTCTATGGTTGTCATTTTATGTCAAAAAAGAATTAAGCACTTATAGTAGGCACTGGAGTGTGAAGTGGAAACTTAAGAGGCCTTGGCTTTTGAGTCTTAAGATTCATGAGTAACTTTTTATTGAACTAAACTGCATGATAATGCTTTGCACTTCATGGACTATTGAATAACATAATAGGCTTCAGGGGAATCCTTCATACATTGTAAGCATGCTTGAGAGGGTCATGAGTTTGTGCTGTATGAGTCTGTACCTCCATCCCCTGGCGGATGTGACTGCGAGCCACACCCCCTCCTCCAAATGTTTGGTATGTGAAGGGGCTATATTCCCTTTTGCATCGAGAAACCTGCATGCACACATCTCCTTCACATGAATGTTGGATGCATGGCTTGGGTGATGCTTTCAACACATGAGGGGTTCATGTGACCCTATTCCTTCGCTTGCCATGTTAGAGCCTTTTGTGATAAATAGATGAAACTGTTTACATATGTGACTGGCTGGATCTGAGTTTGAACTGTTTTGGAGACATGCTCACAGATGACACATCTTATTTATTTTCTGTCCCCCACACTCTTCATTCCTCTCTTTGACCTCTAGCTGCCTCACCTCTCTTGATGGTTAACCTGCTTTGGATGAGCATCTCTGATGTCATAGATGACCTGTGTTGGAAGGGTGAGGTCATAGCCCCTCTGGGTGTCCCTGCTTTATGCTCTGAAGTTGCAGGTGGCCTGGGTACGGTACTTATTTATTTCGGGATAGTGATGATAATTGAATTTCACTGTCAGTTAATTGAATTTAAAAGTGCATAAATATTTGGGCCGCAGGCTTTCTTTCTTTTTAAAAGTACAAATCAGATGAGTGATTCTGGAGGCTTCTGATGTCCAATCACTCATGATGGATATATGAAAGTTGCTTCTGGTAAGAGAGATATCACAGTTCCTTTTTGGTTTCTCTTGTTTTGAGGCTGCACATCTGACAACTCTTGGGTTTTGCATATTTTTCATGGATGCTTTTAACAATGCTAGGTGCATTAGGGATACCTGAATAATTTAGAATGGTAATACATTCTGATCTTGGAGCTTGCTATGCTGTTGCAATGTTTGGTTACATTTCTGGAATGAAAAAAATCATCCTCGATCAATGCATGGTGTTGATAACAGATAACATAAATGGAAAGATATTTGAGCTCTGGGTATCCAATATTCTTGCTATAAAGTCATCAAATTGGAAAGGTTGTGGATGTAATTTTACACCAAGAGTGTTCTGCATCAACTTGCCACTAATCATGAAAATAATTAACATGTGCAAGTGGAGAATGAAAGCTATAGGCATGGAATCTCCCTTCATTGTTCTTGTTATTACAAGAGCAGTTAATCTTAAGGGTAGATCTACTGTCCATCTGCTCTTGCCTGAAGTTATTAGATGTATCATGGGAAAAGTCAGTGATTTGACAAAAGTATTATTGCCTAGGTGTAGTCTTGAATGCCTCTCCTTTGTTTGATTTTTTTGCTTCCTTGTACAGTCTGTAGATACACCTTCTTTTGAACACCTTTGTGTGTAACTTGCAGAAAGAGAGAGAGAGCATGCATGAAATAATGTCCAATAATAATAAGGATAAGGCCAACAGTGATGGTGATAATGAATGAATAGATGCCAGTTCAATAAATTTTTGAAATTAAATATTCAAAGTGACTTTTTGCATAAAACTGGAGCATCAATCAAGTACGAGCAAGATTAAGTTCATGGGCCAGGATGGAGCCAGCTGACTGTATCTTGGCCAAGAGGCAGTGATGCATTCAGATGTAGACCTCGTACTAAGGGAGACTGAACCACATTATCATTTTCGAGAGCAAGGGATTTCCCATATAGGCCAGGCAAAGGTGTAAACTGTCTCTAGCATGGCGTAGAAGCTGAAAGTACATGAACCTAACGTCAAATGAGAACCCTAAATTGCAAGAAGGAATTTCCTGACACTATGTCTCATTCTGACTGGGTTCTCTGCTTCATGTTGTTGTATGCTTCCAGTGCCCACTCTTGCAAAGCTCCCCACAAACATTGCCAATGTGTGGTTGGCTGTGTCCAGCTGTCTAGAAAGTGTGTTTAGGATTTGCAGCCTCAACCTGCTAATTTCTCTCAGTCTCTGTTTGTGCTGCTTTACGATGCCTAATGCTAATTTACAAACTGCCATCAGACTTTCAGTACATTTCAGCCAACAAGAGAGCTTAATTTTTGAGGCACACTACTTTTTTCCTGCTGCTCAGCTGCTGTTAATGACATTGCATTGCCCTCTTGATAACCCCACCCTGTCTTGAAAAGAGCAATGTGCCAGATTACTCTTGTGTGCCTATCACCCAGCCCAATAATGAGTTTGTGTGGATTATCACTCAACCTAAGTACAGTTTAGATTAGGCTACAGTTGGCAGAAATATGGTCAAGTCAGGTTACAACAGGAGATCTCATTCACTTGTAGTGAGAAACGATAGGCTGGAGGCAGTTGATTTCGCTCCAATGTATTGTTATGTCCTCATAGGACAAGAGGACATGTGTTTGTGGTCCACGGCAAGGAGGATCAAGCCAGATTCCCTTCAGCATTTAGCCTAGAGTGATTTCTCTGGCACATTAATGGCAAAGGTATTCATTCTCTTACAATCTCCGCCAGCTTCCTGAAGCCATTATTTCTTTATAGCTGATGTCTCTCAGCATCATATGCAGCCAAGCATTTATTAAGTTTGGTGAGTAAAACAATGTTCTGTAGCAATGTTCTGCCCCCTTGAGCAAAATCTCTACTCCCAAGCAGAAACTCCCTCACCTATAGAAGTTTACACAAGTCTAACATTATCTGAAAAATACAAAATACAAGTGAACAGGCAAGCAGTGATGCGCATTGTTTGGAAGTGGTAAAACTGGCTATGCAACTAAATTGCATCCCCTCTTTCTATGAATGGTAGTCAACACTAATCCTGCTCAGAGTAGATCTATTGAAATTAATGGAATAATTTAGGTTCATTAATTTCAGTAGTTCTATTCCAAGTAGGATTTTAATGAATACTACCCTGTGCTTCCAGGGTGAAGGTAGGATTATGGGGAGATGGATAAGGTGCTCTTCTATCTATGCATCTGTCCTATGGTGAAAGTTATGAAGCTCTCACCATCTCATATGATTTGAGAAGCATGGAAGAGGAAGCATGACTTGCTTGTGCTTCCTGCCTTAGTACTGGCACATATGAAGAGTGGGTTAATTCTGTTTCTATTGAAAAATTGGGCACATAGAGCTACTATAAAATACACTTTTCTGTATTTTCCAGCAACTGTAGTGTGGACTTCCAAAAATTCATGTGGGAATTGGAGCTAATCATACATTCCACTGCTAAATTTTGAAGAATGCATCCCTTTGCCATTGTAGTAACACAATGGGTACAGCTACTCAGAATGTTTTAGGAGGGATCATGTGTTTTTACTAATCCTATATGGTTATGGTAAAAGGCCCCATACAGGGAATGTATTGGGCTCATTATGGTATCCAGTGCTTTTTTCATCAGGGTACTCAAGGGTACGCAGTACCAGCACCTTTTTTCTAGAAGAAAATCACTGGTGGTATCTATTTGTTCAATTCCACTTGATGCTAATGCAGAAAACTGGGAGCGTGGATACTTCCAGGAAGAGGTACCTTTTGCTCCCCAGTGTTGCTTCTCTGACCATTCAAAAGGATTTTCAATGTACTCCTGCTGCAACGCCAATTAAAACAATTCTGGGTGAGCACATCTTTATAACAAAAGTAAATTCAATTTGTCTTGATTTAATCCCTATTCCATTGTCTAATATGTATTTGTTTTATTGGGAGTCACCTTGAGTACATTTTGGTGTACCAAATCAGGATAGAAATGACTGGAATATATTTAAAACTTAGTAAGCCCTTCATAGCAAAGTGTCTTATATATATATTTGTCAGTTTTGTCTTTGGTATATTTACTGGGATATAGTTGAAGGATTATTTCCAAGTAGCAGAGCTAGGAGAGAACGCTTACCTGAGCTGCTACCAGTCAGAGTAGACTGTTCTGGATTACATGGACGAGTGGTCAGATTTAGTAGCTCCTTAAAGAATTGTTTATCTAGCTCATGGGTGGGTAAGCTTTGGCCCTGTGGGATGCATTTGCATCCAACCCATAGCCTCACCTTCTCAACTTCAATGCTGGCCTCAATGATCAATCTTAGGGGAGAAAGGTCCTTTTTCTTCAAATGGGATGTTTCTCCCAAGACTAATTGCCACATTGTAAGTGTGGGGGAGGCAGCTGGTCAAAGAAGTCTCAAGTGCTTAGGATCTCTTCAGTCAAAATATTTTTTTGGGGGTGGGGAGGAAGAGGGTCAAGTGCTAAGCCATTTAGCTGGCACATTATCTATAATGAGGTGTCATCACATCCTCAAGAAAGTTCTTCTCTCTGTCAGTGTTATAAATAAGTGTACACTTGAGCTCTGGTGTAGTTACAGCTATGCTAGCAATAGCAACCAGCTCGACTGAGGAAGCAGGCACAGCATGCGCTCAGCTGAAGGCATTTCCCAGCTGAGTCAACTCCCATCTGGGACATAACAGCCCTCAGTGTGTCAAGAAAAGTGGGCTCATCTCAGGCCTCGATTATTCTGTTGGCAAGAGCCTTGTGGCCTTCCACACCTAAGAACTTTAGAGTTGCGTTTGAATCGTTGGTTGCTGAGTAACTAGGAGGTGAACAAGGAAGCAATGACACTGTGCCTTCGTTTTATTTATTTTGCTTTCTTTTTAAAAAAATGAAAACCTTAAGGAGAGCTGTAACAGTCAATGTGTTCTTTTAGAAACATCCATCAGCAAAGGGAATTCTGAGAGTTAGAGAAAAATTTAAAACTGGCTTTCTCCACAATTGAGTCTAGGCGGCAGCTGTAACAAACATCTGCCCCACAGATGCCGACTTCCCAAAATCCAGACGCTGGAAAAGCAGCAGCAGCAAAAGGATTGTATGCTTAACTCTTCCCCTGCGTTCTGCTCCATCACTCTGAATTGGCACCTGCACTTGGGTGTTGCTAGGTATTTAAAGGACTCAGGGCATAGGGCTATGGTGCCAAGGTACAGCAACTGTATATATGCTAATTTATATTTATAAATGCCTTTGGGCAATTCTAAAATAATGTGTGGCTGGGATCTCACCAGCACTGTACTTTGCAGAGCGCCCAGCCACCCTGTAAGCAAATTATTGTTGTTGGTGTTTTTAACTTTAAAAAAAGAGAAGGGAAGGGGCAGGAGATTTGGGGCCCAATGTAAAAGACAGAAGGCTCAGCTCTGCCCCTTCATCAATGCCTCTGCCTCCTCAAACTGCTTCCCCACCCTAGAAGGCTGGAATGCTGGAGGGGTGGGAGTAGTTTGATGTAGCGAGGCATCAGTTAGTTAGGCACCCACTCCTGCTGCTGCAAAGCAGTAGAACGCTTGCTTAAAGTGTTGGGGTTTAGGGATGTGTGATTCCGTATGATATTCCGTTAGCCCCTAAGGAACCTGGGAACTGCAGTTCTGCAACAGTCCCAAGAATTCCCTTTTAAAAATGTTTAGCTCATTTACAGAACCAGAATCCCCAAGGTGCCTTAATAATAATAATAAATAAATAAATTTTATTTATATCCCGCCCTCCCCAGCCGAAGCCGGGCTCAGGGCAGCTAACAACAATAAAACAGTACAACAGTACAACACAGCACAACACTCTAAAATCATTCATTATGAAATTAATTCAAATCAAACCAATGGCAACCATCGGGCCAAAGCTCTGCGAAGACTGCCAAAGGAGGGACCCTGTCAGGCTGTGCCCTGGCCAAAGGCCTGGTGGAACAACTCTGTCTTGCAGGCCCTGCGGAAAGATGTCAAGTCCCGCAGGGCCCTAGTCTCTTGTGACAGAGTGTTCCACCAGATCGGAGCCACAGCCGAAAAAGCCCTGGCTCTAGTTGAGGCCAGCCTAACCTCTCTGTGGCCTGGGACCTTCAAGATGTTTTTATTTGAAGACCGTAAGTTTCTCTGTGGGACATACTTGACAGAGAGTTTAACAGCACACAGGAAAGAAGGAAGATGCCTTGCAGTGAGTCAGACCAGAGGTACATCTAGTGAATTACCGCCTACAATACAGTGACTGCCGCCAGTTCTCCAGTGTCAGAGGAGACTCCTGGCCCTACTTGGAGATGTCCGGAATTGAGTCTGAAAATCTCTGTATGCAGAGTATGTGACCTATTACCGAGTCAGGTCACTTCAGTTAAACAGGTTGAGATTCATGAGGCCCAATATCTCTCAACCATGTTTTATACAAGATTCAGCAATAAGAGGATGTCTATGTGGATTTTGGCATGAGCTCAGAAAGAAACCTGGAATTTTGAACAGGCGGAAGGACTTTATATTCTGAGAATTTCTTTAACTGAGAACATGCATTTAATTCCTGTAAATTGTGAAGCTAGATTTATTTTATTTTTTAAAGGTTAGTACTGCCTGGTGAGATTTTCTGGAGTCAGAGGATGAGAGATAAGATTTTCAGGGCTCAAGGCATAGCTGTTCAATACTTTGTATTGCTGCCCCATGACTACCAGAGGCAGTTAATTTTGCAAAAGGAGAAAGAAGGAAAAGTAATCTATTTTCCCTTTAACTTTCTTCTGACGTAGTATTTGCAGTATCTTCAGAGAGTCAAATATTTTTATCAGAGAGTGTGCACACCAGAACATTCTGCATGAGGGAGAGATGAAAGAGCTGAGTCAGATCTGGAAAGGGTGGTTTTTCTTGTATATTTCTGCAAAAAGGCATGCTCAAATTGAATTTGCTAATTTAGTGCATGCACTGAAGAAAACACCCATATTCTTTATGCCAGTTTATTAAGAAAGGGCATATGTATGCCAACGCCTTTCAGGTCCAGCCGAGCTTGTACTTTTTATTATATGCTACTTATAAATGCATTTTTAAGCCACTTTATTGTCTAGATTATGATAAATCCTGTATAAATTTAATAGGCCCAGGTTGGGTGTTTTATGGATGAGAAACATCTGTGTCTGGGGCCAGTTCCAGTGTGTGTTTCTTTAATTTCATCCCTAGGGGTGTAGAAGTGAAGGCAGAATATTATGTCATTGCTTTTCATATGATCACATGTGTTTAGTGTCCTATAGAATCGGAATTACATGCATGCTAGGTAGCAGCTGAGCTTTATTTCAGATGACACCTTGGATGTCAAAATGATTAAGATTAAACCTGATTTCTTGGTTTTATTGTGTATGAGACATAAAAAAGACAGAGTCCTATTTGCTTTAGAAGCGTCAGAGAAAGGAAGGATTGAATAGTGGCAGTACTCATCGCTCAGCCAGCTGGTGGTGTTTCATGTTTTTGGCAGTGACAATTGTAGAGAGTTAAGCTGCCATGGAGATCCAATTTAATGTGACTGGGGTCATTCCAATGCAAGCAGTGCGTGGCTCCAAGTCCTTCATTCCTCTCGGTGTGAGACAGACGAGACCAATTGGTGAAATAGCACAATACCAATGGATTGGGTGTGTGTGTCCATACTTTTCTCCCTGTGATGATATGCTTATTCACAAATGTTTCCATTTCCCTACTCTGTTTCTAGCAACCAAAGGGTAGAGCTGGGTTCAAGCATGACCTGCTGACACAGCTCCATGGGACAGAAAGTTACAAGAACATCAGCTTTGAAAAAATAGCCTTTGATTCACATTTGCAAGAGAACAAAACTCCCAAGTCACATATTTACTAAGGAGGGCTGGCTAAATTCTGATCTAACAGTACTAACTGTACCTACCACAGCCGCTAAACTGGTTATATTTCCCCAAAAGTTCTTTAACATTTTTGTTCTGTATGTCAGAACAGAATTTTTGACAAGTGGAGTCTTAGAATCAAAGTGGTTTTTTATTGTTGTTATTACAACCTGGTTGTTTAAGGTAAATTTTTAAAATTTGAATTAAAACCAGAAGGTTACATATTTTTGTTGTATGAATATCAGTTCAGATGCTAGCTGTTAGCTGTGAAGTGGATGAGGTGGTTGTCATGCTGTATTTGAATTGTTTGAGATTAATTCCCTAATCAACTAATGAATCTCTGTGTTTCTCAATTTCTTTATTCTGTGACTACGACTTAAAGGTAAAATCGGTGCCCTGCTTAATGGTTAACTGGGCAAAGCACTGAGCAGCAGAATAGTCCAGATAATCAGATCCAGTTGTTGGCTTGTGTAACATTAAGCTTGTGTAAGGCTCCATGAGCTCTTAAAGCAATTTCACTATTAAAGAAACAGATCTTCAAACCAATCTTTTTGGTGGTGGCTGCGTAATGCTCTCCCTAAGGAAGTTCACATGAGAACTTGTTTTTAAGTGCCCTTGGAATGACTGGTGGTTTTAGATTAAGGTTTGATGGAATTGGATGCAGAATCCAGAACCCTGGGAGTTTGATTGTGATTGTTTTTAAATCAGAGCCATAAAAAATCCATGTGGCTTTTAAGAGTCTTGTTACATTGTTAGCAGTATCTGGTGAAATCTCGGAATAAAAAAATTGTGCTAAATAGGATTTCCAGTCAAGAGGGGTGGGGGACAGGGGAATCAATTTGTTCTGTAGGGTCTCATTGTTCATCAGTATGTTCAGTAGAAACTGAGTCAACAGTGTGATGCAGCAACAAAAAAAGCTAATGCTATCCTAGCGTGCAGCAACAACACAAGTATAGTGTCCAGATCAAGTGAATAGTACTGCTCTATTCTGCCTGGGGCAGAGCATATCTAGAATACTGTCCAGCTCTGGGTGCCACAATTTAGGGAGGATAGTGACAAGCTAGAGTGTGACCAAGATGATCATGGGTCTGGAAACCAAGCCTAATGAGGAATGGTTGAGAAAACTGGGTAAGTTTGACCCATAGGAGATTTAGAGAAGATATGATAGGCATCTTCAAATATCTAAAGGGCTGTCACACTGAGGATGCAGCAAGCTTATTTTCTCCTGCTTCAGAGGGTAGGACTCGAACCAATGGATTCAAGTTCTAAGAAAGGAAATTCCGACTAAACAGCAGGGAGAACTTTCTGACAGTACAAGCTGTTCAATAGTGGAATGCACTCCCATGAGAGCCAATGGACTCCCCTTCCTTGAAAGTTTTAAAGCATAGGTTGGACAGCCCTGTCATGTATGATCTAGTTGAGATTCCTGAATTGCAGGGAGATGGGCTGGATTGCAATTTTGGACCCATTGCAATTTTATGCAGAACAAACATCTATATTCCAATTCACCATCATATCCTCAGCTTTTCTTGGCACAGAATTTTGAGAGGTGTGAGGATTTTCCATCTGCTACTTCATAGTGCCAGACTCCCAATTTATAAAATTACACATGGTGCATGTTGTAGATTATGCTGTGTTAATAAGTAGAAAGTGGGGCATGCAGCAAAATGTAGCAATATAAAGAATGCCAGCCACATCGTCTTCTATGATACTCCCATTTCATTCCCACTCCCAGAAGATACACTCAGCATTCTCTGGCCACTGAACATGTTTAGAATTCAATGGGCTTGTCCAGATTCCCTCACTTACATTTCCCCCCTCTTTAAAGTTACTGGACCTATGCAAACAACCCTGCTGACACCCCCTTCCTGTGCACGGATGATGACATTTTGGCTATATAAATACAGGCCTTCAGAGAATGAGTTCACTATTAAGATACAGGATGCTGATGTGGTGATGCAGTTCAGGTGTATGACATTGTTCATGCCTTACCCAGCACTCATTGGTCCATGGGCCCAGAACTTAAGCTATGATCATGTAGATGTTTCTAACTGGCTCTTCACAAGCCAGTGTTCTCGGTGTCTTGCAAGATCTTAATTGAGTCATGCCCCAAAGAGAAGGTGAATACTTTTTTATTAGGTCTCAATGGGTTTGAGCCATGAGCTCTCTCTTAGTCTGTTGATGACTGGTCTGAACTAGACCAGAGATGTTTTGAAGTGGCCTGGGGAACTGTCTTGGGGACACAAGGTCTAAGAAGGTGAAAATGCCTGTTTAGCCCCAACTTTCCCACAAGGAGTCTTTTTTAAAAAAAATATGCAAAGTACACACAGCCCTACCCAAACCAAATGTAAACAAGCTAGCCTTTAAGAAACAAACTGGAGTAATTGTGGGGGAAAGGAAAGATTTGCCTCACCTACCTAGCTGTTGCTATTATGTTGGTTGCTATGTAAACAGTTTTATTTCTGGCTCACACAGCATACCAGGTTGTAGGTCAGGGCCATTTAATCCTACATTATTGGTTTATGTTTGCTGCAGCCTTCGTCCACTTCAAGTTAGGATGAAAGCTTCTTCAGCATTACTCAGGAGCAGCTGTTCTGGCCACCATAATGGCAGTTGCTGCTCGAGATCCATTGCTGGCATAAAAGTTTTTTTTGGCAGCACCAGAAAATAGACAGTATTCCCTCCCTACCCCTCTCCCTTCCCTAGAGCTGAAATAGCTGCCACCTGCTAAGGAATGCTGCTAAGACAAGCCGATGACAGGCCTGAGATGGACATAGGAACGTTGTCCAGCAGGGTGGAGATTACTAGAAATCTGACAAAATCTTTTCTAATTTTATGTGGTGGTCAGGAGCATGGAATGGAGTGGGGGAGCTGTTCCTGTTCTCTTTTAGCTGTGAACAAAAAATGAGTAAATTCTTTGACAATCTTATTCCTCTTCTGCCATGTAGATCTTTCTAACGAAAACAGTTACACATCAGTGCAGTGAAACATTACAGTATTGTTTCAGCGGGGGTAAGGGAGCACAATATAGGTAACCAAGCCCCCCTTTATTATTTCAGTTGCTAATGTTGGATGTTGCACCTTCATACAGCACAGAGTTCAGTCCTGCTGTGTTTTAATTCTTAAATCTCTCCATCTGGTCTTTTATATTCAACCTCACAGTACTGGTCCAAACCATTTTTCTGCCTGTGGTAAAGGACAAGATGGTGTGTCCCACCATTCCATGTTCAGAAGCTAACTGGGCTAGCAGTTGAATCTTATTTCGATTCTCATAATGGGGCCATGTCCTTGATTATGACTGAGGTCAGCAGGCTAGTTATGGGTGTGCAGAACAGGCCATGTGATACACATAAGGTAAAGGTAAAGGTACCCCTGCCCATACGGGCCAGTCTTGACAGACTCTAGGGTTGTGCGCCCATCTCACTCAAGAGGCTGGGGGCCAGCGCTGTCCGGAGACACTTCCGGGTCACGTGGCCAGCGTGACATTGCTGCTCTGGCGAGCCAGAGCCGCACACGGAAACGCCGTTTACCTTCCCGCTAGTAAGCGGTCCCTATTTATCTACTTGCACCCGGGGGTGCTTTCGAACTGCTAGGTTGGCAGGCGCTGGGACCGAGCAACGGGAGCACACCCCGCCGCGGGGATTCGAACCGCCGACCTTTCAATTGCCAAGCCCTAGGCGCTGAGGCTTTTACCCACAGCGCCACCCGTGTCCCAGTGTGATACACATAGTTCTGCCTTAAAACAGAAGGGTCAGCCAGCAGGCTTCCACCACTGCTCCCCAGCGACTTCCACCTGAGGCAGTCACCTCATTCTGCCTAATGATAGGATTTGTCCCAATCACTAAGAAGCCCCAAAGGCCCATGCAATGCCATATAGGGTTGGATATAGGGTTGTCTCTTTTTGCCCCTGCAAATGTAATGCTAATGACCTTACAGGTGGCTAGAGTCCCACAGTGGTGAGGGCAGCTGTTGGCATAGCAATGCTGTTAGCTGTTCCAGTAAAATCACCAGGTTACATGCTTTTGCCTTGTCCTTGAGTCAGAAATTGATCTTAATATTTGATTCTGTGAGCTGTTTTGCCAGGGCACTTGCAGCATTAGTTCTTCCGACCTAGTTTTTTTAAGTACTGTACCACAAAAGGGATGAAATAGTATATATACGAGCTGCATTGTTAATGCAGCACCATAAAGCACTATACTATGCTGGTTTTGTAGGGACATTATGCTGGCAATGCAGATATGCAGACACGTATATTCTTCACTTTCCTTAGTAGACTTTAGGAACCTAAAAGTTATCTGAGGTAAATTGATATTACTTTCAAGTGTTTAAAGCACTTCACACACACTAACTACGTGTAATTCTTCCAGCACCGCTGTATGGTTTATTGGTATTATTATCCCCCATGTTGCAGATGGGGGAGGGGAGGACTGAATCTGAAAGGGAACAGGGGTCACCAGTTATTTTGAGTCACATAGAATTATGATTTGGAATGTTGAGTGTTCTTGGTGTCAGTCACAAAATGACTGCTGTGGGGGGCATAGCATAACACAAAATGGCTGCCACATCTAAAGGAGCACAAAATCAGACAGAACCACAAAATGGTGTAGGTATATCTCCCCACCCCACAATCATTGATTTGGGAGAAAGGCTGGCATAAGCAGTCTCTGTACTCAATCACTGAGAGAAGCTCTTTGCACTTCTCCTCTGTTCACAACATCAGGGAGGGTGCTTAATCCTGGCATTCAGTGAAATATGGGCATGTTGCACAGCTGTCAACGTTTCCCTTTTTTTAAGGGAAATTCCCTTATTCCGAATAGGATTCCTCGCAAGAAAAGGGAAAAGTTGACAGCTATGGCATGTTGGGGGTGTTCATTGTAGGAGTGGCTGAGCTAGTGCAAACATGAAGTGAGCAAGAAGAGCAAGCAGTCTCTAACGCATTGTGGGTTTTTGAGGGAATACCTACTCAGACTTTGCATGGGTATCTTAGGAGGTACTGGTAGGCATATTGGTGTG
This sequence comes from Podarcis muralis, assembly GCF_964188315.1. Lineage (NCBI taxonomy): Eukaryota > Metazoa > Chordata > Lepidosauria > Squamata > Lacertidae > Podarcis > Podarcis muralis. The sequence continues at coordinate 62,386,377 of NC_135659.1, forward strand.
TGCCAGTACCACCTTGGCAGACACTGCTGTAGGCTGCATTCACATGACAATTTCTTCCATTTCCCTGACATTTCCCTAATTGTAAATTTCTGCATTATATTTGAGCTTTCACACAACGTAACAGCCATGTTGTTACAATTGGATTACTTCTGGAACTGTTAAACACGGAAATGAGTGCTTAACTGCCACTAGATTCTTTTAGATTTCTAAAAGTGGCTTTTACATCAAATGAAAGATCACATATAATACGGAAATTAGAGAGACGGAATGAACTGCTGTCTGAATGCAGCCCTAGTGAGTTTCTGGCAATACCAATATTCCTAATTCATAGCTCATTCTTTTAGCCCCTACTGCTACACTAGTTCTCCAACTACCGTATTTTTCGCTCCATAAGGCGCACTGGACCATAAGGCGCACCTAGTTTTTAGAGGGGGAAATTAAGAAAAAAAATATTTTTGGATCCCGCTCGCTGTATTGGCTTCCTCCCGGCCGGAGGGGCTGTGCACGGCTATGCCAGAAACCAAGACAGCTATCTTGGCTTTCTCTTTAGCCGCGCACAACCTCTCCGGCCAGGAGAGGCTGCGCGTGGCTATGGCAATACCCCCACCTCCCGCAAAAGCCCACAGGAGCCGCGCACCCTTTAAGGAGCGCGCGGCTCCTGTGGGCTTTTCTACGAGGAGGGAGAAGGGACTGACTGGCTGCGTCAGCCCCTTCTCCCTCTTGGGGAAAAGCCCACAAGAGCCGCACGGAGCTTGTGTGCGGCTCTTGGGGGCTTTTCCTGCCTGCCTCCCCCCTGCATTCACTCCATAAGATGCACACACATTTCCCCTTACTTTTTAAGAGGGGGAAAGTGTGTCTTATGGAGCGAAAAATACGGTATATGCCAAACTACACTCACATTTTGGAGTAGTGAAGTGGGGCACAAAATTACCCTGGTACAAATCAAATTATTTGCAAGTTCACTGGCCTTTGGGACACTATGCCACAGAGACTTTTTTTTTTTTAAATGGGGAGTACATCTCCTGATGCTCTGCAGTCGCCAATATAATCAGAACTTAAACGGAACCTGAGTGAGGTTTTTTTGCTTCTGCCTAGGCCAAAAAAGTTGCTAACAGTAATAAGAAAAGAAAAGAAAAGAAAAGAGTTCAAAAGCTATTTTGACCCTCTTGGCTCTTTCAGACAGAATTACTCTGGGTTTGGGGGATCTCAACCCTCTCTCCTCTTTAATGGATGTATATGGAAGAGAAGCAGGCTGGCTACACTACTGGATGGACGTGACCAAATCCAAAGCAGTACCTATTCCTGCAACTTGGCCTGTTCTTCCTGAGCAGAGGATGTTCCTCCAGAGTCTTCTTATCTGGGTTTGTGCCTTGGCAAAAATGTTCCTGACCTTGCACACAACTGTTTTTTTACTAGCACCGCTGCTGGAGGCAGACTGACCCTAACCCCAGCCATGGTCTCAGACGACGACTGCCTTTGCTGATGCTGAATGGAGTTTGTCAGATCGAAATACTCAAATATTATGCTGTTTTTGGCTTTGATTACAGTTGCATAATGTGTGTGATGTTTTTCTGTTCCGTGAAACTGCAGAAATTGGCTCCCTAGGTGGCAGAACACAGGGGTGTTGATGTACAGTAAACCTGAGAGCCCTGCTAAGTCGGCATTTGGATTAGGCTTTTTAGAGAAGTTGCTGAGGCAGAAAGGTTGGAGCCAAGCATAGCCTGCATCAGCTGAAGGGGGAAAGGGACGATAGGCTCTCTGCTCAAACCCTTTTACCCTGAAGCTTGGGGCCAGAGGTGCAGTTAGATAATTTTAGAATCCGGACTTAATGGCCTTGCAGGGTGGGGGTGCTACTAAGATGGTAATGTGCATTACTGTACTTAAGTACACTTAATATTCACTTAGAGTTAATGATCTAAAATGGGTTCCTCTTTAGATTATGCTGTGCATTATTTCACTTACTTCAATATATAGTAATAGGGCATGTCACTCTAGGGAGTAAAACTTATTTTTTTTGCAAATTTCTTCAGTGAGCAGTCTTAAAAATACTTTTTTGAGTGTGAAGAACTCAAATCTGCTATTACTTTTATGACTGGACAACATTTATCGTGGTAAGTCTACGCCCAATGAAGAGGCACATAAACTGCTTTCGGAAAACCAAATAATTTTAATTTTAGCTCCTGAAAATGTCAGGTAATATTAAATAAATATTAATATGTAATATAACTGCAAGTACTTTGCAACCAGTTTTAATTATTTCTGTGCAATTTTAAACATATTTTACTTACCAAGCAAAACTAAATTATGTCAATTTAAACAAAATATCTTTGGAATTCCCAAGTCAGGTTACAACATCTCAGCACCCCTCATTTTTGGAATCTGAAAGTTGAAAAATTCAACATGCCCTAATATAGTAAGCCAGCCAAGCTGCATTGGGGACCCCTGGACTTCTGTCCCATAGTCCTGTCCTGACAGCATCATTGCCTGGAATGGAGATGGAAGGAGCTAGCGGAGTATGAACAGGAAGCAAAAATGGTGGGGGCAGGGCAAGCTCTATTACAAATGAGTTGGAGAGGGCAATAGTCAATGCCTGACAAACAGCCCTGAATAAATCAGCAGCAGGGTTAGGATTTCATTTTCTAAAAGTTGCTGAACGGAAGGCTGATTCCTCATCACTTCAACAAAGCGAAGGGAACAAGTAAGAATTCAAACAGATTCATTGTTGAACTCACTATCATTTTTCTAGCATAACTTGTTTTGCTTTCAGTTAATGGTTCATATTTTGGGGTCATTCTGAATCTGGAAGCCATGCTTGGGGGAAAAACGGTGTTGTGGAAATCTGCCCAATCAACTGCAGTTCTGACCATGGACAAATTTTGAGGCATCCATCGCCCTACCCAATAAATAGCATCTGTTCCAACACATACCTGGAAGCAGATGTTTCGTTTCAAAACCTTGGACCTGTTCTAGGGTTGGCCTGTGCATGGCAATATTTCACATCATTTATTTATTTCATAGAGGTTATATACTGCTTGATTATAATGAAATCTTAAAGCAGTTTCTAATATTACTTTCCTTCATAGTATTCATTTAGCTATAAAGTTAAAGGTATCCCTTGTTTGTTCTGTGACCCCTTAACTTTGTGGGCTTTGCTATAGCAGTCTGACACTTAGCATCTTGGCTGTGAGACCTGGAAAACCTGCTCCCTGCCTTGCTGGCTTTTTCCCACCTAGCCTGGGAAGGCAGGCCCCTGACTGACTCCAGCTACAGAAGCTACGGCTGCTGAAGAGGCCTGAGACAATCTTGGCTGACTCTTAGTGCAGATCCAGGTCATAGAGGCTGTGCTTCCACAGCTGCTGTCCACCATGAACTACCATTGGAAGGATTAGCAGCGGCAGAAGCAGCAGATATGTGCTATGCTTAGAATAACATCTCTTGCTAATTATGTTTTTTTAAATTTGCATTTTTTACTTGACTCCCTTTAGTAATGACTTTTAAAATGTTTAAGATTTTTTTTGCATGCTGCATTAAATGTGCAGTGGTCCTCCTTTGTAATGTTTTATTTTGAAATATTTAATATTATATTTTAGTTTCCCATTGATTACATTGCTTTGAAAGTATACTTTATAATTTACTTTCTTCAGTAATGTTTTATTCTGGGTTGTTTTATTTGATGTTTTGATGTGTTGTAAACCACTATGAGATTGGTTTCTTAAAATTACAATGCAGTATAGAAATCATCATCAGCTGATATGATTTTGCTCACATCCACACCATATGTTTAAAGTGCATTGTTTCCTCCAAAGAATCTTGGGAACTGTAGTTTACATCTGACAGAGCTACAGTTTCCAGTGCCCCCAGGAAACAACAGCTCCCAGAATTCTTTGGGGGAAGGCATGAGTTTTAAATGTGTGGTACAGGTGTTGACCTTAGCCCTTATTTAAAGTAATGCACAACATAGTAGCATTTTAACAAGCTAAAGAATAAAAATCTCTGGTCGTATTAACTGCTCATTGGCTAGTTGGAATAACAAGATGCGGTTTATTTTAAAAATTCAGATGGCCACCTGATTCTCCAGGCTGCTGCCAGACCAATGGAAAAAACTTTCAGCCCAGCTGTGCCCTGGAGGACATGTCAATAGAAACAATAAATGCTACGCTGTGGGTCATACAACTTGGCCTGCATATGCCTCTTTGGATTAAGGCCAGTGGCTGGAGCTGCTTATTGCTAATAGAGTTAATCTCAGTAAATCTTGTCAGGCAAATGCCCTTTTGTTGCTGGCAGAGGGGCAGAGATAAGGATTTCAGACTGCATTGCAGTTGCCAGCACACACATCCTTGCTCTTTCATGCAACTGGAAAAGCTGGGAATGAGCTGTTAGATTTATGCTGGAATGATGTTGCTCTGGGCACTTATCATGAATCATGAAATGATGTCGAGAATTCTCATTTAGGAAGAGTCTTGCAGGGAGAGTAAGTTGTCATGCTGCACACCTAACCTGTCCTCAGTGATCTGTCTTGCCCTGAATCACCTTGAACAGTTGACAGACTGTTCCATTACTTCTGTAGTCGTTGGCATCAGCCCAAAGAAACCCATCAAGGATGCCAATAGTGTTCAGTTTCGATACAATGTATTAGCAGGGGTTGATGGATGGGAAAGCTTTAAGTGGATTCTGCAATTGCCTTTTACAAAAAGGCGGTAATAGATCTAGGGGGTTATTTTAAAATTCCTAAAGGAATACTACTGGAATCAGCCAAGCTTATGTCAAAAGGCTCACATCACAATTAGACTATCTCATTTACAGACTGCTGCCCAAACAGCAAAGTGCTAACAGGATGAATTCTATAATCAGCAGTCCATCTTTGCCACTTTTCTTTTCTGGAAGAGTTTGTGCTTTTGAGAGGTGTGAGACGGGTGGAAATTCAAGATACCAGTTTTTGTCTAGCAGTGCATAGGTAGGGAAATGTTCCCCTGCTGAATTTCTGTCTGGCAGGTGATTCGTAAGAGAAGGTTGGAAATCTTACTCTGGAGACTGCTGAGAGATTTTTTTTTTCTTCTGAAGGCCTGTTAATCATTTTTAGAGACAGAATATAAAGAAAACAATAAAATGAAGCACATTGGGGAAAATGGTGAGTCAGTATAGCAAATAATTCAACTGTTCTCCTCTGTAGCCCTCTGATTCCACCCCACACCTCAGATAATGCCCTTCAGATGACAGCCCAGTATCTCAAATGACAAAGGAAGAAAGCCAATAATTCAGTGAAGTCCATCCTGGAGGTTAAGCCCAAGACATTTGTCCTGACATCCTTTGTTCCTGCACATTTTTGAGAACTCTGAATGGAGACTCATGCTTCAGTGCTTCAGAATTGGCTCTTGGCATGTTAGGTGTGAGCAGAACATGGTTTCTTCCAACATAGCCTGCCAAGCCATTGCAAGTTGCTTACAACAGACCAAACTGTGCAGTGTAGACATTCAAAACTGCAGATCAGTTTGGAATATCACTACAGCTTCTCAGGGTTTCCAAACTTCTGTGTCAGGGTTTCCAAACAATTTGTTTAAGGTGGCAACTTCTTATTGCTTTTCTAAACTTGAACATCTTCAATGGAATCACACAGAGCTTTAGCATTATGAAAAGAATCTCAGCTGTGCCCAAGCAGCCTTTACTTCCTGCAGCTGTGCACTGGGCTGTGGATTTACACTCACATGGCTGGCATCTCTTCATACCATTCCAGCTGCCCCTTGGCATGCACAGTAATGCGCTAGTCATAGCTTTGGCCGCTTTGGGCTACTGCCCGGGAATGGGCCCAACAGTTTTCCAGGCAGGTAAGAGAATCACCAGAGGCTTAGTCATGGAGGCAGCAGAGCTGCATGTCCAGACAACAAAGATAAATGGTGCTGAACACTATTTACAGTTTAATGACCAGCAGGGACAAGTTAAATGTGCTTCCACTAACTGTTCACCCCTGAATTATTCAGTTCTCAATATTCAGTTATGGTATTTGTTTTCAAGCCCCAGCTGCTAAAATAACATCTGAGCATACTTAGAAATAAGTTGCCAATCAGTTAATAATTGATAAAAGCTTGAGTGTGCATTTTAGTGCAGCCTTAGGCTGTTCCCATAAGCTGGAAATACATTCATATGAACCTGCCTAATTGTCAGCCATCACTGGGTGCTCCTGCCTGTGGAGGTGAAGTGAGTGGCATATGGAAGGCCTGCAAACGCCATCTTGGTAGCAGGGGTGCCCAACTTGAATAAAACATTGGAGGGGCCCAGGTAAGCCCCACCCCACATAATCAATCACATGATGTGGTCACATACACTATTTAAATGGCAATGCCCATCAACTTAGGAAGGGGGGGCGCCGCCTCAAATATTTTACGGGGGGGGGGGGCTGAAGACCCCTTGGCCACCAGGAGTTGGTTCCTATGCTTGGTAGTCAAGATGACCCCAAAACTAATTGATTGTTGTTGCAAGAATGACCTCATATATGTTTATATTCACTTGCTTTGATATATGCTAAGTGGCTTGTTTTGATGCTGTTCTGTTCTGCAGGATGCTGGGCTCTTGGCCCAGAGAGAGGAGCTATCTTTAAGCTTTGGGTGGTTGCCACCTGCGGTCTTACCAGGTGAATTGATGGCAGGTTCTGGCCAAACTGACTTATGCTGCTTTGTGTATAAAGAATGTATAAATGTTTGCTTGGGTACAGACAATTCATGACGACCTATCACTGTTGCCATGTTTGCCCTGCATCTGAAAAGGCAGTGGGGCTCTGCAGACTGTGCTGTAAGTCTTGTTCTCATAATCAGGCACTAGAATTGATCACTCTAGAATTTTTGACATCCTTCTGTGGTATCCCTGTACCAAACCACTCCCACAAGCCTTCCTTTGAGCTGGTGGATTAGGACAACCCCCCAGTGTCAATGTCAATGTGTCTCCCTTTACTTTCTCACATAGGTCAGGCTTCAGATCCCGTACTACTGTCATAATCTTGAAATCACCTATCCAAGGCTTATGGGTTTCCCAAACTAGTGGGGAAGCTTTTAAGTGACCAGCAAGTCACCTGTTATTTTATAATAAATAATAATAATAATAATAATAATAATAATAATAATAATAATAATAATAATAATAATAATAATAATTTATTATTTATACCCCGCCCATCTGGCTGAGTTTCCCCAGCCACTCTGGGCGGCTCCCAATCAGTGTTAAAAACAGTACAGTGTTACATATTAAAAACTTCCCTGAACAGGGCTGCCTTAAGATGTCTTCTGAATGTCAGGTAATTATTTATCTCTTTGACATCTGATGGGAGGGCTTTTTTAATATAGATATTAAAAAGCATGGGGGAGAGGACAGAACCCTGAGGCACCCCACAAGTGAGAGCCCATGGGTCTGAACACTCATCCCCCACCACCACTTTCTGGACACGGCCCAGGAGGAAGGGGCGGAACCACTGTATGACAGTGCCCCCAGCTCCCAGCCCCTCTAGACGGTCCAGAAGGATGTTATGGTCGATGGTGTCAAAGGCCGCTGAGAGATCCAGCAGAACTAGGAAACAGCTCTCACCTTTGTCCCTAGCCCGCCGGAGATCATCAACCAGCGCGACCCTATTTTAAGTTATATCCACTTGTAGGGAAGGCATGCCAATTGCTATGTATAACTCCAGGCCATTTACCGTATTTTTCGCTCTATAAAATGCACCAGACCACAAGACGCACCTAGTTTTTGGAGGAGGAAAACACGAAAAAAAATATTCTGAATCTCAGAAGCCAATCCCTCTTGCTGTTCTGGCTTCTGGGATAGCTGCGCAGCCTCTGCATTCGCTCCATAAGACGCACATACATTTCCCCTTACTTTTTAGGAGGGAAAAAGTGAGTCTTATAGAGCAAAAAATATGGTACCTTCTTCCCACAAGGAATCCTCCCCAGCCCCTCATTGTGGTGCCAGATGGCCAATCGTTCTCAAAATATGGCTGCAGAGAAGGAAGGAGCTGAAGTCCTCCTGTCTGCTCCTCGCTACAAGAGTGCCAATTTGAGCAACTGGCATGTCACGAGGGGGAAAGCAGATGGGCACAGTTGGCAAAAGGCATGGAAGGGACTTCCAGCAGAAATTTGTCAAGACTTTCCTTTCAGTTCTCCCACCCATTCCTATTTCAACACCAGCCTGCCTGCCTTGCAGATTTGGTTGCATTTTGAACATAAGAAAGTCACCCTGTTTTTAATATTCCTTTAGGAATTCATACAAATGGTTGTCCTGACTACAAGACTCTCTGCCCCTGAAATTGCCTCAAGCACATTTTACTCAGTGGCTGAGCTTTCTAAATCCCTGAAAAAATGAAGCACATAATGGAATTGCTGACATGAAGCAGCCCAGCAGACAGCTACATGAAGAGAGTTACGGTCACCAGCTGGGTTTATTACTGTCATCACCTGGCTTAGTGAATAGCCGGCTTTCCTGACTGCTCATGTGGCTGGGCCAAGATTCTCCTTTAGCCCACTGTGCGGAATACACAAGGAGGGGAAGCCCTCTTTTATAAATGGTCTTATTTCTTGACTTCCTAGCCTAAGTAGTTGTCCATGTTTATGAATGTTATAGTAATTCCACGAAGAGGAGGAAGAACAAGTGTGTGTTCGTGTTTTGAATTATCACTTTATTAATGTAGTTACTTGTTTATACTGTTTCAAGAAAGAAAAGGAGTGAAAGGTGGATGAAGGAAATAACTTCTGGCATGCAAAAGAAGGACAACAATGACTTATTTGTAAGGATCTTCCCTGCCAATCACTACACCTCCAGGGGGAAAGTATTGTTTCTTTTTTAAAAAATGGGTACACTGCATTTCTGTTCTATCAAAGCTCTCAAGGTGATTTTATCAAGGCCGCTGGTCACCATATTAAGTACAGTATCCTCGGTTCAGATGCAAATATACACATAGCACAGGGAGGTAGGAACACTAGACAGATAATACATGCACACAACTCAGAAAGAAGGTATTAAGCTGGAGTAAAGAACAAGAGAATGTGGGGCGGGTGCTATCCAGGTTTGTCAGTTTAGGGCCCGACTAGACTGGTATTTTATTGTGGGTGTATTCTGCAACATGTTCGTGATACAATAACATCATGGTGGGTTTATTCTGCTTTATTTGTAGTTCTATGATGCTTCCCCAATGCTACCACATTATTGCTGTCTGGAGTGGCTATAATGTAATAAAAGTGGGACAAAAATTAAGCAGACATTATGTGGTAAAAAAAGTTACTGGATATCAGCAGGAAGTTACAAGATATGCACTGCCTGAAAATTAAGCATTGTGACCACTGCAAAACTTCTGCAGGTGCCAACAGTATTGAAAGTGGGATTATGAATGACCACCCCAATACCATCATGAGCAATGCTAATAATATATTGTTTGTTTGTTTTAAAAAATACCTGCTCTTCACCAGCAGATCCTAGTGAACCTTACAACAATTTAAAATTCAGTATTAAAAACAAATTACAGTCACTGGAATTGTGGAGGGGATGTCCTAAAAACACATCTCAGGTGTGAAAGGCTGGGGCAAAGAGGTGTGTCTATAGCATTCCCAGAGAGCTACCAGACATACCTCTGTGCAAAGGAAATTTCACAAATTAGGGGCTGCTGCAGAGAATGTACACTGCTGTCACCTCAAACCTTTAAGGGCTGCAGAACTAACAAGAGATCCCCCTCATGCTAATCTTAATACGTGAGGTGGTCTGTAGTGAAGGAGGCAGTCCCTCAGATATTTTCGTTCTAAGTTGTTCATAGCTTTACTCACTAGCGCAAGCTCCTTAAATTAGGCACAAAAGCCAACTGGCACCTTGCTTTTGATCAAATGCCTGGTTTGCATACCTAGAATCTTAACTGAGAACTTGGTGGAGAGAGGGGCTGTGACACTGTCCCCTTTGCTCTGTACACCTGGGTCCACCCTTGAACTCTGCCTTTAGACGAGGTTAGGATTAGGCCCATCTTTGTGTGCCCCCCCTGACAACAGTCTGGAGCATGGCAAAACAGGATAGACCTTTTCAGTGTTAACACATACAGTGGTGCCTCGCAAGACGAAAAGGTGATTCTCTTCGTCTAGCGGTTTTTTCGTCTTGCGAAGCAACCCCATTAGCAGCTAAGCGGATTAGCGCTATTAGCGATTTAGCGGCTTAGCGGCTATTAAAGGCTTAGCGGCTAAGCTGTTAAAAGGCTATTAACGGCTTAGCGGCTTAGAAAAAGGGGGGGAAGCGGGGGGGGGAATGGCAAGACTCGCAAGAAATTTTCGTCTTGCGAAGCAAGCCCATAGGGAAATTCGTCTTGCGAAGCGCCTCCGAAACGGAAAACCCTTTCGTCTAGCGGGTTTTCCGTCTTGCGAGGCATTCGTCTTGCGGGGCACCTCTGTACAGAACTTTATGGGATGCTCTTCCCAGAGAAGGTTGCCTGGTACCAATACTGACATCTTCTTGGCACCAATCCCAGTTGTTTCTTTTTCTCCCAGGATTTGAATGTTAATCCCTTGCTGTATTTCTTTCTTCACTTAGGTAAATATTTTGTCAACTTGCTGATGTTGGGGAGGGGTATTTGTTTTGTGGCTTAATCACTTTCAGTTGTGGTGTTCTGGGTTTTTTATGTATTAAGTATTGGCAGTTGGGAGGTGGGGGTAAGTTACTTTTAGACTTCTTGTGGACAGTGAAGAATAAAATGAATGAACGAGGAAGCAGAGGATGCAGGTGATCTGCTAATTTCTTCTTCATGGGAAGTCTGACCTATGGTTATATAATGTGCATCTATCAAAGCAGAAAAGGTTTGTTTAGACAAGTTAATGTCCAAATCTTTGCCTGTTAGGCAGCTGAGCCCACAAGACAATCCATGCCAGTTTAAAAAGATGGGCAATAGTGCAGAAGCAAACAACTGATTCTGGATTTGCTTTATCTTTATGTTGAGAAGGCAGCAAGTGCTAATACAAAAATAAATGTGCACCCGTATTTGCATAGATATTTAGTTGTTTCTATTTCATCTATATTGGAAACAAATTGTGGGCTTTAGAAAACCCCACGAAGCTCCCGTGTTTATTGCAGAACTCCAATCTGCTCACAAGCTATTCATAGGCCCTAATTGGGATTAACAATATCTTTTCAACTCAATTACCCTTGCGCTAAAAGCAGCATGCAACATTATTTAAATGCTTTGTAGAATTTTAAGCATGAAAGACCGGCACTTTGAGGAATAAGCTGCAGGCATGCAGTCTTATCTGTTCTTATCCTAATCTATAAGGTAATTTCCCCATCCTCCTGCCTCATATCACTTATAGAAGCCAATAATGATGCAATTTATTGCATGCTGAGCAAAAAAACGCTTTAGCTGGTAGGTGAAGTTGTGCTGCAAGAATGTAGATGTGAAATGGAGGCCATCCACTTTCTTTTCTTAACATGATGGTGGGGGCACAATAGCTTCGACTTGCAATCCACATCCTTAAATGGTTATAATGGGTGCTAAGTGCAAGCCTTCCTACTCAGTTCCTGAATCAATCTTGACCATTTAGTTAGACTTAATCACACTTCATCATTCCTGCACAATCTCAGAACTCAGGTAGATACAACACTTTTAAAAAAGATAGTTAAAAGTTTATATAAGGATTATTGTTAAATCTTTCTCACTATTAAAAAAAATATCACCTGCCACTTGTCAGATATGTTGTTTAGACTGTGTATTATTAAAATCCCACCTATTAAGATTTGTGTATGTTTTTGCATTCATTTTAGCTTTAGTTCTCAGCAATAAACGGGCTCATTAGATCTTATCAGTGTCCATAGACAAAGATATCCATACAGGTTGCTAACCTCATAAACTACCTACCGGTATATGTTCAATAGCAGCTTGACAAGCAGAAACTGAAGAGTGATACCTTTCTCATCCCTGCATTTCCATTTCCACTCACCATGCAGGTGTTAAAGACGCAGGAAAAGAGGGTAACTAATATATTGTTGGGACGTGGGTGGCACTGTGGTCTAAACCACTGAGCCTAGGGCTTGCCGATCAGAAGGTCGGTGGTTCAAATGGGGTGAGCTCCCATTGTTCGGTCCCAGCTCCTGCCCACCTAGCAGTTCGAAAGCATGTCAAAGTGCAAGTAGATAAATAGGTACTGCTCTGGCAGGAAGATAAACGGCGTTTCCATGCGCTGCTCTGGTTTCACCAGAAGCGGCTTAGTCATGCTGGCCACATGACCCGGAAGCTGTCTGCAGACAAACGCCAACTTCCTCAGCCTATAGAGCGAGATGAGTGCTGCAACCCCAGAGTCGTCCGCGACTGGACCTAACGGTCAGGGGGTACCTTTACCTTTACCTAATATATTGTTATGCATTTCACAGACTGGAAGTTCCAGGGGCAGTGTTCACCCTGGCTTGGTTTCCTGTGTAGGAGACACTGCTGGAAGCCTATGGCATTTCTAGCTAATATTTGCATATGTTTAGAAATATATGTGTTTGAGCATTGGTGAAGGCAATCAGCACAGCACTCCTACAAGGCAGCAAATCCACTACATACATCAGATTCCCTAGAGGGGCATCCCAGAAGCTTTCTAGTGTTCTGCCCCATTCCCCCCCCCCCCCGGCTATTGAGAAAACATGCACTGGTCATTCTGGGCCATTAGCCAATAATCTGCTTAACTATGGATGGCCATAACTATATATTCACAGCTAGCATCTGATTCAGTAAAATACTATCTGTGAAAATCCAAGCCACCATGTATGTAGCAACACAGATCTATCCTAAATATGTACTTGGGAATAAATTGCATGGAGCTTTTATTCAAATAAATGCACTTGGGACTGCAGTCCCAGTCTTTAAAGGTCTCTTCATATTTTTCACATTTTAATTTCATTTTTAGACTCCAGATCCTGTTGAAAGTGCATGAGTTGAGAGCTTATTCCCACAACCATCTTCAGACCTGTGTACTGATTGTTTCAGTCTATGTCTATGACATCCTTTCCCCTTTGATTCCCAACTGCTTTGACTGCACAGAAGTTGCACCTGCTGCTATTCACATGCTTCAGTCAATTCAGGTTTTGTCATATCAGGAACCCTGAAGAATATAATTCATGGTCAGTGGTATGTCAATAACTTGTATGTGCTGGTGGATGCATCATGTCACATGTCACATGTCACTGCCTTGCCATAGGCTGGAAACTAATATGGACAAGATTTTCCTGTGAGGTTTCATGCACTCAAACTGATATACAGCTAGATTATTGGAATGGACAGAATGGAGGGGCTGAATACAACAACTGAGATGGAAGAAAGCTGTCATAAGAGGAATAGCTGCCTTCAAGCCCCTTGTCAACTTTATCACTTTTCTAGGATTTTCTATTCTTTGGCTCTTTTGTCAGGTTATGGGTACAGGCCAGTGGCAGCACATATTGTAATTGTGATTTCATGATGCCACAGTGTAAGCATCACCATTATGTGTAGCATATTAGCCAAAAGGTAATCAGCAGTGAAGCAATGTTGCTCTCTGGGGGCTGAGGGGCTGAATTGCAGGTTCTTGAGAATCACTGGGGAAGAAAATGGAGCTGGCAGCCTTGCTGTTATTTACGCTGATCAATAAATCTATTGTCTTGTTTTCTCTGTGATTATTCTACATAATCACTAGCTTATTCAAAACAAAAAAAATTCCTTCCAGTAGCACCTTAAAGACCAACTAAGTTAGTTCTTGGTATGAGCTTTCGTGTGCATGTCAATAACTTAGGGGACGCAGGTGGCGCTGTGGGTTAAAGCCTCAGCGCCTAGGACTTGCTGATCGAAAGGTCGGCGGTTCGAATCCCCGTGGCGGGGTGCGCTCCCGTCGTTCGGTCCCAGCGCCTGCCAACCTAGCAGTTCGAAAGCACCCCCGGGTGCAAGTAGATAAATAGGGACCGCTTACCAGCGGGAAGGTAAACGGCGTTCCGTGTGCTGCGCTGGCTCGCCAGATGCAGCTTGTCGTGCTGGCCACGTGACCCGAAAGTGTCTGCGGACAGCGCTGGCTCCCGGCCTATAGAGTGAGATGAGCGCACAACCCTAGAGTCTGGCAAGACTGGCCCGTACGGGCAGGGGTACCTTTACCTTTACCTTTATGTCAATAACTTGTATGTGCTGGTGGATGCATCATGTCACATGTGACTGCCTTGCCATAGGCTGGAAACTAATATGGACAAGATTTTCATGTGAGGTTTCATGCACTCAAACTGATATACAGCTAGATTATTGGAATGGACAGAATGAAGGGGCTGAATACAACAACTAAGATGGAAGAAAGCTGTCATAAGAGGAACCCCTCATGTGAGCTGGTTTTGTGGCCTGGAGTGAAGGCCAGCAAATTGTTAAATATCCCCCAATGTGTGTATCTGAAGAAGTGTGCATGCACACGAAAGCTCATACCAAGAACTAACTTAGTTGGTCTTTAAGGTGCTACTGGAAGGAATTTTTTTTTGTTTTGACTATGGCAGACCAACACGGTTACCTATCTGTAACTATCTTATTCAGTTTACCAGCCAGTGCTGGAAGATGCTGAGTCCCATGGGGAAAAGGTGGGGTGTAAATAAATAACATCACCACCACCACCGTCATAATGCGCAGTTTAATTAGTGCCAGCCAGCTGAAGACTAGTTTGATTAACCAACCCAATTTCCCTGGTCTCTCTGAGCTCAGAGCTAGTGTTTGTGTGTGCTGCTGACAGGGATGTTTCCCGTAGTATGAGGGGAGTAGCCATCTCCACCCCTCATGTGAGCTGGTTTTGTGGCCTGGAGTGAAGGCCAGCAAATGGTTAAATATCCCCCAATTTTCTGCAAGGATGGGGTCTCTACCAGCTCTCCTGCCCTGCCCCTCCCACTGCATGAAGACACTCCGTTTTATAAATAAATATAAATATATAAATCCTTCATTTCATTAGCACCAGATCTTACATAATGAAGAGAATATAGCTAAACTCACATGTTATGGAAAACTATGAGGCAGTGTGCAACTAAATAGTTGTGCTAGCACAAGGAATTGTGCTGGTGCAATAGAATCCCCCCTTCCACTACCTCCAAATTTTCTACAGAGGGCTGGGGGAGTCCCCCATCAGATTTAGGGGTTGGGGTGGGGCTAGGAGACAGGAAGAACGTTCCATGGCACAAGGAGAAATCCTTGTGCTAATGGAACTTCCACTTTGGTGCTATGTTGCATACAAAGCATGGCTTCACACTTTGACTACACTCTCTTCTTCTCTTCTTTCATGCACTGTCCTCTGTGATGTCAAAATTTGGGGAGCAGTGGTTTGTTTAAAAATTCGAGAACCAAACCAAGGTCAAACCACAGTTTCCTGAGTTCAGATACTGTGAGAAACTTTGTTTAGTTTGATATCAAAAGTGGGGCAATATAGGAGAACAGAGGGATATGGGGGTATGCAAACGCAAAGTATTCTGAACCTAATTCTCAAAACGAGAAACCACGGTTTCCTGTTATGTCTGAACTGAGCCTTATTCCACTGCCCTTTTCCTCCCTGATGACATCTTGTACAAAAGCTTCTCAGAGTGTTTGATTTTTTCTGTGAACTATATGCTCACTGGCAGGCAGTTTTGTGGAAAGCCCCTGTGCTCAACAAAAGGAGAATTTAAGCAGCTTGAGTATAACTCTGAAGTCATCGTGGAAATATTGTGCTTGATATTTTCCCCTCCCTTCTCCCCAGTATTGAGCTTTTCCCCATGGATGCCTTGAACTGAGACAGACTTTGATGAGATGACTCTGCTGTAATCGCTTGGGTCAGTGTATTCCATTCTCATCCACACCGTCTCAGTCGGGAGGACTACTTTGCACATTACAGTGCACTTTTGCCATCACATATGCACCGCGTAGGCATATGTGTCAGGGACAAATTGCACAACGTTAAATAAAATTGGTTCTGCCCTTCAGTTTGCCTGTGGCATTGCTTTACAAAGTTTGAGTAAGCTAATACAACACTGTGTCAGGAGAGAACATGAAAGTGAATGTAAAGATGGGCCAGTTAAAAACTTCCAAAAAGGTTGGTGTGCACAAATTGCTGCTGAGCACTGAAGAAAGGGGAAGCAAGTTGTGCTGCACTGCAAGTGGAGCAGATAAGGAAGGTGAGAAGTTTCCGTTGGTGCTATGACTTGGAACAAAACTGTATGTCAGAAATGGGGAACCATTTCCAGCCTGAGGGTTGCAGGAGGGTTGTCTGCTCATAGCTCCTCCTTTGACCCCATTTGTCCAAAGAGCTGAGCTGCAGGGGAGCCTCATCAGAAGTGGGGAGGAAGTGAGCGGAGCTGTGAGAGGAAGCAGCTCAAGTGGAAACTTGTAACAGGCACCAAAGCTTGTGGTTCTAACTGCTGCAGAGCAAGAGGGGACCAGAGGCCATTGGAGGAGGACTTCAGGAGGGGCTGAGACTGCAGGGCCACCTGGAGAAATGGTGAGCCAGATGAAGAAGCCCTGTGGCTTACATCAGGCTCATGGACCAGAGGTTCCTCACCCCTGGTTTATATGGTGGAAAACAAAGCAAAAATGCACTTTAACATTTATTTATTTTTAAAAGCCTTCCAAAATAATTGGAGGGGGTGGAGATCAAGACTATGACACATGGAGAAAGTGGTTTTACTCTACACGTATGATGGTCACAGTGAAAAATTTCTGTCCCCCTCAAATGATGTGAATTCATCCTTTCAGGTTAAATACAGTATCTGCTTGCAGGAAAGCACTTTCTGTGGGATTGTTACACTGGAGGAAATGGTTCACCACTTTGTGTGCTGTCGTCCTGATCCTGATTGGGGTCCAAAATAGCATAGCTGCTATTTTGAAAGTTTTTCTTTAAAAACGACACATTAAATGAGCTTATGTGTTTGATGTCAAGTCTACCTAGGTCCAGCTGAAGCCAGGGAGAGGATTAATACATTTAATTTTGATAACAATGTGGGTATCAACTTTTGATTGATAGATCTGAAACTTATTGTGCTCCTAGAAGCAGTGGCGTAGTGTGGGGGTGCAGGGGGGGCCAGCCGCACCGAGCGCAACATCTGGGGGGGGGCGCGCTCGCACTCGCAGTGCTAAAATCAGTGCTAAAATCCACGGGTTAGGGGGCGCAAATTACTTGCCTTGCCCCGGGTGCTGACAACCCACGCTACGCCACTGCCTAGAAGAAAGGCATACTGTAAATGAAAGGCATAAATTATTCACCAGAGTGAAGAGCATTGACCCACCAGTAACTGATTTGAAGCTGTTTAAAAGACTGCATGTGGGCGGTATAAAGTCAGACAGACTGAGATCCAGGTTAACCTGCATGCAGGGAATATATGGAATACAGGAAGTAGCTACAAAGCAATCAAAAGGGCTTAGAATAGCAGGAACAAAACAAAACTGGATGCAAAGAACTCTTAAGACAGGCAGCCTCGGATAAAAGCAACCCCCCAGCACTGGCAAATGCTCTAAACAGAAGGAAGTGTCACTTGCAGAAGTGGCAAAAACTTACAGCAGGTGCAGCAAAAACCATTGCATAAATTCCTGCCCAGAATATGAGAAAGGAGGGAAATAGTATTTATTTATTTATTTATTTATTACAGTTATCTCTCACTTTCCTCCATGGGAAAGAAGGCAGAAAAATATGGCAAATGTTGTTAAAATGTATAAAACTATAATGTTTAAAGCTAGGGAGGGACAAATCTCAAGGCAAATATATATATAAACTGGCAGAAACAGGTGAATACTCGCATGTTTTCTTCATCAGTCAACTGAATTCTTCAGTTGTGGAAGACAAATTGTATGTGGATCTTCTCATAATTGATCACAAACCGATTCAGTTTAAATTGTACACAGGGGCATGCCTGGTTAATGCAATAACATTTTTTTAAAAAATCTCATCAGTTCTTGCAAATCAGATTAGTAGCATATCTAAGGGAAAGACTGCACATAACCGATAAATGTAATCTGTGGGTGGTTCCCAATGGGTATTTACTGTGGGATCAGTGCTTCTCATGCATGATTTTTTTTATTTTGTTTGGCAATATGTATAAGACATTGTTGGTATCAAAATGCCAGCCCGTATTCCCTTGCCCACCCCCACAAATCAGGATTTAGCCTATCCATGGAAAACCCATTAAGGGGGGAAAAATGAAGAAACCTACTGCCAGCAACCTGTTTGGAAATTAAATACCGATCTGGAAGCATCTCAGTTTACTGATATCAAGACCAAGCAGTTCAGCAGCAATTTTAGGTAGCAGATTTTGGTGTGCAAGCTATCTCAGGTACAGTGGCCATAAATGATTTAAATTTGAAAGAGCCAATTTAGTAAAAGGAGATGCAGATGTTTTCTATTTGAACACGGATCTGTTGACAGTGCTTCAGAAACATAGGCAACAGTTGACCTTTCAAGCAACAACACAGCAGCATCTAATCTTGCACAGTTGACATCTATTAACACAGTTAACTAGAGAAAGAAACACGGGTGATGATGTTGAGATGCATAAGGTCTGACTCATACATCCGTGGAAAAAACCCATAACTGGAGAAGCACAACAGAAATCATTGGAGGAAATTTTCAGAAAATGCTTGCATAACTTGTCGAAGAATCTTAAGATGACCACTAGTCCTAACACCACTAATCCTAAGGCCAGGCTAAGAGTTTTCAGGGCTGATGCTCTATATAGTGCACATATAGAACAATTTAGTTCAAAGGGAATAATGTGGCTGTGTACAAGAGGAACAGAAGAGATCTGCGGAGCATTCAAAGCTTTGAGCCAGTGATGACTGAAACAACGGAAAAAATGTAGATATGTCTGTCAAAAGATACAAACAAGCTAGACTAATCTCAGGAGAGGACAGAAGGGAACTCCTGCAGGTCACGGTGTCAGTGAGACTCACTTCCAAGCAGCTTTTGGGCCCTGAGAGGCCTAGTGCTACACCAAGGATCAGAAGGAGAAGAAAAGCTATTATTAGAAACAGAAACAAATATTTCATTTTTATAAGGAAGCTAAATAGGAACACTTGGGTTCCTACTGTCTTTATTTAGCCTCCTTTTAAAAATCTCTAGGGAGTGCTGGACGAAGGAAAACAGTTCTGGGGAACCCTTGCAGAACACAGAAACCTTAGTCAGTTGTAGATCAGTTACAATTAAAGCCGTACAGAGTTAAATAAAAGTTTGTTTTCTATTATCAGTCTCCTGTGCCACCAATTTACAAACTTTGCCACAGCAAATGTTACAAATGGAATGGACTGCAGCTCCCTTCTGCATGGGTGTGCTGTCATTTCATGGGGGTGGGGAGAAAGAGTGTGCGTGAAGTGACCCTCAGGAACACATATCCTGGCTCTTCATAATATTCTCTGTTTTTCAAAATAATAATAATAAAAAACAATCCAGATCTAATCATAATCTTTTCCGTTTTTTGATTACCGGCTGGTACTTTTTCCTACTGTTTGGCGCCACCTAGTGAATTGCAAGGTGGTGTAGCAAACGCAACAAACAGATGAGATTTGGCCATGTTCACCAGTTGCCTAATTCGTAATACATATCATAACCACACACATAAATTGGTGTAATGCA
Source organism: Podarcis muralis (assembly GCF_964188315.1). Lineage (NCBI taxonomy): Eukaryota > Metazoa > Chordata > Lepidosauria > Squamata > Lacertidae > Podarcis > Podarcis muralis. Next base: position 62,405,933 of record NC_135659.1, read on the forward strand.
GAAGTTGTGTGATCCGATCTCTTAATGTTTCCCCCCATTTTAAAGCAGCCCAAGGAGGGAAGTGTTCTAATTTTGACTGGAGCAGGTGGGCTAGATGGCGGGGGACTTTTAATCCTTTCCACCACCCTCATTTTTTGCTATCTAATACCCCCTCTTTTGAAGCTGATATTAAACCAATAGTAGAAAAAAGACAGGTGCTTGTGTCATGCCTGCCTTTTTCTCTCTATGGGTCCAAGAACAGCTTCAGGAAGGTAATTTAGATTGGGGACAAGGATTAGTGCTGCTTTGTGCAATATTGGACAGACACACAGCTGCTTCAAAGTGGAAAACCTGACAAGATATCAGATTGTGGATCTCCCACATCCCATCTTTCCCCTTCCCGCATCTGCCCTCAGAGGTTGTCCACCAGATTATCTCTCCAAGCTGATCATGTACCCCCCCCCTTACATGTTCTTTCTTTAAACTCCCTGCCCCCGACACAAGCTGTGTACACATTATTGGCTTAAAATGCTATTAGGATGCTCTGTTTCTCAATCCAGTTCAAAGCTGGTTTGGGGAAATGACAGGATGGATCACGACTGTAGTTAACATCATGTGTATACCCCAAACTGGTGGTGGGAGAACACAGGATATAGTGTAAATGGGAGTGGTATATGGTCTCTGTTAGTCTTGTGCAGGGTTCATTAGCTATGGGCTCCACCTGGTTTTATGGAGCATTTTTGAGAGTCATGTCTTTGTGAGCACACTGTGCCCTTGTGGGCTGGACTTGCAGCCATCTAATGTGTCATTTCCACCACTAATAGCTGTGGAACATCAGTGTTGTCCTGTTTTATCGCCTGAGTCAACAGTCCTTGGCCTTTCACAGCACAGACCTTCTCTTCCTTTCAATCATGTGTAAATCTCTCGAGCAGACCAATATTTGGCCTTTTTTGGGGGGAGGGGAAAGTCTTCTGCATTAGGTTGTTGAGGGACCTCCGCTCCAGAGGGGACATGGTGGGGTTTTTTTTTACTAGATTTGATTGTTGTGAGACCCTTTGGGGCACTTCATAGATACCTGGAGTGGCAAAGGGCTATGTTTGGTAGAGCAGGGACCCTGCTGCCTCTCCCCTAAACAACACAGATAAGATTACTCTTAAACTAGCTATCACCTAGCAGCAGACACTGCTGCAGAGTAGAAGGAGATAAGAGAAGCAGGGCTATCCCATCGTTTTTTTGCTGAGAGACCAGCTGCCTTTGGCTCTCCCAAACTGTCACCAAGCACTAGCCATTCTGTCAAGCTACCTGAACGATTTTCATTTCAGCTCAGTGCTATAAGAACTGTAACTTCGCTGTTTATTTGTTTGTTTTGTAACACACAAAAATCGTAATAAAAAAACTAATTAAGGAAGTGATCTGTAACTTTTAAGAACTGGTGCTTATCTTCCTCGTCCCTTGCCATCCTTTTTTCTTGCATGCTGTAGGTTCACCCCCCCCACCCGCATTTTCCAGTTGAGTGTGGTGGTGGTGGTAAATGTAAAGTTTCCATGGAAGCTTATTTGTATTCTTTTAAAATCTATTCTTGATTATTGTATACAGTAATTGTAAATTGCCTTTAAATTTATATACAAGGCAAGCCATGAATTATTATTAGTAGTAGTAGCAGCAGGAGTAGTAAACCTGAGGATATGGACTGTCCTGGCTGTAGTTTTGTATAAGCAAGGTTCTGAGAGCCTTTTCAGCTAAAGAGTGGGATAAAAAAGGCCTTTAAATAGGTAGATAATAAATGCTCCACCCATTAGTGTTTAAGAGGAAAGAATTGCATGGATCATATACACACAGGATCACATAATCACAGCTTTGTGCAAACCCAAATCTTATCACAAAACCCTGATTCCTAGCCAAATCTTCTTTTTAAAAAAAATAAAATATTCCCATCAACAGATAGTATTGTGAATCTCCTCAGAAACACTTTATCAAATGTGCACACAAGTAATCCATGTTGAGTTGCCTGCTCCTTGTTCTCCTGCTGCAATTGGCATTCTTGTGTTATCTTGGTTTTTCTAAGTTAGTCCATACTAGCAAGGCTGGTCCAACTGCATAACCTCTCAGATTCTGTGATGCAGCTATTAAGGGCACCAGAATGGACAGCCTTGCATGGAAAGGGACCCTTCTTCATAGAGCCTTCTCTACCCACACTATAACTTGAGATCTTTGGAACCCTAAATGAGAAATGAGTTTTTGACTTCATAAGCAGAGAACCAGATGCTCCTACCCATGCCTGCTGTTCTGCACTGCGGAGCTTGATTTTGCTTGAATGTTTTGAAGGGAGGAAGAAGGAATCATATTCTGCATAGCTATCATTGCTCCAAAATCCCATAAAGCAATTCCATAAAGTGCGATAGCTTCATTAAAGATTCTACCAGCAGTACCAGTGTCAGGGGAGGCTTTGGGGGCAGACGTCCAGGGCCCCACTCAGCAGGATGGGGGCAGGAAGACACCAAACACAGTCAGTCTCACCCACCACATATTGAAGCAAGCAGAATAATAGACATTACCATCTAAAGAGATGGATGTGTCTGCGTGCATGCAAACGAGACCATTAATTTCAGAGACTAAAATTACCTAACTGCACCACCAAGAGATTCTTTGATCTTTTATCGTTGCTTTGTGCCGGTCTTTTAAAAAGCAACCACGTACAGACTTAACACATGTACAGTTTCAAACCCCATGGTGATCAGGGCAAAAGGATCAGAAAAAAGACCTCATTTGTAACAAGGATTTCCTGAGATGCTGCACGCCTTGTAATTAATGAGGTTTCTTGGTAGGAGAAATATTAACACAAACACTTAAGATCTAACATAGCTGGAAATGGGTAATAGGCTCCTGCTGTTCTGCAGATTCCAAGGCTTTCCAGGCAGAAGACACTGATTCCCTGGGAAGGTTTTTATAGTTTATATGAAATGCTGCCTGGCAACTGATAGATTTAATCGCTTTGTGATCCGATGGATGCTACTGGCGCTAAGAGATAGCTTCTGAACCTGTCATTCATGACATCTGGGTGGTGAATGGCATACAGGCACGTAAGTGATTGCATTGGCTAGTCATGAGCCAGTATATACACCAAAATGCAGCCTTGTTAAAAATGCCATGCATGAACAAGATGGCTTCCTTCCCCCTCTACCATCAACTATCCTTTCCTTATGCTTTTTAAGACTTTAACACTGCCGGCAGGGACCCACTCCTTATCTTTTTGTACAGTGCGTGGTGAATATTGTTATGAGTTTGTGATGGGGGTCAGACTCCCCTAAATCTCCAGATTCAGTAAAGGGTTAGTATTTAAGAAACCCCCTAAATTCCTGGATCTAGCAAGGGTTGGAAATAAAAACAGGCCAGCTTCCTCATGAGGTAATCACTTGACAATGGCTGAGTCACTGACCTAACAAAAGGTAGCGCCACCAGGAGATTCAGTGCCTGCCAGTCCAATGGGTGAAGCCCCTCCCTGGGCCCTGGTTTTAAACGGTAAGACAAAAGGCCAGTGTTAGGGTTTTTTTTTAGGATTGCAGTTGGCAGTGATATGCTAGCAAAACTGTGACAGGCTGTAAAAGGAGAGAGATAACATGGTTGATTTCTGTTTGGGATCCAAGGCTGCTGTTCTATGCGAGAAGCAAGACCATGCTGGGAACCTCTCCATTGTAGGCTCAGGTTGCATATATGTGTAAAAAAACCAACATATCATAAAGACACCACAATCTCCGCTATGCCTCATTTCTAAAAGGAACCACAAACCCTGGGTAAGAACCTGAACTCCTGGGATCTTGCACTTCTTGAAGACCGCAGTAGCATGTAACAATGTTTTATAAAGAATAATGATGGCAGTGGTGGTGATGGTATATTGGTCTAGTTTTGGATAAAACAAACTTAACATTTTAATATTGTAAAAACCTAGATTGAGAGGGAAGGTAAAGATACTTGAATTAAAAGGCCAGGAACACGAGGCACAAGAAATTCTACAGTGATCCAATGAATGAAAAGTCTGTTTATGCTGCCTAAACGTTGCACAATTTCTACACTTTTTCTGCAGGAGAACCACATATATTTCATCTAGATAGTACAGTCATACCTCAGGTTACAGATGCTTCAGGCTGCATTTTTTTGGGTTACGGACCGCTGAAACCTGGAAGTACCGGAACGGGTTACTTCCAGGTTTCGGCGGTCCCGCATGCACAGAAGTGCCGAATCGCAACCCGTGTGTGCACAGATGCGCCACTACGGGTTGCGGACGCTGCAGGTTGCAAACGTGCATCCTGCATGGATCACGTTCGCAACCCGAGCATCCACTGTACTTGCATTGCATTTTATTATCATTTGGCTTGATCACATTTTACTACTGTTCATGCAATGTCTCATTGCTAAGAAAACACATTCTGGCGGTCATAGAAATCGGAAGGGCAGCAGGTCACCCTCTGCATGTTTTCTCCGAAAGCTACTACAACACCACCTCACTAATTTTGCGAGTGTGCCACCATATAACTATTCACCTGCCCACCAGAAAGGCCCTAATATCCACTAATAAACCAAAAACCCCAATTAATGTCTTTGTATTCTTATCTGACTTAGCTGTTTAAATTATCTTCCACACTGTTTATTTGGTTTATTATACTGTTCGGTTGCAACCTGGAAGTACAGCCCATTTAATTTAATGGGCCCTACTTCTGAGTATGTGCATATAGGATTCTGCTGGGTCCCCGCCCCCACTATTGTGAACTGCCTTGTATGGAAAGACCAGGATATGTAAATTATAGTGATAATGTATTCTGCTTGCACAACAGGGCTCTCCCCCATGCCCCTGAAATTGGCTCAAGGGGGAGGGGGTCACCAGAATTCCCAGAACAGCTTGTGGGGAGAGGGGAGGGGCCTTGTTTCATCTGCAATACCTCAAAGTATGAGGTATGAATGGACTTGGACCCTGCAGTCACCATCTGAGGCCCTTCTTCATGTGCCCTCTCCACGAGAGGTCCAGAGGGTGGCAGCATGAGATTATATTATTATTATTATGCTGTGTATTAATATGCTTTGTATGATGTTTTTATTATTATGCTGTATATTCTTAATGTTGTACACCACCCTGGGATCTTTGGATAAAGGGTGGTATGTAAACTGGAAGAAGAAGAAGAAGAAGAAGAAGAAGAAGAAGAAGAAGAAGAAGAAGAAGAAGAAGAAGAGAAGCCATGCAGACACTCTGTGAGTTCTCAACCCCCCCCCCCAGAAGTTCCCCCCTTTTTTGAGAGATGAGTAGTCATATGTATATACAGATATATGGAGGTACCTGCTGTATTACACACTATATTAATCTATCTACTGTGTAGGAAACATGAATGAGCCTGCTATCCTCAGAGGCAGATTTAGGGGAGCACAAACTGTTCATTCTTACTGGGCACGGAGCCTCAGACGGGGGGCATAACTATGATGTAGTAGAATGGAAGGTGAAAGGTGGAGGGCACCAAATTTTGGCATCACACAAGGCACCATTGAAATTTGGGGCCCCAAGGTTCACCACTGCCTCAAACAACATGTGCAGAATTATTAAAACTAGTCATTGTGTGAATGCGCAAATACCGGACGCCTTAAGAATCCTGGGGAGCAGCTTTCCCATTCATTGTTTAAAACAAAAAAAACTTTCCCCTTCTACCATGCCTGGAATAACAGGTTTCCAATTGGTTATGTAGTTTTATTTGAATTATTATGTTAACTTGACTATGGATCTGTTGTTCCCTTTTGCCTAACCAATGCTTTGTGGAGGCCTGATGACTAACGTTCGAATGAACAAATCTGAATCTAATCTGAATCGGGCCCTAACAGATGCCAGGTTTCAGAGTGATAAATTGGCTCTGAGTGATTGTCCCTTATCTTTGAAGTCCAGTTCTGGGGATCATTGGTTTCTTTATTGGATTCAGAGCTGCACACGGAAGACTGAGTTAATTTGCGGCTGCTGGGATGTGCTTTGTTCTTTGCAGAACTCATTCTCACCTCTTGGCCTTTCTTTGACACTCATCCTCCCTGCTCTGTTATTCATGTCCCTTCTCTTCATGGGAATTGATTATAGATAAACACTCGTCAGGAAAGAGGAGGCTTTGGCCAACGTAATGATTAACTCACTTATGTTTTTATTTGCGGAATTAGAGATGTCTGATACAAAGTGACTAAAATGGAGTGAGGTTTCTTAAATGAAATCACCCTTGGGAGGAGATTTCTTCTTTGCATAGAGGTTTTGCTTGTATGTTTTGTTTTGGACAGCACAATAGCAAAGCCTATGCCACTGTTAGCCTGAATAATAATAATAATAATAATAATAATAATAATAATAATAATTTATTACTTATATGCGGCCCATCCAACTGGGTGGCCACTCTGGGAGGCTTCCAACAATAGATATCTCTTCCCTACCTACAAGTAAGAATCACTGCCACTGTGTTTTGGAATGGAAGCAGACTTGGACCATGGCATGGGTGGTGGCTAATTAAAATTGTCTCCTGAAGTGACTATTTGACCTGGAAGGGAAGATGCTATTTTTACCTTTTGTGGCTTTCCTGATACTGGTGTGACTTGGTGTGTGTGTGTGTGTGTGTGTGTGTGTGTGTGTGTGTGCGTGATTGATTTTAATTTTTAAAATTGTGCATGTTATCACATTTCTCAAAGCAAACCAAATGGTTCCTCTATATTCCATTTCCAGTTGAGAATATGAAGTTATCAACTAAATTGCCAATAATCTATGCATACGTAACAAGGGTTAAACCTCCGTACCACACTCTTGCTTTGGATCAGTGGCTCTCACAGATGATATATTTCCATTGTTAAATATATATATGAAGGTGACCACGTATTTAAATGTACACATAGTGAAAGGCTGAATCTGTACTCAGAGAATAAAAGTCAAGCCACATTCTCATGACCTGTGGGTGGATCAAGTGAGGAGGCCCATTTGAAGGGGAAAACACTGCCCAAACCTATACAGACCCCTCCCTAACCTCATCTCTTTCAGCTGCAGGTTGAAGACAAGGATGCTGCTGAATCAGACTGTCTGTTGCAGCATTTTTGCCATTGTAGTCTGCTAGAAACCTCTAGGATGCTTGCAAGGTGGGTGTGAAGCATTATTCTGCCTGTGGCAAGGCAGTAAAAGATGCTACTCTCGCCCCTCCCCCCACTTCTAGTTAAGGTGCACAATACTCAAGGCTAGTCAAATTATTTTGGCACCTGAAGCAAATAATTCCACCTCTCCCCCATCCATGGCAGTAATAATGCAGTAATAATAAATTAAATAATAGTTTGCTGCCTGTTCCCAACATCCACAATCAGCTGCCTGGCTCTGTCTAACAGTAGGGCTGGTTCTATATGAAGCTGATAGTCCATTTATGTCCAGGAGCTGGTATTCAAAGTTATATGGTCCCTAGATTCCATTTAGCTATCATGGTGAACAGCCTTTGATAGGCCTATCCTCTCTGGATTTTTCTAATTCTAAGCTAGGTTTTTGGGTCTCTGGGCACGAGAGGAAAAGCACCACCATTGGCCCACCCTATCCGTACAGTTGCTTCAAAGAAAGGGAACCAGAACTACTCATCTCCACAGCTGATCTGCATTATAAAAATCCCTCCACTGTTGAATGTGATTTTGAAGCCTTGATTTCACCAGTCATATCTTTGCAGCATAGAAAGTGAAATAAAAGATCTTGCAGGAGCTGCTGTGCTGAGAGTTTGTTTCTGCAAAAATCGGAAATGGGATTTCTGTGCTAATCACAAGGGAAAAGGAATGTGAAGAGAGGTGGAAGAAACTACAGCTTGCGAAACATTTCAAGGTTGTACTTTATATAATGCCAATGCCTCTTAGCCAATAGCAGGGTTGAATGTATGTTCTCCTCCATACTCTGCATTAGTTGGACAAATGAATGAAACCATTATCATGTTAGTTTTCAACAGTGCAAATAAATTTCCGATCTGCCTTTTGGGGTCTTTCTTGACAGCATGCCAAAAAACCAGAGTTACATAAGATGGCTTCATTAACAAAAGAGGTGTATTTAAATTCAAATAAAAATATTACAGAACATAGTGTGTGAAAATATGTAACTTGGCACCTAATTGTTACTTCTTTTTAAAAGTTGCTAAAAACTAAAAGCATGGTCCAGATCCAAATATATCTCTCCTCACGTGGTGGAATGAAGAGTCCATAGATGAGAAGGCTATCAATGGCCACTAGCCATGAGGGCTTTGCTCTATCTCCACGCTTGGAAGCTAGATGGGCCATGGACCTGATCATGCCTGAGAATGGGAAGCTAGGGTCAAAGGGGGTGGGCTTTGGGTGCAGCGAGAAACCTTGAAAGGAAAAGGATTTCTAGTACAGGAAATTCCATTTTTATATTTATTTCTGCTCCATCCCACTGTCCCTTATCCCAAAATACACACTCACACAGCTCCTCACTACTATTGATCTATGTGCCTGACTTCCAGTAAGAAGGAGAAGGAAGACATTTCCTGTGTTGGCCAATCCTTCCTCCCTAGCATTCTCCTTCCATCCTCAGCCACATTCCTGGACTCTACATTCTTCCGGGCTTCCACAGTTGTTGTTTTCAAAATGATGACATATGGGAAAGCCCTCAAAGCTTTCCTAACCTATCACAGTTTGGGAATTACTGCTATAAAGGCTTCTGCCAAGCCTGGAGCAAAAGCATGGGTTTTGGAAAGCAACACTAACATGATAAACCAGCCTCTTGTGTTGAAAATTCCCTTAGTTTCAGAAGTATTCTCATAGCTTGGTAAAATGCAGCAGGTTCTAAAAGCAGATTTTTCCAACTGCACACATTCCCCATCAGACTTAAAAATAAATAAAAGCTGAACGAACACAAAGTGTGCTTTGATCCTTGCTTATACCCTATATCAGTGGTGGTGTTTCTCCATAGGAGCCAGTAATTCTTATCTACTATACAGTGGGAATCCATGTATGAACCTGCCTTAGTTCAGTAATGAACGGATGCGAAACCAGGAGTTATTTAAGGGTGTTTACAAGGATGCAATGACCTGCTGAAAGAGGAAGGCAAAAAAGAGGAGGCTCTGATGAGAAAGAGGAATATGGTTTGGGAAGTCTAAATATGGGGAAATGACTGTGTACATGCTGTCATTTAACTGATTAATATGCTTAACTGCTTAATATGCTTAATAAACACTGGCATCTCTAATAACTCCCCCCAAATATTTCCAACAGCTTCTTATTAGCTTTCCAACTACCTCACTTTTTGTGCCCAACTGCACACTAACAAAAGCCTTAACAACATGAGCTTTGCTAGATCAGACCTTCGACCCATCTCATCCAGAAACAGTGGCCAACTAGATGCCCATGAGAAGCCCACAAGCAGAACAGGAGGGTGATAGTTCTCCCTTGCTTTCCTATGCTGCCTCTGATTCTGGAGAGAGTAGCCATTATGACTAGTAGCCACCCTGTATGAATCTGTCTAATCCCATCTTTTTAGAGATTGCGAAAAGCCAAAGATCCATGTAACTGTTGATGTGTAGGATGCATACTATATTCTGTACAACAGTGATTTCCATGTAGAAATTTTGCCTTCAAAATCTTTGAAATGCTCCTTAGTATCACAGAATCATAGGATTATAGAGTTGGAAGGGACCCCAAGGATCATATTATTATTGGCCTCATTGGCTTGTCAAAAAATAAATAAAAGCTTCAAAATATTACTAGGCCATCTCTCCAGCAGATACTCTTTCAAGTTTGAACTTGGTCACATCAACTTGATTTGTGCAGCCACACAGCCCAGTGTAGGGCCAGCCCAGTTTGACCTAGTCCATGTTTATGGTGCTTAAACTTTATGTCTTTTTGGACACAGAATCCTGAAGGAACCAACACTAAATTTCTGTAGGCACCATGCAGACTCTTACATAGTGATGAGGCCAGATATCCACGTGATATGGCTTAGGAGGTCACATTTTGCCCACTCCGCTCTCATGATGCATACTAGCCATACTCCAAAGGACATTTGGAGACCTGCAGATGTAGGGTGCTATAATAATAATAATAATAATAATAATAATAATAATAATAATTTTCCTGCTTCTAGCTCCCCATGCAGAATAAGAGAGCATCTTCCACCCTGGTGGTGTGTTCTTTTGCATGCCTGTCGGCAGCCATGTAAGCTGAAAAGTATCGTTCATGATGGCTAGGGTCATCCCAACCTCCCTATGAAGAACACGAGAAATGTGTGCTGTTTTATTTCACCCTTCATTCTTACTTACGTCAGAAACGAAATTGGCCTTTCAGAAATGCCAAAGGCTGGCCTGACATAGCCTTTAATATTTGCCTTCTGTTTGCTTTGTGGGAACAGAAGGGAAGCATCTACTCATTGTTGGCATTTTCTGCACCAAATATCTGCGTTTTCTTAATCAACGCAGTTCAAGTTTGGAACATTTCCATAATTTGTATTGACTCAGCTGTCTCTGTCCATTCTGCTTCTTTTATGCTTGCAAACTGAGCACATTCACGTACCCTGGGTGAACAGAAGCCAAATCCCAAAGGGATCTTTTTAAAGCCTTGACATATAGACCAACGTTATAAAGTATTGCACAACCCACAGCTGCTTATAGGATTGTGTGACTATATTATGGTACAGTAGCAAGCTATGGCACAGTTGCATTGGTATCCTGTGCAATGGTGATTACGTGACTGTTTTACAGAAAAAGGATTTATCTTGCTAGTGGATGCAGTAACTATCAGCAAATGTTAAAGGCACTGAAAATATATTCTAATTGGCTCGTTTCAACCCAGGGATTTTACACAACTGTATACTGAATAATTTGTTCTTTCCTGACTTTTCTCATGCAAATCCACAAACATTCATTTCAGTTCTCAAGAGGATGATTTTCCTTATTTCAAAAATCTTTAAAGAATCTCCACATCTCTCAACGATTGTTTCTGGCCCAGAAGATCTCAGTCATAAAACCACTTTCCACACTTCCCTTCTGATCTGTGACTCCTGGTAGCCTATCTGTTAGGGAAGGGCCATAGCTCAGTGGTAGAGGATCAGCATTACATGCAGGAGGTCCCAGGTTTATTCCCTGGAATCTCTGCATACAGCTGGGAGAGACCCCTGCCTGAAACCCTCTGCCAGTCAGAGATGGATGGATCAGTGCTCTGACTCAGTATAAGGCAGTGGCGTAGCGTGGGTTGTCAGCACCCGGGGCAAGGCAAGTAATTTGCGCCCCCTAACCCGTGGATTTGCGCCCCCTAACCCTAACCCCCAGATGTTGCGCCCGGTGTGGCTGCCCCCCCTGCACCCCCCACGCTACGCCACTGGTATAAGGCAGTTCCTATGTTCCTGTCTGCACTGGGGCAAATGTGTATCTGAAGCTTCAATACCTTTCCTGTGTAATATTGTAATTCTCATAGGACACAGGACTTTTTATCCTTAGTCACCGTGGTTTACATTTTTAATGTGTTGTTGTAAGCCACACAGAGAACACTGTTGTGGCAAGTCATACATTATATTATAAATAAATACAGTGGTACCTTACATACGCTTCAGGTTACATACACTTCAGGTTACAGACTCCGCTAACCCAGAAATAGTGCTTCAGGTTAAGAACTTTGCTTCAGGATGAGAAAAGAAATCGTGCTCTGGCGGCGCAGCGGCAGCAGGAGGCCCCATTAGCTAAAGTGGTGCTTCAGGTTAAGAACAGTTTCAGGTTAAGAACAGACCTCTGGAACGAATTAAGTACTTAACCTGAGGTACCACTGTAAAGTCTCTGTAAGTACCTTTAAAAAAAAATTAGCCTAAAGCTATAAGTCTTCTGAGATGTCACAGCTTCTTCACACACTGTACGTTCATTTCCATTAATAAGAAAGCCTAAGTAAGTCTCACCGTGCCTTTACTATGATACCAGAGTTGAGCCATCAAACACGTGTTTGGAATTGATGTTGTTTGATGGCCAGGGAGAGATCAGCTGCAATAACTACATACTTGAATTTGTACTCTTTCCGGGGGACTCTACTGAAAAATCTGTTTGTAAATTCTTGGGTCTCCCAAGCTTTTTAACCATGTAAGAGTACTATACAAATACCTACAAGACTCAGTTAGTGGGGATTCAAAGGAGCTTTCAGCAGCCATAGAACGGATATATTGCAGAGCATGATATGTACCTTTTTAAGTGGCAATGTGTATACTTTCTAATGCCTTTGCATTTAGTAGAGTGGAGGTGCATAAGGGTGTGTTTTCTTTAACTGAAGTGAAACCGACACCAGCAGTCCTTGAAACATTTCCTGAAAATAAAGGAATTATTTACTGAAACTATATAAATGCCAGGTGTTGCTTACTGTTTGGTGCCTTCAATACAGGAGACTGACTGCCTCTGCCCAGCGTGAATCCACACACCTTGGTCACCATGCGAGGCCCTCGTTTAACTGGGGACCCGCCAAGTGTTTAAAACGCTGGTAAGCAAACTTCCCGGCCACACAGAGCTCTTCTTCAGGCCTGGTGTTCACAGGAAAGGAACACCTGCTCTGCCAGGCTCACTTTCCACCCAGCAAAGCCTGCAAACCAGGAACGACTCTGAGGGAGAGAGAGAGAGGAGTCGCCTTCCAGCAGTTCATCCCGAAGTGTGGCAACTTTCCCTCAGCCTTCAGGCGCCTCGCCTCTCCTTCGCTACCTCACACACAAACTCCAGGCCCCGCCTCCCTGGACAGGCCCCGCCTCCGGCTCCTCCCACCCCTCGTGGCGCAGCCAGTCAACGCGAGGCTGTGACATCAGCGCAGGGAAGCCGACCGGGGAAAGGAGCGAGGTGGATACATTGTAGCGATTCCTTTTCCTGTCTCGGCGCTCGAGAGACGTTCCGCGAGCAGCCGGGCGCTGGGGCCAAGCTGGGGCGGGAGGGGAGCCGCGAGAGAAGGGCGGGCGGCCGCTTCTTCCGGCCGGGAGCTCCGGCGGGCGCGGGTCGCAACAAAGGAGGGGTCGCGCCTTTCGCCAGCGCCCAGGAGGATCGGGAAGACCCCTGAATTTCCGACCCGGCTGCCGCGCGCAAAACTTCATACTGTTGGGGGAGAGGGAGGAGGGCGAGAAGGAGGGGCGAGGCGAGGCGGCCCGGGAGGGAAGAGCTGCTGGTGGCCTCGGCTCCCCCGACGGCACGATGCTGTCCAACACCCAGAACCAGAACCCCCAAATACTTTTCCCCAACCCGCCGCCGCCGCCCCCGCCGCCGATGCAGCCGCCCCAACAGCAGCAGCAGCAGCAGCAACTGGCCCAGCAACAACAATTCCCCCAGTTCCACATCAAGTCCGTCCTCCCGATCAAGAAAAACGCCATCACGGATGATTACAAGGTCACCACGCAAGTCCTAGGGCTGGGGATTAATGGGAAAGTTTTGGAAATCTTCAACAAGAAAACTGGAGACAAATTCGCTCTGAAGGTAAGGCGGGTTGCCGGCGGTGGGAGCGGAGCGAATCGGGTCGAGGTACCGGGAGGCCGATTCTGATCCTTTTCTTGATTTAAAAGTTTTCCCTGCCCTCTGTTAGAAGTTTTAAATTCCTGTGGGGCTGTCATCCCCATGAAAGCAACCGCCAAAATGAATAGTGGACTTGTTTCCGAGTAAACACTATTAGCATCGGGCTCTTGTAGACCCTGCCTATGGCAGAAGATCGATCCATAGCGGCGTAGAACAATAAAACTTGCTCCATTTTGGTGCGTGACGTGTGTCTATCGGGGGCGGCTGATCGGGGGTGGAGGTGGGGGTGGCGGGTATTGTGTCTAGTTTAAACCCGCAGGCTGGCGAAGTTGCAATGGAGGCGCCGCGCTTTACGGCCTAGGCAGGAGTTCCGCACTTACTCACCAGTGGAAAGTTCTGCCCCCTTTTGGGGGGGGATGGGGGGCAGCTGATGATGTAATCACGTGGCGGGGTTTGTTTGGTTTACTCTTACTTCTTACTCCTCCTTACCAACGCCGCCTTTTTCAATCGGATCCCGCGTTTGAATGAACGGCGAGGAGTTGCCGGGGGTGGGGGATCCCCAGCGGCTCGAGAGCGCGGGGTGGCTGTAATCCTAGCCCCACTTACCTGGGTGTAAACCCCACTGAAATCATGGGGGGTGGGCGGGTAGGCACGGGAAAGCTCACGCTGTCCAGCCTTGGAGCCAACTCCTAGGATCCGAGGGGTCTTCGACCCCTCCCAATAAAATATTTGAAGGGGCTGCCCCCCTCAAGTTGACGGGTATTGCCATTCAAATACTGTGCGTGCACCGTGCCATGTGATCGATTATTCGGGGCGGGGCTTCCCTGGGACCCCGGTTATTTTATTCAAGTTGGCAACCCTGTGCCCAGTGTTGTCAATATAGGCTTGGCACTTGACCCTTCTCTCTCTCTGCCCCCCCCACCCCACCCTCTGCAGGGGGTTGCAATGCGTTTTGTGAGCGGTCGTGTCCTAGGACTGGGAGAAGGGCTTGGCTCGTGTCTCCGCGGGGGGGGGGGGGGGCGACAAACAAGAGAATCGAAAGCCAGGCATGGACAGCTGCTGCATCTCACGTGGGGCCGCCGCAGACCGCAGCCCCCGGTGTAGAAGTGTAAACGAGGCGGGGGGGAGGACGACTCCGTAACGACTCGGAGGTGGACCCGCCAGCCGCACTCACGAGCCATTAATTTTGGGTCCCGTGGGGGGGGGGGTTTCCTTCTCTCCCACCCCTTCCCCCGCTTTTATTTAAAGTCCCGCTTCTGTAAAAGCCTCCCAAAGTGGTTCGGGAGGAGGCAGTTCCTGGTCTTTAGGGAAACGGTTAGTTTCGCCATCGCCGGTCCCTCCCCCTCTTTCCCCGCAGGTCTGAGTAAGAGGAGGAGGAGGAGGAGGGAAGAGGCGAAATGGACCCTCCGCCGATCTCTGCTCAGCAGTGAAAGGAAGGCGACCGCGTCGGGGAGGAGGGGCTTCCGTGGGGAGTCTTCTCCTCAGGCTGGTCGTCTATAGTCACGACAAGGCTTTTTAAAAAGGAAAAAAAGCGCCGCCCACCATGAGCAGGGAACCTCTTGGTGAGGAAAATGGAGATTCGCCAGTGGTCCTCTTAACATGTATGTTGACAGCTCACGTGTTTCCTCAGCTTTGACACGGGAAAGAGGGCACAGGGCGCTTGGACTTCCTTGGCTGCCCCCTGAGTGTGTGGGGGGGGGTCCTTTTCTGGTAAACGCTCTCGAAGTCATTTTCAGGCACTAAGGCCGCAATCCTAACTCCACTCACCAGGGAGCAAGCCCTACTTTAGTTCAGTGGGGTTCACTTTCGAGTAAACGTGGTTGGGCTTCTGCTGTAAACCGCCCCCCCCCCAACAGACACACACCACTTTGAGCCTCTCCTGAGTTATTTCTAAGGACATGTCAATTTGTGTAAGGGTAAAACACAGAAGATTAAAAAAAACCCTAGTGTACACGCGCGAGACCATATGCACTACAATTGAAGTGCCCTTTGTATTTCCTATAAAGTGAATGTAAAAAATATAGCTTTGTTAGAACGTGCGCCCTGTGTAAAAAAAGCATAGCTGTCAACTTTTCCCTTTTTTAAAAGTGAAAGTCCCTTATTCCGAATAAGATTCCTTGCAAGAATAGTTGACAGCTATGAAAAAAAGGGGTGAACCCCCCCTTCTTTCTGTTCTGCATTCTCAACTTTCAGATTTCCACATATGTAGCAGGTGAGAGGCTAAAAGATATTTACAGTGTTATATGTAAAAATCCTTTTGTATTATATTAGTTACAGAGAGCAGTGTCATTTGTGAAAGCATGCTACGGTTGTGGGCGTTCCTAATACAGTTTATGTCCGAACTTTTTATTGGGAATATCTCATTTTGAGTTTAAATGTGAGTTCATTTTACAGGTGGGAACTGAGGCTGTGTGTGCGTGTGAGCGACTTGTCTACCTAGATAGGAGAAGCATGACTACCTAGATACTGGACCTGGGACTCCCGGTTCCAGATCCACCCATTCATCTATGACATCAGGCTGGCAGTGGCTGTTCTGGGAGGTCCATGTGGTATAGAGTGTTGGACTTGGGAGACCTACATTTAAATCCCTGCTCAGCCATGAAGTTGACTGGCTGGCCTTGAGGCTGTCTGTCTCAGCCTAACCTTAATACCAATTAATAATAAAGAATACTGGATGGTAACAGCCAAAATAGCTTTGCAACTAAGACCACAGAAGTTATTAGCCCACAATTATCCAGGAGAGTGGGGTTTTTTTTACCAGCTTGAGCTAAGAGACAAAACTTTCAGATAGTGGCTGAATACTGTGTCATTGTGTCTCTGGTTTTTGTGAACTGAAGCCTGGAAGAATAAGGTGAGAATGAGCAATAGAATCCTTAAGTGGTAGAATCTACTATCCTGAAGTGGTCAAATGACCTTGGGCAGCAACATCTTAAGTGAAAAAAAGATGCAGCAGAAAGCTAACACATCGGGGAAGTGAGCTGGAATATATATTGTTTCTCTGATAGCCCCCCCCAAAAAAACTTAACAAAGATTGTATTTTACCTGCAATGAAATTCAACAGGTAGATCCCTCAAAACCTCCATTTCCCCCCTGCGCTTAAAATCGTACAACCTCAGGGTTCTACTGCTTCATTCTTTTGCATATAAAGATCAGCCCTCACTGGAATGCCAAGGGAGACTGCTGTTTTTCCATCCATGAAATGGAAATAATGCAAACCTACCTTGCAGGTGTGTTGTAAGGGCATAAGAAAGGAATGTAAAGCACCGCGGTGACTAGTATTCTTCCATCTTCTTGACCTCCCTCCTGACATTGGTTTGAATACAGTGGTACCTTGGGATGTGAACGGGGTTCGTTCCGGAGCCCCGTTCGCATCCTGAACAGAACGTAAGGTGCGCTTGCGCAGGTCGCGTTTCGCCGCTTCCACACATGCGTGTGACGTCATTTTGACCGTCTGCGCACGCACAAGTGGTGAAACCTGGAAGTAACGCGCTCCGTTACTTGCGGGTCACCGTTGAGTGCAACCCGAATATACTTATCCTGAAGCGTATTTATCCCGAGGTATGACTGTAATTTACATTCTGTGTGACTGGCTGACCTCCTCCAATGGAAACTTTTTAGAAGTAAAACTCTCCACATGGGTCTGAATGATCTCATAATACTTTGCATACAGTCAATGTTTGTTTTGTCCTTTGTTTCGAAACGTACCTTCTCATCACTAGTATTTGTGTAATATTTCTGCGTCAGCTGTCACTGCCTTCTCACTTCAGAAATATTATGGTGCATGAGGACAGTATGCCATTACAGCACTACTGTCGAAAGGTGCTGGCTTGTGTGGCTGTTGCATATAACCAGGGTGTGCCTTTATAAATCTCCTTTATGATGAACACAAATCTAATCTAAACCAACCATGAACAAAAGGCTTAACAAGACTCAAACCCACAGCCTTGTGAAATAAAGTTTAAAGAATGGAGTGAGCGATTCCATAAGATTCTGCCAGTAAGAAAATGGCACCTTCATTGATATTCCTTCATGTGATTCATCATATAATAATAGTTATCTAAAAGTTAACCTGTAGAATGCTAATTACCCTGACCATTCTCATTTCTAGAGACCCCTTGGGCTTAATTCAATAAGGCTGATTCAATAATTATATTAGACAGCATTGTGGTGTATTGTTCATTGTGACATAGGTGGTACATATGTGTTTGGAGCATGAACCCTTTTCTAAATGACTTTGGAAGTGGTGAACTCTTACGTGAGATGGATACATCTCTGCTGCCTATTCCAGAAATTTGGAGCAGCCTGTGTCTTAGACATAAATTTGCTCCCACACATTAGCTGTTCAGAAATGCTATACATTATCTTGTTAATTGTAAACATGGGAAAAGAAGAAGTCTCCTTCTGTTGCAATTAAATCTTATTTCCCCTTTTTCTGAAACATCCGTTTTACAAGCAACTGGAAAGAAAAACCCTGGCAATTCTCATGCAAAGCAAATGTCTCTGTGTAGCCATAAATGCTGAGCTTAAAAAGAGCCTGTGGAAAATGCTCTTTTACCTAATCAGCTGAATGGCAGATTCCTGCATTTTGCCGGAGAACATGCACATTTATCACTATTATTATGTCTGAGACACACTAATTCTATCCCCCCATCTAAGCTGTAAATGAATAGGCTCAGCTTCTATTTTGACAGAACACTCTTAATCAATTCAGCAGTTGCCACAACCACTCTAAATTGTAAGTTTCTAACGCTCCCCTGTTGAAGCAGGAGGAACGAGGGTTGGGGTGGAAAAGAAGGCGTACACTCCAGTATCTCCATGACCACTCTGCGTTGAAAACATGGGTTGAGATAAGGCATGCAGGTCTCTAAGCGCCATTGATCTTGCCGACAGCAAAGCACAATGCCACAGTCATGCGCTGTATCTCACTTTGACTTTTTTAATAAACTGGAACCAATTAAAGTGACGTTTATAGGCTGGGAGTAATAAGTTAGTGGTGAATAATACGTCACACAATATTAAACTTTGTTCTTAGAACCTAGGTCTTTTGTTATTTATCAGTATGAGACCTGTGCAGATGGAATGTATGTGGCCAAATGTGATATTGCCAGAGTTGATCAGTGGTTAGAGAACTAGACCAGAGACTTGGGGTGGGTGGGTGTGTCTGTGTGAATCTATCTCCAGTATTGGCCTTCTGCAGATCAGTTCACCTCATGTCTGTTACCTTCTTTTCTTTGCATTGGACAGAAATAAATAATGGCATCTATCTTTGAGGGTTCAAAGAGATTTAATTGTTTGAGAGTTTGAGCAGGTAGAGCTACCTGTTGTTTACTGATGCCTGGAGTTTTCTTCCAAACTCATCATATGCCAAAGAGGGGCTGAAGTGGGGCATATATACAGTACATTAGAAATATATTGCTTTTGTTTGGTTGATATCCATATCTGTATATAAACTAAAGGCGACTATTTAGCAATGTCAACACAAAATAATAATAATAAAATAACTGAACAAACCAGATATCTGGAAAGAATTGCAACACAGCTTGTCTTGCTTCCGGTAAGGTTACAAAGGATTGGACTGAGTTGTTGCCAGGAGCTAAAGCTGAAACTTTCCCTGCAATTCTGCCCATTTGACTCTTCCCATTGGTCTTTCTTGTTTCCAGCGGTCATGGGGCATTAATGCAAACTTGGCTCAAAGGGGAAGACAATTGTAAACCTCATAAATATTAGAGTACTGCTTCCAGTTATGCTTGGTCCTGTTGGGAATTCCCTTGAAAGGGCCTGTTGCTAAATCTGCCCTCATTTTAGGCGCTCTTACATTATGATTTGATGATTACTTATCTCCATGATATGAACAGGGGGAAATGGTTTCATTTATTTAAGAACATGGGTTACTACAGACATATCATCATATAACATTAAAACCCAATCAAGCAATTCAAAGCAAATTGAAGGGTGTACATCAAACAATAGAGTTCGTTTCACAAAAACCACACAAATCTTAACTGTCAAAGGTGAGAGGTGCATCTTTAGCACATGATAGAAACTACATAATGAGGCTGCTTGACATGCCACCTCCTCTGGGAACTCCATGTTTTGGAAATTGTATTAAGTCCATGTATGTTTAAGCTGAACAAATCTAAGTTTCCCAGCAAAGTGTTTCAAGTAGCCATGGTATATAGGACAATCTTGTCTACAAAATATATTTAGAGCACAAAACAATGCAGGTCTGCTTAGAAGTAAGCTCTATGGAGTTAAGTTGGGCTTACTCCCAAGTAAGTGTGAAGAGGATTTCAGCAGCCATTCATTAAAGAACTAAAACTCAGCAGTATGATAAAATCTTGCAGGTGACTTCCTTTACAAGATGTTGGCTGGTCACTGATTTCTGCTATACGAATTGAAATTGGAGAAGCACTCAGTAGTAATTAAACCCTGGCAGGTTGAAAACAGCAAGTTGTTTCTGTATCCATTCAGACCTGGACACCTTTTCCTCTAGAAAGCAATTCTGTAAAGTGGAAGGAAACTTTCCATTGACAGTGGCAAGTAGCTCAGGAGAAGCACTTTGGCAAGATTTGTACTATATTGTCCTCGTCAAATGGCAGCTTGAAGGTCAATGTTTGTGGCCAGTTATTTGCAGAAATGATTGCTTCCCCCTCAAGCTGCTGAAACATCTTGACAGACAGGAATAAAGTGTATGGACGATGGGAAATCTGGAGTATGTAAATCACTGCTGACTTTATACCTGGATCTGTTTATTGTTAATGAGGTCCAGGCATTATGTGACACAGATTGCAGAACTGGGAAAACAACACCTCAGACTGAAAATTCAAACCTGATGGTGTTTACAGCTTTATATGAGATCCAAGGACATGATGTGACTGGCTTCCTTAATTCAACTTTTTATTAAAAAAAATACCAGGTGGCCTTCATCTTGGTATTGGTTGTTAGCATCACATTCTCCCATACCCTTTTGGAGAGGCGAGCCATTGCTGTAGCTGCCAGTACGCTTGTCCAGCTCAGTGTGGATGGAGAGGTTGCTAGTTCTGATGGAGCCCAGGCAGACTGAATCGTCTACGACCTCAAGTGTGTGGTCACCAGTATTGATGCATTGAGTTTGGGCAATGTTCTGACCCTTTATCTGCCTCAGCTGCAACAAAACATGTCTCTCCCATATTGGCTTCTACAGCCACAGCATGCTCTGTAACTCTCCAAAGGTTTGACTTTATTTGTGGCAGCACCTACACTTTGGAACTCCCTGCCTATTGACATCAAGCAGGTGCTCTCACTGTACTCTTTTCAGCACCTGCTTAGGAACATTCTGGTCTAGACAAGTATACCCAGATGCTTAGAAAAGGAGGTACTTTTAATCTGTTTAGTACTGTATTTTAACTTTTGTATGTTCTAAAATGTGGTTGTAATTTTTTCTTGTTTTATCTTTTTGTAAACCGCTTTGAAGTTTTCGGTTGTTGGTTGTTGTTGTTTTTTACAATCGAGCAGTGTATACATTTTATTAAATAAATAAATATCTTTTTTTTAAACAATTGAAACAATTGATGAACTGTTGTCATCAAAAAGCCTTCAAGAGATGTCTGAAAGCTGGCAGTGAAGATGCCTGCCGAATCTCTGCTGGCAAAACACTCCGCAGAATGGGACCAGGGACACTAAACGTCTGACTTCTTCTTGAAGCCAGTCATGTTTCTGAAACATGAGGAACAACTAACAGCCCTGTTCTGGATGTTCTCAGTAGCTGAGTTGGAATATAAGGGGTCAGAGGGTCCTTAAGGCATCCTGTTCAGGGCCTTGATTCTTAACACAACCTGGTGGCATAGGGGCAGCCAGTGCAGATGTTTCAGCAGAGGTTTTTCATGCTGTCAGCCATCTCTCTTGATCAGCAATCTACCTGCTCCATTCTGTACTAGCTGGAGCTGGATTGTAGCCAAGGGCCACCCCACCTAGAGCATATGCAGCAATCCAATCATGAGGTTACTAAATGCACGGACCACAATTGTCATCCAGATATGGCTTGTAAAAAGCACTCATAGCCATAGGAGTCACTTAGAATCGTAGAGTTGAAAGGGGACTCAAGGGTCATCTAGTCCAACTCCCCACATTGTAGGAATCTCAGCTAAACTTGGGTCTCTGATGACAATGTATATCCATTCGTACCCCAAAGCTATGCACCTGCTTTTTCAGAGGGAGTGCAGTCCTATACAGAACAAGCATCATATGTGTTCCCTTGAATGTGGAAAAGCAAAACCTGGCCATTATAAGTGTGCAGATTTTTACCCCTCCCCCCCCCCCTATTTTGACAGCCTGAGAATAATTGCATTGTTCACAGTGATGGGCGTATGCGTGTTTATTACTCCTAAACTTAAGAGAATCTCATTTAGTCCAGCTGAAAAGATTTTTCACTGGTGTGGTTAACACAGTTGCTATTGATCAGCCTATTTAATGCACATCATAATGGCAGCCAGCCCAATCTATTTCAAAGCTAAGATACTCTGATTTATGCTGGTTTGCTTCAAAGGGGATTCAGTCCGTTTAAATCTGAGGGCATCTTCACAGAAGAAGCAAGGACTGTGTTTTTGGTCTGGAATAGGTCACAAATGTTGTCTAATGTGAGGCAAGCCATTTTGAATTCAAATGGACATAACAATCAGTGCAGGTTTCTTATTTGATTTTGTCATGGGGAAATGCAAAAAAACCCCATGCTTTAGATGTCATCTGCAAAAATGATGTCACTATTTTGGCTATGCTTGGATTTGGATTGAACTGCTTCTGATTTATTTTATTGGGAAGTTTACATTTGAACAGGACCAAAGTTCAAAACATTGTTTAAATATCACAAATTTATTTAAGGCTTATATACTCCCACCTCTCCTCACTCATGCAAATACCCCTCTCTCCACATTTTGCTGTAACCATGTTTAAGTGTTCAGAGATTTGGAACTTCACATATGAACTCAGTTTGGGCAATGCAGTGGGATGGGCTGCTCCTGTCTTCTCCTTAAGTAAAAAGAACTAGAGTTCATTATTCAGATTTCCCTCCCTTCCACCCACCCCCCACTGCCCAATATTCCTGAGTTACTACTTTGGAGCCTGTTTGGTCATTTATTTAGGAAATTATCTGGATGTCTGCTTTGTATCCAGCTTGAGAACATGGAATAGGTTCAACTTCTCATCCCTTCATCATCTAAATTTATTCTCTGTATGCCCCTCTCCCAATCATGTGCTTGGATAAAAGAAGCATTGTGAAATATGATCTGGTCGTTCCCTTGCAACCACAATTAGTTTTCAGGACTTGGGTCCTTTTTTTAGCTGTTATATGTGGAATGCTAACATGAGGGGCCACCTCTGGTTGTTGTTTATATCTTCTCAGGGAAGAATATCCAAGCATGAGCTTTCTAGTATAAGTGCTTTTAGGCAGGGAGAACCACCAGATTTAGGGCTCAAGTTAATCATTAATTAGGGCGTGTGATTAGATCTCATGAAGACTTCCTAATATATTGAAGCTTCTGCTCTTAGCTCTGATCAGAGATTGCAAATGGGACAGGCTATGGGCTTTGACTTGTTTTGCTCTCCTGTCAAAATGATTTGGGTCAAAAGCAATCTTGGTCGGTGTACACCTACTGTATGTTCAAACTACTGTCAGGAAAAAAAAGTGTGTTATTCTCTCTCTTGCAGTAACTCCAACTGAAGTGTTAAACTCTACCCACCTAAGTCTTCGCCTGGATTTATGCATATTTCACTATAGTGACACTGTCAGTTCTTCAGATAACTCTTTCTGTTGCCTGTTGGTTATGTATACAGCCTTTGTCTTTCTGTGGCTACATGGACTCTTCATGTTATGTTCAGTCACAATTTTTCCTGAGAAGTCTAAAGTGGGTCCTTATGCAGCAGTTAAAACATTGAAGCAAAATGTTACCAAGGAGACTTTTTTTGCTGTCTTTATTTTCCCCCACCCCTCCAAAGGACACATTTTTTAATTGGCACAGTGTTTGTTTCTGTCTGTACTGGTTTGGAATAAAAATTCCCTGCATTTTAAGCATCTAAAGCAGGCATCCCCAAACTCGGCCCTCCAGATGTTTTGGGACTACAACTCCCATCATCCTTAGCTAACAGGACCAGTGGTCAGGGATGATGGGAATTGTAGTCCCCAAACATCTGGAGGGCTGAGTTTGGGGGTGCCTGATCTAAGGTCTTCATTATTGGAAAAAATGATATAAATGCAGATCCCATGAGTTCTAAAAGAGGCTTCTAGGCTGAGTCAAGTCCTAGCTTGAGTGTCCCTGTTGTTCCGTCTGTGTTCATGCATAATTTCCCTGTTTGTTGTGTATTAATACAGGGCTTCTGTGTAGTGTTTTCCACCTGTCGACCTCAAAGTGCTTCACAGAGAGCAGCAAGCTTTCTAGAACATGTGCTGTTGACATTCATACTTGTAGCACTTTCCTTCATGTAATGAGCCTTCTTCACTCAAGTCCATATTGAGGCCTTGCCACCCTATACATCTTTAGTCAGAACCAAGTCCCATTGATTCAATGGAATTACTTCCTGGTAAATGCACATAGAATTCTTAGCTACACACTCAGCCATTCATAATGCAGTGGCTTTCTAGAGTTCTACTGTGGTGCAGCTATATAAATTAAGTAGGCAAATAAATATGGGGAAGTAAGCACTGTAGTTGAGGACACAGATATGGTGCATAGGCTGTAATCCAGGCTTCCTCAACCTCGTCCCTCCAGATGTTTTTTGGCCTACAACTCCCATGATCCCAAGCTAGCAGGACCAGTGGTCAGGGATGATAGGAATTGTAGTCTCAAAACATCTGGAGGGCCGAGGTTGAAGAAGCCTGCTATAATCATTCGAGAATGATGCGGGAAATGCATCAGAATGTTTGTGTGTGTGTATTTGCCAGGGAGATCCAGTTGACTGTGGTCCTAGTGACACAAGGTAACAGTGCACAGGGAGTCTGAGAGAGTGATACAGTGGATAGCAGGTAGGGAAGGGTTGAGCAAAGGCTGCAGCACAGGTGAGTTGTAGGGGGTCAGGAAAGACTTTGTGGAAGAAGTCGATATTGAGGGGAGACTTCGAAGGCAGAGAGAGGAACAGGTTTATTCATTTATAAAAATTATTTATTTACTGCCATTTATATACTGCAGTCCCAGAGTGTTGTACAACAATGAAATGTAACATAAAACAGTACAAAACCATCATGAAATGACTGACCAGTCAAAAAAAAAAAGAAGCTTCAAACAGCTGCCTAGGCCTGTTTGCATTAAAAAAAAAAGGATTAAAGAGGCACCTGAAAGTCAAAAGTGAGGATGCCTTCTGATCCTCGGCTGGAAGAGTGTTTCACAGCATGGGACCAGCAACACTAAATGCCTGGCTTCTGCTTTAGGCCAATTGAGCTTCTGTATTTTTTTGGAGGGGGGCAGTTTTGCTGCTGCTGCTGGTAGATAATCAGTCCATTGTTTGAATTAGACACTGATTATCGTTCTAGTGGAAAAACAGCCAATACGGAAGAGGGAAAGAGAGCTGTAGAGTTGGTTGACTTTTTACTTCTATATTTGACAGTTTGGACTCCAGCAGTATTTCCTGCTAAATGTCTTCAGCTGTGGTTCCAAAAATAGCCCATAGCAAGGTCTCCTTTCCTTGGCATCACAGAGACCCTCTTTATTTATCTCTTTGTTTACAGGCTGCAGTGACGACTTGCTATGATTCCAGCCACTTAGTATTCTAGCCAAGGAATCTTGGAATTTGTGTCTACTTTTTTCTTTTTTTAAAAAGAAAAAAGTTCTGTTTGGAAAGCCTTAGTAAACACTGCCTTTAAGAATGTGGTAAATCTGTGAGTAGGAGATTACCCTAGAGAAGCATTAACATACAAACAGAAATGTCGCATTGTGGTTTGAGATTGCTGGCAAGCAGCTATGAACCTGTTTTAGAGCAATGTATAAGGTTGACCAGGATTTTATATTTCATTCATTTTATTTGGCTAAAATGGCTACTTTGGACTAGTGTATCAAAGAAGAGACTGGGGTTTGTATCCTAAGTAGTGGAAGTTAACCATCCTGTTAGCGCAAGGATTTGCACTTGTGCAATAGGGCTTACTGCCCCCATCCTCCCCCATAGCCCATTAAATCTGCCCTGGGTTTTCCCCAAACCCTTCAGAGCAGATTTGGGAAAGTGCAGGAGGAAGAAAGGTGGGAAGTCCTGTTGCATGAGGTCACCTTGAGACGTCCAAGAATAACTGTCCTGCCTGACGTGTATCTTGTTCTAGTGAAGGACGGTCTGAAAGGGTAATATCAACAAGGAACTGTAATTTGAATCTGTTTTAGTTTAACTGTTGTATGTTTTAAAGTAGGGTTGTGAATTTTTCTTGATTTTACTGTTTTATCTTTAGTAAATGGCTTTTGATTTTTTTTTAAAGCAACAACAACCAAGCAATAATCTTAGATAGGAGTTTTTCATAAGACCTATTCGGACATTGTCAAAATGTGTAAGCCATCATGGAAGGGTGAGGCAATGGGGACCATCATCCTAGCTCTTCCTCCACCTCATGTCTTTTTTTGTTATTGTCTTATATGAGTTGGAATGTGACTGTTGCACTGGGTAGCCCTTTGTCTCCATAGAGATTCCACCTGGAGATCTCGATTTTCCAAGGTATGTAGTTACTTAACTGTATCAGAATTTGGTTACGCATTTCAGTATACTTATTTCCCTGTAAACAAATGCATAGACATGCCCACTAATGCCCTGGAGCAGTTGAACTCAATGTTCTGATGTCGATTCTCCTGACTTAACAGCTAGGTGTGTTATGTAATGTAATTCATTTTCTTTCGTATGCCAGGGATTTGAAACAATTACCTTACAGGCAAATAGTTTTAAAATATGGAAGGCGCAACAGGCAGATGCTGTTCCTAATTTGTAATTCGTTTATGGTAGAATGAAGCATGAACAGTGCCTTACATAGTATTCACATATAGTAGTAACCCTGAGGCCTGTGTTTTAGGCCCCATCTGCACTATACAATTAAAACAGTTATCAAACAACTTTAAACAGTGATGACACCCCCCCCCCGAAAAAGAATCCTGGGAACTGTGGTTTGTAAAGGGTGTTGAGAGTTGTTAGAAAATCCCTATTCCCCCTCAGAACTACAATCCCAAATGGTTTCGCAATCACTTTCTCTTCCCAAGGAACTCTGGAGATTGCAGCCATGTGAGGGGAATAGCAGCCTATAGTGCAGATGGAGCCATAATTGCCCATCACAACACAGTTGCTATGGCACCCCACATGCCCTCAACTTAGACCATGTTCCAGAAAGACATCAGCAGGCAGGGGGCAGGGACTCTTAACATGCCTCGTAGTGTTGTCCTTTGCTCCCATTAAACCATGTTTACACACACCATATATTTAAAGCATTCTTACACTGCTTCAATTGTCATGGCTTCCCACGAAGCATCCTGGGGACCAGTAGTTGTTAAGGTTGCTGGCAGTTGTATCTTTTTGCAGTGTTTCCTAACAATTCCCAGCACCCTTAACAATCTACAATTCCTGGGATTCTTTGGGGGAAGCCATGAGTGTTGCCATGGTTTAAGAATGCTTTAAATGTGTCCTGTGATAATATTGCATCTAGTTCTCTAGCAGTAAATCATGTGAAACAGTCATACTTGCTGGGAAGATGGAATTATTGCGCCAACACTTGCTGATCTGATTGCTGAGAAACCACTGTTCACAGACAACAGGAAAGCTTCCTGGGTGACATCATTTGGGCAAAGTCATGATGTCATGGTAAAAGGTGGGTGTTTGGAAAGCCCTAATATAACTACACTTATCACTCAGATAATATAACTACACCTCTCAGAGTCCCACCATTAGGACCACCAAAATATGTGAAACTGAATGCCTGAGAGCCGCTGTAATTGAGTTTTGCTAAGAATGCACAAAACATAACAATGTTGATAATGACTGTGGTCCTAGTGACACAAGGTAACAGTGCAGGGAGTCTGAGAGAGTGATACAGTGGATAGCAGGTAGGGAAGGGTTGAGCAAAGGCTGCAGCACAGGTGAGTTGTAGGGGGTCAGGAAAGACTTTGTGGAAGAAGTCGATATTGAGGGGAGACTTCGAAGGCAGAGAGAGGAACAGGTTTATTCATTTATAAAAATTATTTATTTACTGCCATTTATATACTGCAGTCCCAGAGTGTTGTACAACAATGAAATGTAACATAAAACAGTACAAAACCATCATGAAATGACTGACCAGTCAAAAAAAAAAAAAAAGCTTCAAACAGCTGCCTAGGCCTGTTTGCATTAAAAAAAAAAGGATTAAAGAGGCACCTGAAAGTCAAAAGTGAGGATGCCTTCTGATCCTCGGCTGGAAGAGTGTTTCACAGCATGGGACCAGCAACACTAAATGCCTGGCTTCAAACAATGAGCTGAGCTTGTCCTTATCCTTTGTTCCTCCTCCACTGCATTTCCTCCTCCAGATTTTGCTTCACGTACTTCCTGGCATCCATCAGATTTTCATTTTCCTTGGAAAGAAGATTTGCCGGAAATAATCAGATTGGGATGCCTCTTTTAAATCCTCGGAACAATGCAGCCAGCTTTCTTTTTTCAGATGAGTAAGGCAAATGCCAAAGTCTGTCTGTCTGCGTGAGCCAGCAAAGCTTGCCAGCATCAGCAGCTGTGTAATTATCCAAATGACATCATCATCATAGTGAAATTGTGACTCAGCAGCTTTTAGCTGATGGGCTTGCCTGCCTTCATCGTGCTCAAGGAATCCAGAATATTGGACTGGCTCTGCATTGTGGATAAGAGCCATTAGGGAGTAGCCTATACACAGTGCCTATGTTGCAGGAGCAGTAGCACACAGTTGGGTTTCCTTCAGAAGGGCTTGCTTTGTGGTTGAGAGTGGCGTTTCCATTACTGACAGCAGTACTTTGATCTTCCAGAGCCATGGAATCTGAGACTGGGGCAGCCTAGATTCTATTCTTGGGTCTGCCAATATACTATCAGATGACCTATATGCCACCACCCCCCTCACATGAAGTGAGTAAAATGAGAGTGACTGCTGGATGATCTGAGCCGGCTGTCTTATTGCTAATTGGTTTAGTAAGGGTTCATTTTGAAGGTCAGGGTGTTGCTATACAGGACGCTGGGTTGTATTCGTTGTGGCTTTCTTAGGCAGAACTCAGCAGTATAGTACATGCTACTTGCTGCTTGTACATTCAGCAAAGTTCTTCCACTCTAGCAATCAGAAAGTTTCTCTGCTTCTCTTGCCGATTTCAGCACTGAAATATGGTGACCAGCCTCTGAATATGAGCAGAGTGTCCACTATTGACGTTCCATACAGATCAGATGATTCTCGGGGGCATTAGTGGAATGAATGCAGAAACTTTCTCTTTCATTTCTTTCCTTTTTATTTTATTTTATTTTTTTGTTTCATCAGACTATTCAGACAAATCTGTTGCATAAAAGCCCTTGCTTGTTGTATCAGTTCTAGGCTACTGTTGCCTGGTGTTGGTTTGTGTTGCTTGTTCTACTTCCCTTACTCCTCAGCAGGTAAGTGTAGCGAAAACAAACAGAAAACAAACAAACAATTTACATGTAAATCGTAACGCATACCAAAATATATTAAATCTTCCAAAAGAGCAAGATGTCCAAACCCTCATATAATGTGAACACAAGTCATTAGTTTTATCATTAACAAAGGTGGCGAAATGAAATGGTAGTTCTGGTCTCGGAGTGCTTTCTGTGAGAGGTGGTAGATTTTCATGCACACTTATCAGTTCTATGTCCTTTTATCTTGAGAGAGCCCTCCTAGTATTATCTGGCAGGAGGAAGGCATGTGTTCTGTTTCTATTTTGTGTCACACAGCTGTGAAATCCTGCTGTATCCCATGCTTGACAAAGGATGCCCTTGAGAGAGTCTGTCAGATGACAACAGGTTGCAAGTCTGTCAGGTCATATTAGGATCTCATTTCGATCAGCAAGCTGAACACCTGTAGCTTGCTCTTAAAAAATAACATCTTCTGTTACCTGGATTTGAAAGGAAGGAGACAAAGACCCAGATAAAGCTGCAGTAAATTTTAGATTTTTGGTGTTACAGAATGTTACCAGTTAATATCTCTTAATAAATCAAATGTGGATTGAATTGGTGGTTCATACAGTATTAGAACTGAAACATAACTAGCCTTTAAATTTGTATGCTTTTGCAAGCACAACACAAACGATAGAGATCCACATACCCAACTAATTAAAAATGCATAGCCCCCCTAATATTACCATATGTTTATTTATGAATGTCTTCCCATGAAACATATTGAAGTGAGTCAATACGAACAGAGGAGCATTATGACACAGTATGTACTAAGTATACAGATTTTGCAAGTCTCTTAATCCATTCATTATCAGAATTACCTGCAGCAAAGTATATTTGTTTCAGTTATCCTAATGCTGCTTAGAGTCCACCACTTGTTTTGGTGTAAACTTAACAAATCCTACAAATGGAAATAAGGAATCAGGAGTTGGAGCTGGCGATCACTTGTCTGTCTTATTTTGGGAGAATGACTGTAGTTATTTCTGATGTACAGGTAGCTCAAATATATTAGATCTTCCCATAAATTGTAAGGCTCTACTTAGCTTCATGCGACTACTGTCCAAGATTCAGGAATCACAATTTTCTGGCTGCCCTCTCCCTATACAGAAGTACAGGTGTCTTATAGTCTCCAATATATTAATCTTCATGGCTCTTTTCATACAGCTTGCTAGATCATCATCATCATTATTTTATTTGTATGCTGCCTTTCCACAGTTAAAGATAATGCTCAAGGTGGCTTACAACATGACAAGATTTACATAATTACAAAAGTAATAAACAATAACTAAACCACATCAAAAAATACACAACCAAATGGAAAATAATTTCCACATGAATCAAAATCTAAAACTAAGAATACAGCATTAATATCGCAGTTTAAAATGACATAGGTAAAAATATAACAGCAATTTAAATAAATAAATAAAAACACAGAGCCCTCTCTACCCAGCAGCAGCAGCACTCCTTTATGGAGCCTGTCAGGCCCCGTCCTAGGCCAGGTGGTGAGTGACAGGACTGGGGCCCTCAGGCGCTCAGCAGGGGAGTCCTCCTGGGTAGCTTGGCTCCCTACCAGTAAGGGGGGGATAGAAAAACATTATCGAGCTTGTCAGTGACAACAGTTGTGCAGCTGGAGTAAGAGTGCATTCATGTATGGTTTTTCACACTCCTGCTGGTTATGTGAAGGCCTTAAGAAGCAAAGTTGCAGTACCTGCACAGCAGATTACCACCACCACTCTGGGATGTGCTTTAAAAAGGTAATTTGTATGTTGCTTCCTCGCCCACAGTGCCAGATCTAGTACTTCAAATGCTGTGCAGAAAGTGCTAGGCTTTGAAGTCACTTGTTGCAGATCTAAGTCAGCACTGAGTAATGCTTTTAAGGTTTGCATACCCTTTTGAAAAGGTCTTTGCTGCTTCTAAATCCCTGAAGTGTTTGACTGGGAATAAAGCTTTGCATCAAAACACACAAGAGCTGAAGCAAGGAGGGTGAGAAGGCCCTTTTGAAATCTATGCTTAGCACATTGCCAGCATGCAGACAAACTTTGGCAAGCCCAGGTAACATTCCACTACAATCTGTTAGGTGAGGGTTAGTCCTTACAGCTGTTCCAGCTGCCATATTTGGCTCTTTGATTGTAGAAAAGTCTTTGGGCAGAGCAGTGCTATGCCTCAGGTACACTAGGGTGGGAGACGAAATACCACTGAGTGACCTATACATGCTCAGCCAGGGAGGCCAGGGGATTCTGAAACTCTGGAAAAATAGCTGGCATATCCATTGACACCCTGGAAACCTCAACAGTCAGGGACAAGTGCTGACATGCTGCTCATATTGGTGGTGGTGGGAAGCCAATTAAATCATAACAATCAAGACTTTTTGTGCAGTGATACTGTTCTTAAAGGGACACGGGTGGCGCTGTGGGTTAAACCACAGAGCCTAGGAATTGCTGATCAGAAGGTCGGTGGTTCGAATCCCCGTGACGGGGTGAGCTCCCATTGCTCGGTCCCTGCTCCTGCCAACCTAGCAGTTCAAAAACACGTCAAAGTGCAAGTAGATAAATAGGTACTGCTCTGGCAGGAAGGTAAACGGCGTTTCCGTGCACTGCTCTGGTTCACCACAAGCAGCTTAGTCATGCTGGCCACATGACCTGGAAGCTGTACGCCGGCTCCCTCGGCCAATAAAGCGAGATGAGCACCACAACCCCAGAGTTGGTCATGACTGGACCTAATGGTCAGGGGTCCCTTTACCTTTAATGTTCTTAAGTATCTTCAGCATGCCAATGGAATTCATACCCAATAAGTGGTAATCAGTGTTCTTCCACTTGAGTAACAGTGAGGGAGGAAGATAAGAAATCCAGGCCCAGAGTTCCACATGATCAGACTCCTCCCCAGGTCCTTTGGCCAATTATGGTGAAAGAAGTCAATTAGGGAGCTTTCTGCAAATAGGATTTCCCAGCAGGAGGAAAATGAATTATCACTTCCAGGTCAGCGTGGCCTCAAACTCCCATAGCAACTAGGTTGATTGGCATTTGTATGAGGGAATTCCAGGAGAACAGGTTTCTAGTCTCCTAGGGGATGCACATACACAAACATCTTCCTGGAAAGGTCTGGTCAGGGAAAGAAATGCAACAGCCCTGGATGGTTTTTGGCAATGAGCAGCACATGAAGGAAGTGCAGCACACATACACACTGCTTTGCAAACTTTAAATTGGAATTTGAGCTGTAATAAAAATGGAAGCTGGCCAGACTTTAGAAATCAGGGCTAATAAGGAGGCAGCATGTGACGAATGCATTCCTCTCACTACAGTGACAATTGAATTAAGCTAGAGGGCATAAATTGGAATCCAGCATGAGCAGAATAAGAGCAATGCACTGCACTTACAATGTGACATTTGCAGGAGTGGTTTATGCTCCCAGCATCTACCCAAGACATGTTGTTTTCCTAGATCTACAGTGCATTGCCAGAGAGGTGTATCCTAGGGACTCTTGCTTTGTGATATAAGATACTAGGCCACAATTCCTGGCTTACACACAGCAAACATTAGTGAAGCAGTGTCAGGTTTTGTTTTTCCATGGTATTGTCTGTGATATCTCAGGGGATCCTGAGATACCCTTGCTAGATGCCATGTTGTGTGGGCTTCCTTTGCCCATTATGTACTGAGGGTTAGCTAGTCACTAGGGGGGACTAGCCCCTACTGTTCACACTGGCCTTGTGTGTACTGTGATAAATGTCACCTAGCCTCCTGAAAAGGGTAGACTAAGCCCAGAAGCTCATAGAAGATGGATTGTTTGAAAGTTGGCTGGGTCCAACATTCCTCAGGCCCTAAGCTCTTTTCATAATACTTCTTGTATAACTAGGATTGGAGAAGCTTAAATTCTTACAGTGCAAGACCTGGGATTTCTCTCTGTCAGCTGGGGAGGCATTTAGGTTGTGCCCTGAGGCTATGAGAATCTGTGTTGCTGTTTGTAACCTCCTGGGACAACTCTGCCTAGTTAAATGCTAGTGCAAATGCAAATAATTAATTGGATGTCATAAGGCCATCTGTCAGTTTTTTTTAGAAATTATTTTTTAAGGTTACTTATTGGTATTTCTGAGACTTGGTCTCTAGTGGCTAGATGTTGTTAGCAATCTGGTCTGCTGGGTGGCAGGGGCAGACATGGAGTTTTGGGACATATCATTAAAAATAAAAGATTTCATGTGTACCCACAAAGACATGCAGTTAACCTTTGCCAGCAGCAAAGAAAATAGGCTTATGCTGGCACGAACCAATTAGTCACATGCATTTGAACACATTCCTTTTAAAGAATTGACACATAAAGTACTTCCTTAAGAAGTTCAGTTGACTACATACCTGTCATAGTAGCTCACTGACCAGGTGCAGGAACACATTAGAGTGCAGCTGGAAAGGTTTGGGAAGGGAACACTGCTCAGTAGTAGATCATGCATTAGGGCCCTAGGTTCAATCCCTGGCCTGTCAAATTAAACACACACACACACACACACACCAGGCAACAGCTAATGAGAAACACCTTTGCCCAAGACCCTGAAGAGCCAAGACCGGTCAGAGTAGAGAAGAATCAGCTGAATGGACAAATAGCCTCAACTGATATAACATTGCTTCCTGGCTTCTAGTGTTTCTACAAAGAATGAATTAAATAATATAATGTAAGGCTGCCTTGAGCCCAGAGCACCTGGTCACACTTAGGATAAGGCTGCCTTGAGCCCAGAGCACCTGGTCACACTGCATCTCTGACTGAGTTGCTGCTTTGGCACTGCCATCTTTACAATTGGCCTCCATATTGTACCAAATCTTTGCACTGGGTGTGCCTTTCAGGAAATGCCCACCTGTAACTTCTTGTGCCAGGGATGCGGAACCTGTTACCCGCTGATTGGGGACTGAGAGCAGGTGAAGTCCAACAACACCTGGAGGACCATAGACCCCCCCCAGGTGGTACTAACTCAGGCTTCCTCAACCTTGGCCCTCCAGATGTTTTGAGACTACAATTCCCATCATCCCTGACCACTGGTCCTGCTAGCTAGGGATCATGGGAGTTGTAGGCCAAAAACATCTGGAGGGCTGAGGTTGAGGAAGCCTATACTAACTGAACTGGTTTTCCCATATTCTTCTCCCTCCACTTACTCTCACTGTGGACTGCTTCTCTCATATAAAGTAAAACACACACACTGATTTCAGCTGAGAAACCATCTTTGGTTCAGAAACCTGCCCGTTAAAATCTGCACCTTGACTTGTATTTGGAAGGCAGCATATTATTTTTGGTCTCAGAAGCATAAAACCAACTATTCGGGAATAGATGTTACAATCAGGAGGGGAAAATAATATTCCAGGAATATTTGGCAATGTATAAAAAACACATTGTGTTTAGATTCCTGCAGACTTCCACACACAATTCAAGGTGCCCTGAGGGGTTTTAAACCCTGAATATTCATGTGGAATCTCCAGAGATTTTATATAACTGATGATAATGAAGTCCTGTGGGTTGCATACAATTAAACACTGTTATTGAATACAAGCTATCAGGGTCAGGGAAATGTATCATAGCTTGTATAGTTAATAACACTCCAAGGCTGGGTCACATAAACTTGTCCATGTAGTACAGCTGCATGGTGTGCCACCAGTAAGAACTGCTAGAAAAATGGTCCCCATATGATCTTATATGTTTGAGTGGAATGTTTGGAGTCATGTTGATACAGTGGTACCTCTACCAGAACACCTCTGGATATGAATGCTTCAGGCTATGCACGCAGCAAACCTGGAAGTAACTGAAAGGTTTCCGCCTGGATGCAAATGTGTCGGGGTAAGAATGGACCCCCGGAACAAATTAAATTCATATCCAGAGGTACCACTGTAATTCCTTTCGATTTAAAGAATATTCAAAGTTTAAGAATTACAAATGTCAACCTGCCACACACCTTGGTTGATCTGGTGATTTCTTAAAGTCCTTTATGTTTCTTTTGGTTGGGTTCACAGAGGGATAAATAGTGCACTGACTCAAAATTTATAAGGAACCTGTTGGCCAATGTCCACAGGCAACACTAGTTTCAAAGTCCACTACCTTTGCTTCTCTTCATCTTCTTTGGATCCTCTCCCTGCTTCCCTGCCTTTTGTCACTTCCGTTCCAAGTTCCTGAAACTTCCTACTGAGTTTTGAAAGAGCATAATGGTGACTATCTGAGCTGCTTCCTCAGACAGAGAGAGACAGTAGTGAAAGTGGAGTGATTTATTATTATTATTTACTCCTGGTGCTGCTGGAAGGTTGGGAGGAGAGGTGCGTGCAGCCATCATAGCTCTGTACTGCACTTTCCAGCCCAGTGGAAGGGTAAAGGTGACATAACTGCCCTCTCCACCCTGACCTGGTTACTACACAAACCCAAAATGCTGGGAGAGCTCGCAGAAGAATACCTCACCTCCTCCATTTAGGTTCAACTTCAGGGACAGGGCAGGGCTGCATGCTCCATTCTCTGCTGATGAGAAGGACACTTCATGGTAAGGCCAACTTTCCATTTCAGCATGATGGCGGCAGTCCATGCTATAAGTAGCTGACCTACAGCCAGGATTTCCCAGGGATCATCACATGGCACGTGTTCTTTAGTGAATTTGTGTGTGTTCCTTGCACACACACGTCTTGCATGTGTGGAGGACATTTCCTGTGATGCTGCCGAAGATTTATTATATTTATATTATGCTTTGTTAGATCAGTACACAAAATGTAGAGCCAACCACCGGAAAATATCACCATAGGAACGGAGGGAACAGCTTATTACAAGTGATTACTGTATAAATATTATGCAGTTGAGTTACAGAGCCTTATGGCTGCCAGAGAACAAAACAAAACTGTCCTGATTTAGCCTTGCCAGTTGTTTCTATTTTTACTTTTAAAATTTATATCCCTCTAGACTAGCCAGGCATAGACTCTCAAAGCTGCTAAGAAATATAAAAACTCAGACCTGGATCCATTAGTTAAAATTAGGTCCCACTGAAATACATGAAATTAAGTTCAACCAGCTTACTTAGGATCAAATTCACAGAGTATAAAAATCTGGCTTAAGAACAATACAGAAAACACAGCAGAAACAAAAGTAGTTTGTGTAATCTATAGAACCCAAAAGTTGACTGGGTCAAATCTTGCAGAGCTCATTGCAGTTAATCTTTTTTACTGTACTTTACAGTGATCCACCCTTCACTTACAACACGAACAAGAATATATACTGCAGTACACAATTTTTATGGGGCTAGTCCCAAATGGATGAAGAGTACAGCACAATTTGTGCTAATTTCTGAATGGGAGAATGGTGTTTACTAGGGCTTGGCATCAGCTTTGTGTACTTCCAGAGTTACAAAGCAGCTTGTGTTGATTCAGATGAGGCTTTCTTGAGTCAGATTGCACAGCTAACAAGGCTTCTCAGGTTGGATCAAAGTTCTGAGTTTCGGCATTTTACAAGTGATAACTTTAAAACCAAGCTAACTAGAGAACTGTGCTAAGTTTGAGCAGGGAGGCAATGGAAGCTTGGGTAAATCTTTCATTTTGACAGTCCAGTCTAGGCTTTTAATCACAGGAAATTATTCTCCCAGATCACATTTATTCTCCCAATCACAGTGATTTGGGAGAGAGATTAAAAGCTGTGGGCCAGATTCAGCTAGCAGAAGTAAGTGCACCAAGTCCCATTAGTGCAACAGAATGTCCCCCACTGATTTTATCGGTCTGTAATTTCGTAAGGTAAATCTATTTGGGAAGGAGGGGGCTGTTGTGCCTGCAAATTTTATCTGCTTCTGTGAATAAAAACAACAGGAGAGGTGCCTTAGCTGATTTTTTGATTCCCCATCATAAAACTTCATTTTTTTAAAAAATCTAATTCAGCCCCAAAATACTGAGTCAAACTGGAAAGTCATGCAGTGACTCTGAAACAGACCAGGCTGCTTTCCAAAGCTACAGAAACAAATTGAATCCTGTGGCTGGTGCACACCCCTAGTGTTTACAACCAGTGCCTATCTTCACTGATATATCAGTGGTGGTAATCTTATTACGCTGTATAATATAGAGTTAGAACTTCCGGATTTATATCCTGCAACTTTTTATGCATGATGTGAACAAAAATATGACTCCCTTATCAGAGGTTTTTGGACATTTATATCTTCGATACGTGAGACCAAGCTGAGACCTTGCATTAATATCAGAGCTGCCACTCTTCAAGCAAGAAATCTTCAACAGAAATACAAATGAAAGGGGATTCATTTGCTGCAGACCTGTGGTTCAGCATTTACAATTTTAGAAGAAAAGCTCAATGTGCTTAAAAAATGGTTGTGTTAAATCTTCAGCCAAACTAGCTGGAATTATTAATATGATTTGCTCCAAGGTATACCCACACATTACACATTTGTGGGATAAGCGACATCTACCTCTATCTCCCAAAGTGTTGTAGATGTATAGCTTTGTTATTCAGTTTAGAGAGGGGAAACTGATACAGCTAACTTCCTGACTCATGTATCCTTTCGCTGTATAACTGACTGGTTGCAGATATGACTAACATAGCAGCACTGAGGGGAAGGTGTGGTGATGATGAGCATCTCATTAGTCATGCAAGTATTGCATGTAATGTTGAGCCTGTCCTTCTTTGGGGAAGGACTGGGTTACAAATAATCTCTCCATAATATTTAGATCGGAGCCAGGAGAATTATTGCAAAGCACCCAGTTAGATTCTTTTGCTTTTCTTGCTTTCCTGTTGAAAAGTTACCTTTCAAAAGCAGGCCCTGAGGCAGGGAAAGTTTGCATCAGAGCAAAATGTTCTTATAAGAAGAGTGATACAGGCTTGGGTGCTTTCTTCTACTTTTTAGTGAAGAGACATGGATTGCCCCTGCTTTGAACATCTTTTGTGTACATGACTTTTCATGTGTACATTTTTGGCTTAGTTTGTCTGAAAGGCAATGGTGACAAAAGGCTGCATTGGAATCTTTAAATGACTTTTCATCCCCTTTATGCAGAAAGAGGGAGAAAGAAGCCACATTTGTATTTCACTATGAAACCTGCGATGCCTGCGCTTGTCACTTTAAAATAGTTTCTTATAAGGCTGAATTCTGTTCACAGAGATGTTGATCCTTCTTCTTAGTCTAGGTGCTGGTCTTCCTCTCCTATCCCCATTATGGTAGCACTGTCACAGTGCTGATCATGCCCTGTGAGGCTAGAATAAGATGAGAACAAGTGTCAGCCAGTGTCTAACATTCCTTTCCAGAGCAAAGTGCTTGGCTGTGTGGTTGATGACCAACTGAAAGTTCTCTTAGATTAAACTGTTTTCTCTCACCCATTTCAGTTGGGTTTCAGGACTTGTTTTGGCATAGAAACTGCCTTAAGAGTCGCTCTGTGGGAGGACCTCTACCAAGAAAGAGTGACAGTGGCTTTTGTTACAATTAGCCATGGTTATTTTCTAGAGAGACCATCCAAACGGGGTGGGGGTGGGGCTACTCTCCAGTGGCTCAGACCTGGATCACCATTTCCTGAAGGTGGTACTTTGGGTCTTGGCTTGGCTCCTTGGCATTAATACTCTTGGGTCTCACAGGGTTTTATTTTACTCCCCATGCCCTTTAATTTTTACGTGAAACCACTGAATGAGGTCACCTGAGGATTTTGAGTGAGGTGTCGTCAATTTGAGGATGACATCCCATTCTGTTTCTTCTTTATATCTAATGTAGATGAGGTAGCAGGAGAACTCAGTCAGTGAGCCAGCAGTGGACTGGATGAGGGCCAATAAACTGAAGTTCAGTTCAGACAAGATAAGTGGGTAGTTTGTCTGTTTGGGTAAGTGATTTTCAACCTCTTGCAGAAGGGACTGCCCTCCTGCTAAAGGATCAGGTTTATAGTCTGGGAGTGCTCACTGAACCATCTTTGTCACTGGAGATACGAGTAGCCTCTATTTCCCTTTT
Organism: Podarcis muralis; assembly: GCF_964188315.1. Lineage (NCBI taxonomy): Eukaryota > Metazoa > Chordata > Lepidosauria > Squamata > Lacertidae > Podarcis > Podarcis muralis. The sequence continues at coordinate 62,444,921 of NC_135659.1, forward strand.
ACCAGCTTAGACTGATATGCCAGCTCTGACCCAACCTGGACAGATATATAGCCTTGCTTTATTTGTCCATTCCCTGGTAACCTCCCACTGCTGTGTTTTACATGAGGCTGCCTTTGAAAATAGTCTGGAAAATAGTCCAGAATATTGCTGTGAGACTGTTAACTGGGCTGGTTGAGTTGGTATTATTTTGGTTCCAGGTAAACTACCCTTTTATTTCCCCAAGCATTAATTTTTTTGTCTTTGCTTTAAGCAGATTTTACTCTCTGGGACTGTTTTTATTCTGTATTTTCACTAATCCCCATGTAGTCCAAGCACCCTGTTCCATTGTGGTATTCTCCCACAAATAAAATGGCAAAGTGACTGCTTATGTAGTTGGATTGCACTTGAGCTTGTGTATTGGTTAAAGAGAGAGTGAATAGAGATGCACATGGCCAGGCATAGGTTGTGTGAATCTATATCTATCAAGCAAAAACATGGCTGGCAAATGTGTTGTCCACACAGCCCATGTGCTGGTGGTTGAACCAAACAGGTGTTGGAGAGATCAGCTGCCAGTTGTACCATATGGCTCATTTAAATTAGGCTTGGCTGAGGCCACATGGAGAGGATTGGCATTCACTATCACAAAGTTTAAGTAGTTTAAAATGCTATAGAAGTCTCTGGTTTTGAGAACATTCTTTCTTGGATTCTTAGGTGTTCACTATGTGTTGGGTGCAGGGGCTGGAGCATAAATTGTCCAACATAGTTACAAATCACCAGGAGTTTGCTGTCCTTTTTGTGCTATTTGGAAGGAACTAGTCTGTGATTCATAAAACATGTACAAAATCATGAGATCTGAGTTGCGTCAGCTGCTCCAGTCAGCAGTGGCCATGGGTGAGTGATTCCCACTTCTCTGTGCTTCTCTGTCCCCAGCTGTAAAAGCAGCAGGTGGGGTGGGGGGTGGGCAGAAGAAAAACACAGCACCTTCCTGTAATGTACGTAAAAGAGATTGTTCAGTTGAGAAAGTTGCCATGGGAGCAACAAGTGTGGCATGCTGGCTTGAGGAAAGATGTAGCCTTTGCTCCAGTTAGTTTGCAGTCTGCATGAATTGAAGTTGGACAATTGTGTTAAGTCATCTTGAAATACTCCTTTGCTCAGTTGTCCATTTTGCTTGAACATTAAAGTCAGGTTCTTTGGCACTGAATGCCTTGTCACTTTGGGAAAGAAATTTGCACTGCAGGTCTGAGTTTAGGCCCACTTGCATATGGGCAGGTATCTCAAAGCCTAAAATGCATGGCACTCTTAAGACCAGTGATGTAGCAAACCTTATGTACTAAACTGACTTGAAACTGGAAGTTTATCAGAAATTTGAAGTTTGAACTTGAAGTTTATCAGAAATTTACTTGAAAGCAAGTGTGATTTATAGGAACAGAACTTCCGCCCAAGGATGCATAGGGTCACAGCATGGAATGATTGACTTAATTTGGCTTGGTATTCAAACAGGACCTTTCAGATTAACATGCAGAAGTCTTTGACTTTAAATGCATGATAGATGATGCTTATAAACTGTGGGATGAGACACTCTGCAATTTGGGTATCATCCAGTCATTCTCATGCCTTGTCACATAAAATCCAAAAACACCCCTTCAGCCCCACAGAGAATTCAACCCTGAAATAAGTATACACATGCTTGACAGTTGGTGTTTTTGAATGTATTCCCCAGTTTTGCTGTTTTAGCTAAATAAGGTCTTCTTACTCTGCCTAATACAGCTGTTAAGGCATGTCAGTGAAATACTAGTTGCAGTTGAGGGTCTTAGTGTAAAGCGGCAGACAAATTTTATTCAAAGCAGTATGTGAGGAAGAATCCCCAAACACTTCTATCTCCCTAGCAGCCTGGGGGTTACTAATAACACGGCTGGAATTTCCAGTAATTAACAGGTTTGGACATCATGTTGCTGAGGTTTGCTGCAGCTAGTAATGGCTGTTACCTGATAGCTTTGCACAGACTTCTTGTTAATGCTAAAGGGATAAAAAAAAATCTCAAGTAAAACACTTTAGAGCATTAACAATAATATAATCTTGTAACACCAAGTATATTTTATCTCACAGGTGAAGTTGCAGTATATACTCATGAATTATCCATACAAAGCTATCATTTCATGTATACATTATTAAAGTGTTCAGCGTATTAAAATACAATACATGCTCAGTACATAAACTATTCGCCTACCTGTTCGCATGCCTAGCCTGTTATAATATTGTATTACATTCCTGCTGAGAAGACTGATTTTTATAACTTGAAGTATCATTACAGTGAAAGAGAATGTGCCCCAGTTAGGTATGGCCTTGCTCTGTGAATCTGCATCATTCTGTGTCTCTGAAGAATATCCCACGTGTGTGTGTGTGTGTGTGTGTGTGTGTGAGAGAGAGAGAGAGAGAGAGAGAGAGATCTTTACCTTTACATAAGCTGTCTCACTGTAAGAATAGGAGTCGTGCTGCCTCTTAGGAGCCCATCTCACTATGTTTCAATACCTCTGTCAGGCATTCCTTGTGTGAAGAGCTAATGTGAGTAGAAAGGAGCTGCAGGGCCGCATCTCTGTCCTTGCCCCCGGCCATACCTTCTGTGTTGTCATCCCCCCGACCCCATTACTGATCTCCATGCATTAGTGTGGATGTCTAAGTCTGGCAAGCTTACTTGTGCAGACTTCCTTGGATCCGAGAACCCCAATTGTGCAAGGTTCCAGGACCCAGGAAAGCCTTCTAACATAGAGATGCATATGTATAGGGTCCCCTGTCTCAGTCATCCATTCCAAATCTATGGGGAGCTGTGCATTACATCTGTGCTTATGCGCATGTGGCTGGGGGGGGGGGGAGCAGAGGCATGGTCCCGCAGTCCCTTTTTCTCTGCATCGCCCTTTCACATGAGTAATGTGTGAGCTGTTGTGCATGTTTTGAACCTATTTCCTTAATGGAAGAAGGTAAACCCGTAGTGTTTGCTATTATTGTTACTACCTTCCTCCTCACCATCACTGCCATTGCTTCCATTGAAGACTAAATTATTTTGCCAAGCCAGTGCTGCATTTTCCACTTCTCCTTAGCGCCATCCAACATCATTCCAGATAATGAAGAAACCACTTGTGTACTTGTGAGAAGGTGGAGGTGGTATTGGTGATACTGGTGGCAGTCTTATTTCCAAATTGTGCCATTCCCATATTGTTTCTGCATTATGACATTAACCAAGACTGATCCGGGATGGAGCTGTGCAAACACAGCACCTGCTACCAAAGCATAAGAGTACAGGCCTTTGTCTAGGCTGTAAGAAGTAAGAACCCATATGTTACATATATTTAAAGCCAAGAAATGTTTATGCTTTTGCATCTCATTTTGCACTCTCCAAACATGCTGTGTATTTCTGACTTGTGCAGGTACCAAAGTGACTTCTTTTTAAGCAGCTTAAGGCTACTGTGACAAGGCAGACGATCTCGTACAATTCTTTATTGTGCCAGGCTAAAAACTGGTTTTGCACATTATCTGAAGAGACAAGGGAAATTGCAACAGGATAATTCCAAGAACAGCAGGAAACAACGCCTACTTGTAGACGCATGGGGAGGGCTACTTTTAATCCAGTCTGTGGAGTTACTTAATGTTTTCAAATTATTTAAAAGTGCATATGTAGTAGCCATATGCCTGGATTCATTTTGGCTTGGTTTAATAACCACTATTTTCCCCCCCCTCTCTTCTCCACTCCGGCATATGGTGAAATTGGTCTCTCCGTTTGCACCAGGCCCTAGGAGAATGAGAAACAGTAAGAGGGAACTTGTGCTGCTTCTTGTTTCCAAGGACCAGTACAAAGACAGTGAGAAGACCCCAGTCCTGTGCACAAATCAGATGACTCTGAGAGCAATGGAGCTGGTCTCTTACAGTGGTTAACTTTAAAGCAAGTGTTGGGGAACTTGCGGCCTTCCAGATGTTGTTGGACTCCAGCTCTCCAATGGTCAGGGATTGTGGGAGTTATAGTCTATCAACATCTGGAAGGCCAGAGGTTTCCCACTCCTCAATTTACAGCAGTAGGCAGAGGGAGTATCAGGGCAGCTAGAGCTGTGCTGTTTGCCACTGCTTGTTCCCTCTTGTCTTGTGATGAGGGATCCACCAGGGTGCCTTCCCCAGGGCTCTGTTATGATGCTGTCCTTGTTCTTGTGTCCAGTGCAAAGATCCTATTTATGCTCTCTATCCTGTGTGGGAAAGTGGGAGTAGAAGAGGGATCTTTGTACATCCATGGCATCAGAGGTTGCCAGAATGGAGTTAGGGACAGTGCCAATGTAACAAGCTGTGTTTTAGACCCCTGCAAAGTGATACTTACTGTGCACCTTACTTAAATTTAGGCTAGTCAGTGACATGTAAATCCATATCCTCCAAAGAAAGCACATGCAGCTTTCAGACACGAACATTTTCAATTATTTGGACTGCTTCAGGCAAATAAGGAGAAGAATAAACAGAGATGAGCCTCAAAGGATTGTAGACTTGGCATGGGATAAATTAGAGGATTTTGCTTGAGTCAAGTTCCTAGTATAGGGGAAACCCATAGTTTCTACTGATTCCCCCCCCCCCTTCACTCTGACAGTTTAAGGATCCTTTTGATAGTTGTGCAGATTAAAAGGGGACTAGCACCTAAATTGGAAATAAAAGACTCTCATTCTTAATCCTATTGTAGAATTCTGTTGTAAAATTCAACAAAGTTCTAACATCAGAATCTAGACTAGATTGTAGGTTATTTCTGTAATGTGAACAATCTTTTATTTGGATATAGCACAGACCACTTTGACTCTACGTGTTGCAACTTTCTCTTTGCTTTTCACCTCACTTTCCCCAGCTCTGTATAACTAGGCAGAATGGTCTTCTGACAGTTCCTTTGGTTGCCTTCCCTCAAAAAAGGATATTGTAGAACCTGGGAGAAGGGCAACCAAAATTATCAAGGTGCTGGAGCAACAGCTGTATATGGAAAGGTTACAACCTTTGGGGCTTTTTAGGGAAAAAAGTGACCAAGGGGAAACATTATAGAGCTTTATAATATTATGTGTGGTATAGAGAAAGTTTTTCTCTTTCATAATACAGTAGTACCTCAGGTTAAGAACTTAATTCGTTTTGGAGGTCTGTTCTTAACTTGAAACTGTTCTTAACCTGAAACACCACTTTAGCTAATGGGGCCTCCTGCTGCTGCTACGCCGCTGCTGCATGATTTCTGTTCTCATCCTGAAGCAAAGTTCTTAACCCAAGGTAATATTTCTGGGTTAGCGGAGTCTGTAACCTGAAGCGTATGTAACCCGAGGTACCACTTTACTAGAATCCAATGAAACAGAATGCTGGAAGTTTCAGGAAGTGCTTCTTCACACAGTGCATACTTAAACTATGGAATTTGCTCCCAGGAGATGTAGTGAGGAGGACCACCAACTTGGATGGCATTAAAGGAGGATTAGACAAATTCATGGAGCATAAGACTATCAATGGCTGCTAGCTATGATGACTATGTCCTGCCTCCAGTGACAGCAGCTGAATACCAGCTGTTTGGAATCACACAATGTGGGAGGGGTGCTGTTCCACTTGGGTCCTGCTAGTGGAATCCTCATAAGCATCTGAGTGGCCACTGTGAGAACAGGATGCTGCATTTGGCCTGGCCCAGCAGACCTCTTCTTTTGTTCTGATTTTACACTTCTTTGTGGTCTACCATGTCTTTGTTCTTTGCCTGACTTCTATATCCCTGTGCTCTTCCTTTGCTGACAAACTTTCCTTTAACTGTCAGATCCTGACCTGGATGGTCGGCTGTGTCCACTTCTACAGAGTTAAGTGGCTTCTCCCCCCCCCCCCCCCAAAAAAAAATTCTGTGCCAAAGTAGCACAAGGTTCCTTGGTTATCCTGACCTGTTTAAAAGCTGCCACATTTGATGCTTTGTTCAGATTTATTCTCCCAAACCCTTCATTCCTAGGGACAACATGTAGTGTTCGGAATGTCATACTTGCCACACAATTCACAAGATCTGCTTTGCAGTGCCTTTGTAGTGTCATTGTCTGCTTCTTGAAGCTATTATGATAGCTGAGGAAGTCATTGGGTTCCCAAAGAATTGTGATATTGGGATTGGAAGGAACACCTCACTGCTGTGCCTGCAGCTGTGTGTGCTCTTATCATATCACCTTAGTAACTTGGGTTTATTATATCCTCATTTCTTCCTCCAAAAACAGACAGACTGGCAAACAGATCCTGTAAGCTAGGCTGGTGCTCTTCTTTTCTACAGATAGAAGAGAGGAGTTGGGTGAGCTGTAATTTGAAGTTAGCTGATGCTCCTTGCTTTCCTCAAGCCCCTTGAAGATCTGGATTTAAAAACCAGTGGGGAGCAACGGTGCCCAAAGCTGTCAGCCAGGAATGATGAACTGAGGCCTCTCCAGGTGTTGTTGGAGTCCTGCTTCCACCAGCCACAGCCAGCATAGCCAATGATCAGTGACAACACCTAGAGGACCATGGGCTGGCCCCCCTGCTGTTAGCCATGGTAGCCTATTTGAGCTTCTCATCTTTCAAGGGCACATGCCTCTGAATACCATATGCTTGGGGGCAAATGACAAGAGATTGCTGTTTGTGACTGGCTTACAAATGCTGGAAACAGTGCTGAAATTACTGGGCCTTTGGTTTGATATAGCTGGGCTTTTGTTTATAGTCAGGATATTTTATCTGTCTGATATTGTGCACTAGCACAGCTAGAGGTTATCTGGAGTGCATACCTTTACTACTTTGAATGATTGTCATGTACATAATTGGCAGACGGAGAATTGGAAGATCTTCTTTTTCTTCTTATCTTCCTTTTCTACTATATGTAATCTTTGTTTTCGCCCTATTAATTTTATCTATATTTATGCTTTGCTTTTTGAAGTCTCCTATTAATGAAGATACACGCAGGAGGGTGATGAATGGAAGCTGAAGGGTCCTGAGTGAGAGGCAGGGTAGAGAGGGTCTTCCAGGGTGGGAGGCTGAGGGAAGAGAGAGAAGCTCCCCTGCAGGTCACTTTTCTCTGCATGGAATAAAGATTAAGATAAAATTGTGATAGAGGGCCTGGTGTTTATTCTCTCTTCCTTCTTTTCTTCTATTTTTCTTCTCTCCTTTTTCCTATTCTTGCTTCTTACCTATTTATCTTCTTTAGATTAGTTTGGCTTTTATTTTATGTTGAAAATTCTTAATAAAGCTTGATTTTAAAAGAAAAGAGCACTTTATGAAGGAGTAAACTGGCAAAGGAGGCTCAGGTGCCTTCCCCATTGTTCACATTTGGCCCTGACATTGCTTCTTCAGTGTGTGTTGGTACGAGTGTTCCATCTTTCAGGTGAATATGCCTTTCTAAAATATATGCTCTTGCTCCTCTCCATTTTTGATTGCCACTCACTAAGTTACCAGCTGACACAACAGCAATTCAATTATTCTGCCTTTGATTGAGACAGTTCCTCTTCCTTTCCTTTGATGGCCCCAATTTGCTCTGATCTATTTGTTTTCCCCTGCCTACTGCGTCCTGTACTATTTCTCTGAAATTTTGTTGACTCATAGCCACCTTGTTTTTGTGTGCTCAATGCCTTCCTACGTAAAATCCACTTATATTGTGGCTGCCTGCTTCTTCCAGGGAAGAGTGATGAACCCTTTGTCCTCTTCCACATTTTACCTTTTTATAGCAATCTGTGGCTTAGTTACAACTTACAATACCTTGATTTTATCTGTGTGTACATCTCAAAGCTCCTTCAAACTGCCCCACCACTGCTTCTAAAGCAATATTATACTGTTGCCTACCGTGAATATCTTCTATTATCAGCAAGATATGTTCCCACTGACTGGTCCCAGTCAACTTTCTGGCAGCTGTATTTTGAAGGAATGGAAATGCATAAACAGTTTTCAAAGGAAGCCCCATGTAGAACACATTACAGTACCCAATCTTAGGTGTGAGCATGGATGGCTGTGGGCAAATAATATCTGTCCATGAAAGAGCACAGCTGGTGCACCAGCCAAAGCTGATGAAAAGTACTCCTTGCTACACAAGCTAACTAAGCTTCCAGTGAAAAACTGGATAGAGAGTTTCTCCCAGATTATGAACTTGACCCTTTTGTCCAGAATAGGTTTAGCACCATCCCTCCCACTAGGCAAATCACTTACTCATAGAACCTCAGTCTTTCCAGGACTGAGTTCCAGTTTGTTTGTTTGTTTTATTTGTTTGTTTGTGAAAGTTTTTCTATACCACCATATCCTAAAATATTGGGGCAGTTTACTATGTGAAAACACAAAATACCATTTAAAATAGAAATAAAAAGATAGATAATCACTAAGGTGACTGGCCAACAAAAGTAAAAATTAAGCAGCTGCAAAGGTTTGTCAGCAGACAAAGGTCTTCAAGAGATGCCTAAAAGTCCAAAAACAAGGATGGTTTCATGGTTCATCAAACATCCACTTGCTGATTTCAGATACTGGTTCAGCATTTCCACTGCCTCACCTGAATACAATTAAAATGAGGAACAGAAATGCCATCAGCACCTGAGTGGCACCTCTCTCCAAATCCCTAAGTGACCTCACATAACTGTTAAAAAGCAGTAGTCCTCCAGCCCCACCTTCTGGAATTAGCCCTCCCTGTGCCTCCGCCTTCCAATCCCGAGAAGCTATCCATAAAGGAGTAATAGACAAGGGTATTGAAAGTCACTGAGAGGTCCCAGGGAATCTAGAAAGACTCATTCTCTATCCTACAGGGCAGCCAAGGCAGTCTCTGTACCAAAACCAGGCCTCAAACTGCATGGAAATAGATCTGGATATTGTCCATTTCATCCAAGAGCAGCTGGAATTGTGCAAGCACCACCTGCTTAAGTAACTTGCCCAAGAAGGCAGGGTGTATCTCTGTTGCATTCACGTGACTGGGGAGGGGCAGGAGCTGTGCTGGAGGAAAGTTACTGAATGGAGTCTTGAGTGCAAGTTGTCTCTCAAAGCCAAAGAATCATGGCAGCACAAGCTTTCCTTCCAATGCAAAAATCAGGGACACCAATCTGAATTAGGACTATAGGTGGAAAGGTTAAAGCCCCCTTCCCTAACCACCAGGGGCCCTAATTCAGATCATCCTTCCCATAGCTGATAGTTGAACTTTTTAAAGAACCATTCGTGCAGCTGCTAATTGCATCACTGATGTCATGTTTAGTTAGGGATGGAGAAGAATTACATTTGGTCTTCATTTTTCACTGAATAGACCATGTCCACTGACTGATACATGGATTGGAATATAGTTATCCTTCAGATTGTTGCAATTCTTCTGAGATCAAAAAAATTATCTAAATGCATGACAAATAGGATAATGTATAAAGTGCATTTATAAATGTTTTTAAAAGGATACATTTGATGAAGTACATATTTAAATACTATTTAAATGCATTTTTAAAAAAAATAATGTTCATAAGGATTTATTTATTTTTAAATCAGATTTTTGCAAGGGGACAGAACAAAATGGACACAGAATGAAAAGAGACTGATCTGTCCATCCCTATGTATGTTTTTTTCCTAAGTGGAGGTGGGGGAGGTGAGAGTTTATCAGGGGCAAATGGCTGCAGCATTACTGCCATAGAAACACCTACATTCTTCTTTCTCTCACAGGCACATGTGCAAATAAGCATGCAGCAGTTCTAATGCTCCACGGTACTGGAAGTCAGAGAGATGCTAAAGAGGAAGCTTTTCCTCCTTACTTAAATTTAGGCAAAAGCTAGTCAGTTCGGTTTTATATCACCTGATTTATAGAAGTAACCCTTCTCCCAGCCCAGAATGAGTAAAGAGGCAAGTGGGATTTAATCTGCTGCATTGAACTAGGCTTTGTTTAGCCTTTTGAGGAGATGTAACTAGGAGGATTCTCTAAACTGGAATGATTCCCAACAAATCCATTTCTGAATGAACAAATGAAAACTAATCCTCTCCTTCTACCCTACCTAATGTGAAATGGCAACGATATAATCCACACACTTGTCTCTACGGAAAATTGGAAATTTTATGCATTGTGATATGTTACTTTTGTGTGTGTTGTGGTGCTGGGAAATCTATAAACAAACCTATAAATATCTATGTAAATAAACCTATGTCTATAAATATAAACCTGTCTATAAAAACATCATGTAATCTGGTAGAGCCCTTGTCAGAAACTTGAGAATCTCTCTTTAACTTTGCTTTCAAAAGTGCAAGTTCTTGATTATTGTCCCTTCTATCAGCTGGATAAGGATAGTTTAACATTTGTCATCTGTGCTCTGGAAACCTCTAGATTAGATTACTGCAATGCATTATACATGGGGCTGCCTCTGAAGATGGTTTGGAAACTTCAGGTGCAGAATTTGGCAGCCAGGTTTCTCACCAGGGCTTTAAGCATATAATGCCAGTTCTGGCCCAATTACACTGGCTGCCAATTAGTTGCTGGGCCCAATTCAAAGTGCTGGTTTTGACCCATAAAGCCTTAAACAGCAATATGAGAGTGAGCCTTTTCTGCAGTGGCTCCCTACATGTGCAGTGCTCTCCCCAGGAAGGCTTGCCTGGTACCTTCTTTATAAATCTTTTGGTGCCAGGCATGAACACTCCTCTTCTCTCAGGCCTTCTCTCAGGCCTTTGGCTAATTAAACAATCCATGGCCTTTTAAACTTGGGGGGGGGGTATTGTTTTGGTTTGTTATTATGGTATGTATTTTTGTGTTTTTGTATTGCAAGCCACCCTGTGATGAAGGGCAGCATAGACATTTAATAAATAAGAACAACAATATTTGTGCCCAAACAGCTTGAAAACATTTTAGGCAATCCTGTTTGAAGACTCAGACATGAAAATGTAATAGGTAGTGATGGGTGAACTTGCTTTGGCTCAATTCAGAAGAGGCTTTTGATACTTAGGAGTTCTTAGTAGGAAGTGCTTAAGGGTGGTGAGAATTGTCTGTTTTGGAGAGTTCCCTTCCCTGCACTGATGGAGCTGTGTACATGCATTTTATTTTGTTGTCCCCTGCTTGTTTGCACTAATTCACAGAGAAATACAATACTGCATAAATGGAGGTTGCCAGTAGCACTTCCATTTTACAAAGATAGGAGGAGTTCTTCTGGCTCAGATCAAAGGCCTGGCTAGTCCTGTATCTTGTTCCCCACAGTGGCCAACAAGATGCCTCTGGGAAGTCTACAGCCAGGACATGTGTGCTATAGCCCTCTCCTGCTGTAGTTCCCCAGTAACTAGTATTCAGAGGCAAGGAAATAGTACAGAGCCATCACGATTTGCAGCCAGTGACAGCTTTATCATCTGTAAATTAATACAATCCCCTTTTATGTCTGTCTATGTTGGAGGCGATTGCAACATATTGTAGAAGCATGTTCCATAGTCTAACTATGCACTGGATGAACAAATGCTTTCTTTTATTTGCCCTGAATCTCTCACCATTCAGCTCCACTGGACCACCCTGAGTTGTGGTAGTACAAGAGAGGGAGCAAAACTTTCTCTACCGAATTCCGGGTGTGGCCTTACTACAGATTTGTCTAGTGGCATCATGATGGGGGCAGTTTTGCTTCCGATCTCCAACACAGAATTTGCCTTTTCACAGCTGCAGTGTTTTCACTGAGCTATCCACTATGACCCCAAGATCTCATTCCTGGTCAGTCAGTGCCAGCTTAGAGCCCCATCTCTGTATAGGTGATGTTAGGATATTATTTTATTTTTGCCCTTAGCCTACCTCGCTTTACACTTACCGGCATTGAATAACATTCTTAATACCCCTTCATCCAGTTCAGAGAGATAATTTTGGAGCTGTGTTTTTGCCACCCTTTTGAGTCAAACATTTTGACCTTGTCATTTTAACACTACGGCTTTCCGCCCTACCCACCTACTTCCTTTTCCTTTGGGTGAAAGTAGATGTCATAGTCTTCCTTCAATGATTGTGTCCTCTTTTCTCTCCTCCCACAAAATGTTCTTGCTAACCTTTTTGGAATTATGACGTGTTAGTTTGTTTGCTTTCACTTGTAAGATTTTGGTTCGAGGGGGGAGAAACCAATACAGGATGATCTTTGTATATTTTAAAAATATGACTAATGAGTTTTGTACTGAAGCACAGCTTGGACGGAAGCAGCGCCTTGTTTACACAAGCTGTTTTCAATGCAGGGATGCTGGGTTCCCCCACCCACGCACCCACCCAAATGAAGGGGGGGCAAGCAAGGGGCCCCTGGCAGGTGGCTCCTATTTAAGCACAACTCACTTTCTGCCTTTGTGCTTCTGGAGGGGGCTTTTGTTCCCAGCTGAAAAGCCTGAATAGCTGCCACAGCTGTCATTCTGGAAGAGTGACCATTTGCACTTGTTTGAATAAATACACAGCAGATGCCCTACTTGGCTGAGGGCCTCCAAATTCCCTGCGTTCCATGTGCACCTTAGGGAGTGTATGCTTCACTGTGTGGATGCAGGAGTGCCAGAGCTTAAATTGTGCCCTTATCGATACTGTGTATGCATCTCTGCCCCTTTACGAAGCCTATAATATACTTCAGCTACCGTGTACCTCTCACAGAGTGTGCTGATTCTGGGCACATGTACATGAAGTTGAAAACAAGTGAACATTAAAGAATTTGTTTTAGGCTGACTTACCATATGCTACACCATGGATATTGCTGTGGTCCTAAACCAAGGGTAGATGCGGGTGGCGCTGTGGGTTAAACCACAGAGCCTAGGACTTGCCAATCAGAAGGTCAGCAGTTCAAATCCCTGCGATGGGGTGAGCTCCCGTTGCTCGGTCCCTGCTCCTGACAACCTAGCAGTTCGAAAGCACGTCAAAGTGCAAGTAGATAAGTAGGTACCACTCCGGCGAGAAGGTAAGCGGCATTTCCATGCGCTGCTCTGGTTCGCCAGAAACAGCTTAGTCATGCTGGTCACATGACCTGGAAGCTGTACGCCGGCTCCCTCAGCCAATAAAGCGAGATGAGTGCCACAACCCCAGAGTCATCCGCAACAGGACCTAATGGTCAGGGGTCCCTTTGCCTTTAAACTAAGGGTAGCCAACATGATGCCCTCCAGAAGTTGCCGGATTACAATTCCGACCCCCCCTGAGCATTGGCCATGCTGAATGGGGCTGATTGGATTCGGAGTCCAACAACATCTGGAGGTCAATACATTGGCCACCTCGCTCTACACAGTTCAGATGTGCATGGTTAAGGCTTCTCCCCAAACTGAGATTAATTAGGTGCTGTACTTCTTAATTCTAAGGGAAACATAGGTTGCCATTCCATACAAACTGGCAATGGCCCTCCAAACCCAGATCTCAAGCGATGTTTTAAAGCTGGTTTGCAATCCTGATTTGAAGAGCAAGTGTAAAACCATATAATGCAGATTTCAATGTAACTGCAAATTATTCATTGCTGCAAGCCAAAAATGAACTGTTTGGAGGGGGGGGGAATTAGCATGTTCATTGCCCTCTGCTTGTTCATGGGGAGTTTGCAGGCAAATTGACCTATTGAAAAAAGGCAGAACTGACCTAGGATGCAGTGTTGGACCTCGGTACTTATCTCATGCAGCATTCCAGCTTGCTAGGTGGTCCTGGTCTCTACCTAACCTGGACACAGAGTTGCAGATGATTGCAAATATAAGAAAGAAACCCTTACAAAACTACCCTGAACACACTGAAGGAAAGGTGGAACACAAATGCAAAACTTAAATAGACCTTTGGAGGCTTGTATAAGGAAAGGAAATTGGAAATTATCACTGATGAGACAGACAGACATATTTTAAGGAAAAACTGTAGCTAAAATGTATTTCATTGGCAATTATGTAATCACAGATACCTAAAGTAAAGAAAAACATACCCATGGAACTGTTACTGTGCCCCTCAAATAACCAGTGAATAGTATGTTCCAAGACATGGGTATGAATATCTAGGTTGCACTCCTTGACATTGTTAGCTGACCTTGAAAGAAAACTGCAGCTGCGGTGGATGTGAGTGCTTCTACGCTCTGCACAAAATAGACAAGAAACCCAAAGCTATGGAAGAAAGATAAATGAGAAATGACTTATACACATAACTTGCTGTTTATAACTCTAGAAATTGGGAACGCAGGAACGGGAGATGTGAGGAGGTCCAAGAGAAAGAAAATATGGTTATGAACTATTTGATTTCGTTGTTGTTCTGTTATCTTTTTAGCTATTTTTGTGTGTTTTCTTTTTATTTTATGTTGGTTTAATGTATAATGGTGATGGTTTTATATGTGTTTGGTGTTTTGAATGTGTAAAAAACTTTAATAAATATTGTTTTAAAAAAAAAAGAGAGAGAAATGACTTATACAAGACAGATAAGCAGCAGAGCTGATAATGGAACCATGATTCCCTGACTATGAATCTATCAGCCTAGAAATTTCCCAACAGCATTTACTTTCAGTAAACATTGGCCGGTGAGTGGTGGGCTGTACTGAAATCTTGCTATGTATGCATTTGACAATATTCACCACAATAGCCACACTGGTCTGGCAATCAGCCTCTTGCTGCTAATAATAATACTTAATAAAAAAATTAAGCTTCTCCTAAATGCTCCACAGATATCCGAAAGTAGTGGAATCCTACATAACACACAATGGTGCTACTGAACTTGGCACACCGTGGGTTGTTTGTGGTTGAGATAAGGTTTCAACCAGAGAGCCTACAGCCCCAAATCACTATGATACACACTTTCCCGCTGTCCAGTACTATATCAGTTCAGCATATAACAGTGTGGAAAGCAGATAGCATATGTGGGAGAGGGGTCCCACTTAAATTCAACCAAAAAGCAACAAGAGTCAGACTTCACTTTTCTGAGCATTATGGAGAGGTGTTCAGCTCCATCAATTCTTCTTTGACCCAAGTTGGAAGGCTGAGTTCTGCTTCCAGTTGACAGTCTTGTAGTGAAACATTAGGTCTCTTTTCCTGAACGTGATCTGCAAGCTACTACTGGTTTATGAGCCAGTGATTTAAAATCTCTCTCTTGTGTGACATAAATAGGAGGATTAGCTGGAGCAGGTGAAAACATTTACATGTGGTAGAACCCACTTGCCTTTACCAAAGAGCTGTGTGTGTGAGAGAGAGAGAGAGTGATGGGGGATGCTGTGAGTTGATACATGGTAGGATCGGGCTTGTACAGACTCTGCTGTGAGCTCTGAAAATATTAGTTGGGTGTTGGCAAAGCTACTTTTGCAGTACAGTGGTATCTCTGGTTACGAACTTAATTCGTTCCGGAGGTCTGTTCTTAACCTGAAACTGTTCTTAACCTGAGGTACCACATTAGCTAATGGGGCCTCCCACTGCCAACGCGCCACTGGCGTGCCATTTCTGTTCTCATCCTGAGGTAAAGTTCTTAACCTGAGGTACTACTAGCCCGAGGTACCACTGTACTTACTGCCTGCACATCTGTGCTGCTGAATATTTCTGCTGCTTTTTACCTATGCCCACATCAGCCTGTCATCTTCTGAAAATACAATCTTTTACAAGGAAATTCCCATGGAAGCTTTTTATGCTGCTAAGCCCTTCCTGATAGATCTCCCCCCCCCCCCCCCCGATCTTATCAAGCCTGATGGTGACATCAGCTTAATTTATCATATACTTGTGTTGAAGTTGTTTTGTGGTCTTGAAAAAGATGTTGAAGTCTGATCTTTGTTTGTGTCGCTCAAGATGATATCTTATCTATCTTGCAGATGTGAAAGCCCTTTATCTGCCTGTTATTGGATGAACCAAGAAGTCCAGTCTTAACATTATCAAACTATTGCCCAAGTGTTGCCATATGAGGCTGCTTCCTCTTAAAGCCCTGTAGTTCCAGGCTACCCTTAGCTACCCTTCACCTCTTTGTGAAATGTCACCACCATTTATGGTAACATGTTAGTAGAGGGTGGGATTAAACTTGGTGAAGTGTTGCAAACTCACAGTTTGGTTGTGTTGAGACCAAGGTTAGGTCAGCAACTGTGGTGGCATAGGTTTTTATGCAAAAAAACCGAAACAAACCTGCTCCCCCCCCCCCCAATCCAATCTTACACAGAGATTCTGGAGAATCCTTTAACTGCAGACTTTTGCAAGCTGGTTCACACATACCCAGCAATTGTTTTTACTGAATGCAGCTCAGTCTTTATGATGGTGACCATTGTAGAGTGTCCATGGTGGACACACCTACCGGTACCTTTCTCTCTCTCTCTCTCTCTCTCTCTCTCTCTCTCTCTCTCTCTCTCTCTCCTGGGTAGCCACAATGGGCTGCAGCTCCTTGTTGCACTTCTGTCCACTGCATGTTTACAAAACCTGCATCTTCCAATCAGAGGTTTGCTGTAGTGAACACCCAAACATCTGTGAACACATGAGGAAAATTAGGTGCAGGTTAGATTCTTCTAATTTCTTGGAGAGGTTCCTTTGGGTGCTCTTCCAGAGGCTAGCATCATATATGTCCCTGGAGCCATCCATTAATGACATGGAGCTTTCCAGGTGATGATATGACATTACAGATGGGGATATATCAAGGCACCATACTTAAGCAGCCTCCCATGCAGCTAGTCTACATGCTACCTTAAGAGTGTATATTGCATTTACTCATAAAAATACCTAGCACTTAAACAGGGCACTCAAGTATTCTCAGTCATTTCCAGCATTAAAGTGAAGCTGCTTTCGAGATGCATACTCTCAGACTATGACAGCGTTTCCAGTAATCTGAGGGCCACTTACCACATGAAAGTCAAATTGTACATAGTGATTCCCCGATTCTATAATATGAGCAAATAAAAACATGCACCATCCTTCAGAAGTGAACAGTGTACATGATCCCCCCCCCCCCACAAATACCTATTTCTGTCTAGGAGCACATTTTGAATGAGAAATGGTCTGAGTGCTAAGTTCTTCTTCCTGAGATGTGAGGTGTTCTTTCCATCAGCAACGGTTAAATCATAACCTTTTTTTACTGGGAGAAAAGCAAACAATAGCACAAAGCCCTGTAAACAGCTGTTGCACCAACGTACGGCACCTGATGAAGTCACAGCAACCAGAGAAACAGGAAGCCAGAATGTGCTCAAGCTGTCTGTGCAGATGTTCCACTTGGACAAGGGCAAAGTGGTGGCCTTGGCCATCACATGTCAGAAGATAGGAAGACTACCGGTACCTGCTGCTCCACCTTGCTCAGTATTGTCTACACTGACCGGCAGCTGTTCTCCAAGGTTTCAGGCAGGGGTCTTTCCTGACTGTTCTTGGAGATACCAGGAACTGAACCTGTGACCTTCTGCATGCAAAGCAGTTGCTTTACCACTGAGCTATGACCCTTCCCCAAATGGAAAATGCTGAACCTTGAACAGCTGCTTCCTTGTATTTTAGTGCAAACCATCTATCTTCATATTTGTCATTTTTCTTCCCTGTCCTGTCTCTCTACCCTTAGCTCAGGAGGTTATTTATGACACTCAGTGCTTTTCTTTACATTCCACTCTGATGCTGGATCATTTGTGTATGGACACACCTAGAGTGCCTCCTTTCTAGCCAAATGTGAGATGTTATGAGAGCTGGTATAGTGTAGCAAGAAAGAGTGGCCCAGTTTCTACATCACAGTAAACTGTAGTTTAAAATAAATTACTGGACCCCTCCTCCCAATCTACAACACAAGGATTGAAATGAATTAAGTTTGTAACCCGAAGTACCACTGTACAGTGGTACCTTGGGTTAAGAACTTAATTCATTCCGGAGGTCCGTTCTTAACCTGAAACCATTCTTAACCTGAGGTACCACTTTAGCTAATGGGGCCTCCCGCTGCCGCCGTGCAATTTCTGTTCTCATTCTGAAGCAAAGTTCTTAACCCAAGGTACTATTTCTGGGTTAGCGGAGTCTGTAACCTGAAGCGTATGTAACCTGAAGCATCTGTAACCCGAGGTACCACTGTACTCCAGAAAGAGCCTGTGAAGCCAGTAAGCGTCATAGCTTTTGGCATAGGCAGAAATGTTCTTATCTTTTATGTCTCCCATGAAAATTAAGAGGAATTAGCAGAGTGACTAGCCCTGTTCAGGTGTGCTGTCCAAACAGGGACTGTAGGCATAAGTTGGGCAAAAGGGCCACATACACTGTGCATGACCCCAGCACACAGCGGCCCCTCTGCTCTCCACCCCTGACCTCCGGTAGAGTGGGAAGTTTTGTGAAGGCTTGGGAAGGAGTGGTTTGGAGCAGGAAACATGGTGAATCAGTTGAAGGCTGCCTGCCTCTGCGCATTTGTTGTCAAGGATGTGGTCTGAGGTTTTTCTGTAGGAAGCCTCCTGAAAAATCCCCATTTGACTTTTGCTGATTTGTGACCTGATGTGTTCAAAGTGCACTGAGGTTGCGGATAGGAGTAGCAGGGCATGGCTGACCTGTGGCAGAGGCATTAGGAGAGCATCTAAGAATAGGAACAAGAATGGCAGGAAACTTGCTAGCAAGATTGCTATCCTTTTTGGAGTTCAGTTACATCCGGAGGCCTTTGAGATAATGAGTGTGCTAGTGCTGTGATAGAATCCAGAAGTGTTGATGAAAACAGATTGTGTGACAGAGAGACTGGACACAAGATGCCTCAGTTTCTGTAATACCTAAGGAATGAAGAGCCAGTTCTGCCTGCCATTTCCTTAGGCAATGCAACACTTTTACAAATAGGCAGCTGAAACATGAGAGGGAGGGGAAAGGGACATAAGTCTGGTGCAGATTTAAGCTAGTTTAATAGTTATTTCTTCTCCTCAAGGAACTCTGAGAGATGTAGCTCTGTTAGTGGGGAGTTTGGCTCTATCAGCACTTTCACAAACTACTATTTCCAGGATTTTTTAAAAGGGAAACCATAGCAGTTAACTCATTATAAAACCAGTATACATTTGTAGTGTAGTAATATCCAAAGTGACTCTCCAAATGTCCATCTAGCAAGTCTTGGCCACTTTGTGGTTACAAAATGGCCTTATAATTAGACCACACTCTCTTCTGGTTCTGGCTTGTTCATAACAGTTCACCTTTTACTTTTTTTTACAAAATGCTCTTGTGTTTGTCATTAGGGAGAAAGCTAATTTTCTGTGCTTCAAAGCCAATTAGTCTCAAAATGGGAGCTGTTTCTTTCACTTCCAAGGGTTTCCAGCTGGGCTACCATCCACTACCACAATAAAAACATTGACTGAAAGATGATGGCATTAATGTGCCTCAGAATTTAAGATCCTGGTGTTTTTATTGTTTAGTGTCTAATTTTTATTGAGTTTCAATATAAGCAAAACACACACACATCTACAATGAAAACTTGTTTGTTTTTTTGTTTTAAATACACATTACAGTTTCCCAGATCCTGATGTTAATACTCAGTTTGAGTTATGGGCCGAGGACATTCTCCCCAAGAACAGCAAACATTGTCACAAGGTTACTATTGATGATTTGTATCTGGTCCCCTCCTTTTGGGGCTGGATTGTTCCTCATTCCCCTGGCGAGGCAGGAAATTGGAGGAGAAGTATAAGTATTTGTTTTATCTCAATTGCAGACTTTTAAGAGCTAGTTGTGGGAACTTGTTGTTTTCTGCAAAGGGAGGGGCTGAGGTTGTAGCCCTGCTGCATGTACATGCTCTAAACATGCTCTCCGGACATGTTTGGAGGAGGTGTTGATGTTTGAGCATCCTTCCATAAAGATGTCTTGCTCCACCTGTGGAAGTAATGGTGGCCTATGTCCTTCAGTATCATTAGTAACTCACTGTGCTAATTCAAAAGAACCTCTGTGCTAATTCTGAGAAACCTCTTGAAAGCAGAAGTATGTTCTTATTTTATCCTCTTTATGGAGGAAGGTAATTAGATTATTTCCTGCCTTTTGATTTTTCTAGCTGGGAAATGTTGATTTGTTTGCCTGCCCTGGGTAGTTCCTTTGTTCTCTCTCCACCCCCTTTTGAAAATAACTAGCGGTATTAATTAAGCTCTTGACATGTAGGCCCACACAAATGCCGTACTGATGAAAGGAAATGCAGTGCTTTAAATCACTAGGGAAAATAAATATGGCTATGAAGAGACATTCCACACTACATATATTTATTGTACATAAGTAGATGTATATATGATGTATGTGAGAGCTGTACCATAAAGAAGGTTGATCGCCGAAGAATTGATGCTTTTGAATTATGGTGCTGGAGGAGACTCTTGAGAGTCCCATGGACTGCAAGAGGACCAAACCTATCCATTCTTAAGGAAATCAGCCCTGAGTGCTCACTGGAAGGACAGATCCTGAAGCTGAGGCTCCAATACTTTGGCCACCTCATGAGAAGAGAAGACTCCCTGGAAAAGACCCTGATGTTGGGAACGACTGAGGGCACATTGAGAAGGGGATGGCAGAGGACGAGGTGATTGGATAGTGCTCTCGAAGCTACCAGCATGAGTTTGACCAAACTGTGGAAGGCAGTGGAAGACAGGAGTGCCTGGCGTGCTCTGGTCCAATGGGGTCACAAAGAGTCGGACACGACTAAACGACTAAACAACAACAACAGATGTATGAAGGTACTGACAATGCCTCTTACTTGGAAGAAAGGAGGGTTGTGTGGGGCACGTATGTACAGAAAGAAACCTCTAAAATTGTGTGGCTGGAATATAGTCTACTGAACAACGGTTAAGAACCATGGATGTTGCTGTTCCCAGTTGTTACCTCTGGCCCTGTCAACCATTGCTATGTGGCCCCTGGAAAGTTTGCCAGGAGAGAATGTGGCCCTTGAGTTGATAAAAGTTCCTCAGCTCTTACTCATAGGGTGTTTTCTAACCTGCATATGTAACATTCAGGGAAGCTTAAAGCAATTAAAACCACAATATCCTAATATAACATACAACGGATAAGCACAAGCTTTAGATAAAATGATCATGTGCCCAGCAGGGAAAAGCTTCCCAGAATACATAAAGGCTTTACTAGAGTAGCTGGCGAAGGATGATTTGAGAGGTGGCCATGAGGCAATAATATTTAAGCCAGATTGTTGCACACCTGCCTGACAGTACTATATTTGATCTGTGGCTGTCAGGCATGCCACTGTGACAGTGTGAATGGCTGTTGGCCATATCCTCGACCACCCAGTCCACTTGTCTACATAACTTACCTACATGACTATATGCCCAACCAGAAAGATTGGGAGAGAGGACAAAAGCTGTGAAAAGAAACTGGCCCTTGGGTGACTTGTGTAAGGTTGTCCAACTGTTGGCTGGGGTTGATGGGAATTTTGGCCAAAACGTCTGCCAGGCATCAAGCTGGCATAGTCTGAGTAAGAGTATTAAGTTGGGGCCTTGAACCCTTTAGTTCGGATGGGAAAGAAATCTAAATAAAAAGGAGGGCAGGAATGATTTCTTCAGATTTTCAGATTCTTTCATGACCACCGAACTACATTTTGTCCTGTAGTTTAAGCTCTTAAGTGATTTCATAGAGTGGCTTTTATGCATAGTGACCTGTAGCGTATTTAATTAATGGTCTGCAGTACTGAATTGAAGGCCCTAATGCTGGCAGCTCCCGAGGGAGAGATTAGCAGTGGTTAGTCTACCTGATGCAGCGTTTTGAAAATAGGTTCCCTGAAGTCTTTTTCTGTGAGCCTAACTGCTTATTAATTGCCTGTGACAGCATTGTCAAAACCATCTCTCTGCTGAATCTGACTGTAGTAGAACTGTTTGCAGTGTAAGTCCACTAACAGTATTTTCTCTGCAGACTTTAAGACAAGCCAGCATCTCTTCTCCCCCAACAAGTGAGCTGTCTGTTGTTTCTGGATTTAACTGGGCAAATGTTTTCTGTCTTTCCCTTCAGAAGGGAAATATGAAACACGCCATACCAGTCACCTGAGAGTTAAGGACCAGAATTTGGGCTGCCCTGCTCACCGCTGCCGTGCTTCTCATATTTTTAATGGAGAAAAATAGACCAGTGACCAATCTATAAATTTTACCCTTAGGTCTGCATTGCCTCCCCCACTACACCCACCTGCTGCTGCTGAGAGTCGTGGCAGCAGGGGGTAAACAAAGGTTCAGCATGAACATAAAGGAGGAGTCAGCACCCACCCCCTGACAATGGCGCAGTGTGGGAGAGAGAGAAGAAAGATGCACTGCAGGCTTGCAAGCACACACTTGGTGACTCCTTACATTCCTGGTATCTGGAATGTAAGGAGGCACCAAGGACTCGGCTACACAGCTGCGGGGAAAACCAAGCACGTTTTAAATGGGTTGTAAAGTGCAGTCTACAAATGTGACACTAGATGGCGAAAGTGAGCTATGCAAAATTCTATGTACTTTCCAAAACTTTTTTTTTTTGATATATAAGAAAGCATTTTCAAAGCGTTTTTTATATGCGTGTAGATTCTACTCAAATGTGTGCTGTG
Organism: Podarcis muralis; assembly: GCF_964188315.1. NCBI lineage: Eukaryota > Metazoa > Chordata > Lepidosauria > Squamata > Lacertidae > Podarcis > Podarcis muralis. Next base: position 62,467,230 of record NC_135659.1, read on the forward strand.
GCCCCAGCACATCTCTCCCCTCTCTCTCATGGAGGTTGCTGTTTTGCCATCCCCCTACCTGCCACCGGGGGAATGTACTCCCTCTCACCCTCCTTGATCTAGGTCTGGAATAGAACCTGGTAGAAAATGTCACAGAGCTTTTTTGCTCTTAAGAAGCAACATTTTTTTTTAATGGAACTGTCTTACCCTTGAAATAAAACAATGGAAAACATGCACAAGCGTTTGAATAAAAGACATCTAGCAAGTTCCCTTTCTGAAAGGGACACTTTGGGAAAACTTGTTCAGTTCCCATCTTGTTCCATTTTAGAATTTAAGCCTGACAAAGCTTCAGAAAACAGCGAAGAGCTGGCAATCCTGTTTGGTTGCAAGTGTTATACTGTTTAAGCGTTAATTGCCTCCAACCCAAGTCACTGTATAGAAGTGCTGCTGGCTGATGATTCTGTTCAGCCCCTGACAATATAAAGTATTCTCCTCATGTTTTACCAGTACAAGGAACCTAGGCTTAATAGAGTTATCCAGTGATAGCATGCTGAAAAGAGCTTCACCAGGTTTGGGAGACTGGAGTGCTTGGCTGCTCTACTACAGTGGTACCTTGGGTTAAGAACTTAATTCGTTCTGGAGGACTGTTCTTAACCTGAGGTACCACTTTAGCTAATGGGGTCTCATGCCGCCGCCGCGCGATTTCTGTTCTCATCCTGAAGCAAAGTTCTTAACCTGAGGTACTATTTCTGGGTTAGCGGAATCTGTAACCTGAAGCATCTGTAACCCGAGGTACCACTGTATTTGGTTTGGGGAAAATGCTATGAATATGGTTGAAAAACTTACCCTTTGAGTAAACTTTGTCCTTTATAATAAGGGCTAGGGCTTCCACTCCCTCTTTACCCCCCTCAAATGACTGTTAGGACTTTGGCTTGTACACTATTAATATCCAGGGAACTATTCTGACACCGTGGGTTTCCACTTCAAAGGTCATACTTTTCAGGTGGGGATCTCCATGTTTCGCAGGCTGTTACAGGACTATGAAATTACTTCCTCCAGCCGCTCAGTGGCGTAGCGTGGGTTGTCAGCACCCGGGGCAAGGCCAGTAATTTGCGCCCCTGCCAGGTAGGGGCAGAGAGCTGCGAGTGCGAGCGCGCGCCCCCAGATGTTGCGCCCGGTGCGGCCGGCCCCCCCTGCACCCCCCACGCTACGCCACTGCAGCCACTTAGGACTTTATTGTTTCCTTTTCTGTTTATAGTGATAATGTTTAGAAGTACTTTGAGGCAACACCATGTTTATCTTATTTACAGGGGCTGCATGAGGGCAAATGTGCTTCATTAAGGTTCTTTAATATAACATATGACACAAAGGTCCTAGAATTGCAGAGTTAGATAAAATGGGACCACCCATAACCCCCCCCCCCAATGTTAACTGCCTTCACCATACAGTGGTACCTCGGGTTAAGAACTTAATTTGTTCTGGAGGTCGATTCTTAACTTGAAACTGTTCTTAACCTGAAGCACAACTTTAGCTAATGGGGCCTCCTGCTGCCGCTGCACCGCTGCTGTACGATTTCTGTTCTCATCCTGAAGCAAAGTTCTTAATCCGAGGTACTATTTCTGGGTTAGCGGAGTCTGTAACCTGAAGTGTCTGTAACCTGAGGTACCACTGTAGATGTATTTCATCGAACAAAATCGGCCCTGAATGGGAAGCCTGGACTTTGAAAGTCATCTAATCTTCCTTGCTGTATTATACTGTATTGTTTTAATTAGTGTTTTTATAGTTGTTTTGATTTTGTGTGGAGTGCCCTACCTGGGTGGATGGAGCAGCCAAGTAATTTCGTTGTCCCCGAGAGGGGGCAATGACAATAAAGATATTATTATTATTATTATTAAAAATCATTTTCGGTTCTGCTCATCCAGGTTCCCACTCCACAGATGCTGTGCAATGACAGCATTATAGAAGCGTTTGACTCCCAATGAAACAGGTAGTTACTTACTGTAGTGCTGCTATTTTTCCCCAGTGAGTGAAGTCAGTGTTGCTGAGGAGGCCAGAAGGTTTGAACAAGAGTCTTTGGTGCAGCTGCCATAGGGCTTTCCTGTGATTTTCTGTCTTAAGAAATTAAGTCCATGGTAGCACTGTGAAGCTACAATCTGCTTCTCTGTTGCTCTCATGCCGGACAGTTGTTGTCACCACTGGTGGGAAAGCAAATATAATGTCAGGTTTATAAAGATTAACCACCAGTCCTATATGCATGTTCCCATCTCTCAAACAATGGCCCAATTCACACATAATACTAAACCATAAAGGTAAGGTAAAGGTACCCCTGCCCGTACGGGCCAGTCGTGACCGACTCTAGGGTTGTGCGCTCATCTCACTCAAGAGGCCGGGAGCCGGCGCCGTCCGAATACACTTCCGGGTCACATGGCCAGCGTGACGAAGCTGCACTGGTGAGCCAGCACCAGTGCCGCACACAGAAACGCCGTTTACCTTCCCGCTTTAAAGCGGTACCTATTTATCTACTTGCACTTAGGGGTGCTTTTGAACTGCTAGGTGGGCAGGAGCTGGGACCGAACGACGGGAGCTCACCCTGCCGCGGGGATTTGAACCGCCGACCTTACAATCAGGAAGTCCTAGGCACTGAGGTTTTACCCCCAGCGCCACCCGCGTCCCCACATACTAAACCATGGTTTAGCATAACTGAGCAACTATGCAGGCTCCCAGAGAGAAGATCTTGGTGGGCTTGATGCTCCTCCTGTGAGATTTTATTTAGTGTAACATCTGCACTCAGATTTGCAGTTCGTCTCCCTCAGACAAACCACAAGCAATAAGCTACAGCATGGGTAGGCAAACTAAGGCCCGGGGGCTGGATCCGGCTCAGTCGCCTTCTAAATCCAGCCTGCAGACGGTCCGGGAATCAGTGTGTTTTTACATGAGTAGAATGTGTCCTTTTATTTAAAATGCATCTCTGGGTTATTTGTGGGGCATAGGAATTCGTTCATTTCCCCCCCTTCAAAATATAGTCCGTCCCCCCACAAGGTCTGAGGGACAGTAGACTGGCCCCCTGCTGAAAAAGTTTGCTGACCCCTGAGCTACAGCTTATGTCTTGGAGCAAGGTAAACTGCAAGGCTGGGTGTGGCCGTAGGACTAAGATAAACAATACTGGCTTTAGCTCACAGCAGCAGAAAAGGAGAAGAACCAGAGCTGCTGCTATCTTCTTTCCAGGAGCCTGCACATTCAGAGTAAGCCATTGTTTGGCTTAGTGTTACATGTGGATCAGGTCAGCGAAGGAGGATGGGTATGAGCACACTAGCTCTGCCTCCCCCCCCCCCTTTCAGTTGGAGGGATAACTTCTGGAATAGAGCATCACACTACTGTATCTGAATGGAGGATTATGAAAGGCGATTTGAGCATGCATTCACTGCTTGTCTTGATAACCTTTTGATCCATAGGAACTCTTTCTTTCATTCTCCCTTTTAAATTTGTAGCAGAGACCTCTCTGCCTTGCTTGCCCATGAAGTATCCTGAAGTCTCAGTGTCTGTCAGTGTGCATCTCTAGCCCCGTCTGTGGTGCCAATGCTTTGCCTCAGCCGACACTCTCCTTCCTTCCTCTCTTGACCCTCTGCAGATTCTGCGCCTAGTGGCTGGCTCTATCTCATGCATACTCGGCTGGCCATGTGCTGCATTCTTTCCACAAGCTGTCATAGACTTCTTGGTCTGGCATTGCTGGTTGCAGTTTGGATTCCAGGGAAGCCTCTTTATCTGCCTTCAGGCAGGGATTTTAAAGAAAACCTTTGGGGTTTTAACAGTAGCACCAAAAAAGCAGCAGTGTCCTTTGGTCAACAAGAGAATGCAGTTGCCCTGTTTTCATTCTCCCTGCTCCCTCAGCCATCTTCCCTTATGAACTTGACATTGTGAATGTTTATACAGTAACTTGTACAAGCCTCATGTGCCAGGACGGGGGAGGGGGATGAAAAATCTATTTTCATGTGCACATTTTTTTAAAAAAGAATAAGCAGCTTTTTTTTCTTCTTTTCTTTTTGGGAAAATGCTGGCTGAAGCATTAAAATGGTTTTTAGGGTTTGCTTCCGGTCGTTCTTTGGGCAATGTTGGGGGACCTGCATTTTTGAGGGGGATATTATTCAGGAGTCTTTGATGGGAAATAATGGTATGGAAAGTGTGGCAGTAGTGGCTTTGTGGGACTTCTCAAGGCACCAGCATACGTGATCCCAAAGAAATCTCACAGGAACTAATGAACATAGAACAACTACTCACAAAATCCGCCAAAATTGTGGTTAGAAGAAATCCAGAAATGGAGGAGAGGTTATCCCAGTATATATATCTATATTGGATTTGAAATTGTTTTTAATTTGATTTTTTTTTCCATTTTAAAAGAACATAGTTATAACTGTTTGAAATAAGGAATTCTGTAGTTGTTTTTATTGATGATTTTGTTGTGAAATTGCTTTGAGATGGTTTGCGCGAAGTTATGCATAAATAACTAAAAGTGAAATAGAGCAATCCATGGCACAGTTGCAGGCTTGGAAGTGACATCTGAACTAGGCCCAAATCTCCCTAAGCCAAGGAAAAGCTTACTGTAACAGTTGCTTGCTGTCTGTTGGGCAGCGAACTTTTTTCATATCCATTCCCTTTCTCCTGGTGGTCCCTTGGCTCCTGGTGGTCCCCACTTCCCCCTCAAGAGCATACTCTCATCTGGAACCAGTGGCGGACTTTGGGCTTTAATATTTCAGTAGTGCCCTGTGCAATGCCAAAATTCAGCTTGCCCCCTGCCTCTCACTTTGTCCATCATTGTTGCAGCGCTCCCTGCAGCGCTCTCTCTGCTCAGCACACCGGTCGCGCTCCCCAAAATCCGCCTCTGTCTGGAACCCAGCTGTCCTAAAGGAAAAGAGGACTATATGGAGGGAATGATCCATATAGTGGCCTGTCTGGGGAATGGGAGTGGAGACCTGGCTTATTCTCGTCAAAATAGCCCTTGAGTAAAACCAATGTAAAGTCTTTACATTTAATTGTGTGGTGGCTATTGCCATGTGATGAGTTGTTTTTTATGTTGGTGTGGACTATTTTGGGCATCATCTTGCAACCTTCTATATAGTTGGGACAGCTTACCATGTGGTAACAGAGGAACATTTCAAAGTTACCTTGGCTTTGTCAGCTGTCACACATGAAATGATGCTATTGGCAGGCATATTGGACCATGATACTACTTGTGTCATAAACTATGACTGCTGTTATGAATTGATTCCTATAAGATGTGAGCAACTTGGTTACCATGATTGACAGATGTGATTTATGTGCTATTTACATACTGCTACCGTATGCATGTTTGTATGTGCAGTAGAGCATGGTGGATTTCCCCCTTCAAAGCCATAAACAAAAGCTTAGCGATCTGAAGATAAGGCAACATTTCCTTATATGTGCATCCCTCTCTGTCTCTTTCAAGTGCTCCACAAACAATGTAGGGTGAGTAATCTTCTATTTCTGTTGCTGCAACTTTGGTCTAATTCTCATCCAGGTAGTAAACCTGTGTCTGGACTCTACCACTTCAGACTTTAGTTGAAAAAAAATCACATAATCTAATGCTTCTCCAAACTATTCACCCCCCCCCTACAAAGAGAGTCAAAGATCCCTCTTGAAAAATATCTTAAGCCACAACTCTTCTTCTTTGACATGTTAGTTTTCTGTATGGAGGGGTATGGAGAAGCAATTGGCTCTGTGAGTCCCCCCATACAGTCTGAAGTGGTACAGCCCAGCAACAGGTTTGCTACCTCAGTGATAAGTCGGCATTTGTTGCCAGGTGAACAACATCCCTTTCTGGCTAAAACCAAGGCATGAACAGAAAATCTCTTTCGACAGTATGATGCAAGTCCTAGTCTCAGAGATGATGCAGTTCCTTAAGAATGGCTCACACCAAGGGAAATAAGCAAATATTTTATACTATTTTATGTCACTCTCTTAGAGATTTCTTAAAATTATGTGGCATGTAATTCTTGCTAAATGAAATAAAAATTGTCCACATGTGTTTGTGGAATTGGGGGTGGGGTAGCAATATTTTCATTGCATCTAATAACATAAACCAGAGAGCAGAGATGACATGCAACAAGCATTTTTTTTTTTAATTTACCCTTTCATCTGCATGGGTTTCTGCCCCATGCTGCTATAGCACTGTGCTGACATATCTAATATTTTAGCTAATATTCTAGCTGTTTTTGCTTTTGAAGTACAGGCTTTATTATTTTGCATCTTGAGAATCTAAGGCAAGCACTACCCCATTGCATTTCTGGCTAGGGTATCAAAATACATGCTTAATGAAATCCTGGAATTTAATTAAATCCACCTTTTACAGATTTGTAAAATCATAAACAAAGAGATGCTGGCTGGTAGCACTCCTGTTTTGGGCTCACAAAGTAACAGTAGGGGAATTCATTATGCATCAGTATTTCAAACAAACAAACAAACAAACAAACAAACAAACCCTACAATCTGAGAATCCTGGATAATTTACATATGAAATCTCATATATAGCCACTCGTTCATCTCGCCTTGCTTAGCCTCTTCCAACTGGCAACAACTTTTCACAGTCCGATTTAACCTGAGACATTTATGTACTGAAAGTGTGTGGTATATCCCTGTTCTATTACTGTAGCTCTCTCCATTTTAACACTGTATTCCATGCAGAAGTGAAAACTCTGGTTGCTAGCTGGTAATTTTTGACAATATCACATGTGAAATGTTGATATTAGGTCAAGGATTTTAATTAAAAACGTATGTATGAAAGGGACCTTTCCTCTTTAAGCAGGGAGGGGTTTCCTGTCTTAGGACAGGCTGTGTAAAACTGTCCCTCTGAAGTGTTTGATTAAAAAAACTAAAAGGTAAAATACACTTGAGAGTCTGGGTGCAATTGCAAAGCATTTGACATCTAGTCTGGGCTCCATTGGACAAACGTCAACAGCCTCAGATGTAGACACCTTGATGCTCTGTATTTGCAAACATGCAGGGTATAATTAACACTGCGTTGTTTATGCTCCCCAAGGGTAATAAACTGTTAGCTACACACAAATGATGTAAGGAGGAGGGCTTGCTGGGCTGAGAAACAATTCGTTTGAAAAAGAAAGAAAGTGGTGTTGTTTAAAGCAATGGGCTCCTCCTGCTGGAGAAGTTGGGAAATGTATTCTGCTGCAGCCTAATAAAACGACAAATAAGTATTCTGTGGCAGAATATGAAATGGTTCTAGGGTTGGAGTGAACAATGGGGTGGCCAAGTTTTCTGTCAACACCAGATTGTTTCAAGTGGTGAAAAAAAGGAGCTCCAAAATGGTCTTTTCAAATAAAATAGATTAGATTATGAATAGATTATAAAATGGATTTATAAAATAGACTTGGTGAATACATAATAGCAGTTTCAGTTCAGTGTAAAATGGCTCAGGATTGCAATGCTCCAAGGACTGCCTCCCCATATGAACCAACCCAGACCCTGCAATCATCCTCAGAGCCCCTTCTTCATCTGCCTCCTCCGCAAGAGGTCCAGAAGGTGGCAACACAAGAATGGGCCTTTTCTGCAGTGTCTCCCCATTTGTGGAATGAACTCCCCAGAAAGACTCACTTGGCACCTTCATTACATATATTTAGGTGCCAGGCGGAAATGTTTCTCTTTAACGAGGTGTTGGGCTAATTAAACATTTATGTCCTTTTAAATGTGTTTGTAGGAATGGGGTTGTTGGTTAGTTTTTGTTTTTACTCCTCTTTTTGTTATGCATTTTTATGTTGTGTACAGTGGTACCTCAGGTTAAGTACTTAATTCATTCCGGAGGTTCGTTCTTAACCTGAAACTGTTCTTAACCTGAAGCACCACTTTAGCTAATGGGGCCTCCTGCTGCTGTCGCGCCGCCGGAGCACGATTTCTGTTCTTATCCTGAAGCAAAGTTCTTAACCTGAAGCACTATTTCTGGGTTAGCGGAGTCTGTAACCTGAAGCGTCTGTAACCCGAGGTATCACTGCACTGCTGTGTGTTCTTCAGGTGAATTTACAAATTTAATTATTAAGGTCCTATCTCAATACCCTTTACAAACTACAGTTTGTAACTACAGGATACTTTGGAGGAAAGCCATGAATGCTTAAAGTGATATGATGATGCTTTAAATGTATACAGAGCAAATGGGTCCTTAGAGTAAAGTGATGCATGTTGGGGCAAAAGGAAACCTTAGCTTCACATATATACTTAGAGTGGTGCTCAGAAAAGGAAAGAAAAACCCCTCAGAACACACTTCAGATAGTGGGGTCCCTTCAGTTCAGAACTTTTGACAAACATGTCACTTTGGTTGAGATCTGAAACATTTCCCAAAGCGTTAGGAGTCTTCTCAATGAATATAATGGGAAAATTTCCAAAGGACTATCATTTTTTAAAAAAACTTTCTTGACAGAACTAGATGAAATTTGTTAAATAAACAAATATATAAATAGCATGCAGTCTCCACTGAGGCTCCCCTATCTCCCTTGTTATTGATGTTTAGACAGAACTTTTCAGCAACCTTGAAATATTATTAACACTTGTGAAGATATTTCATCTGTTTTATATATATTTTCAATGTTTGTTTTAAAATAGTTGTTTTGGTTTGGTTTGTTGGTTTCTGCACAGGGCTTCTTTGGGAGGAAAGGTGGAAATTATTATTGATAATAGTAACAGGGTGGATTTGATTTAAATCAAATCGATTTAAATCACGATTTAAATCGCTAGTCAGTAGGACTTGATTTAAATCTTTTTTTTACAGAAATACTCATTCTTGCTGGTATAATCTTAATATGTACAACCAGATGAAGGTTTCATTTTTGGAATAATAAATTTTCGGAGTAGTTTTTACAGTTCTATCTTAAATTACTGATTTGGTTATGCTGTTAGAAATACATTGACAGATAATTATGACATTATTGTGAGGTTTAATAAGTTAACTGTTTTTATTTGGACAACTCTTCTGCTGTACTTTACTGGAAGGAGAAAAATAATCATTTCCTTAATAACAACTTAACGAATTTATTTAACTAAAACAGTAACATTATAGCATATGTATCCATGTTTGTTTACTGATGTGGTTAAATGATTAAAAAAAACCCAAACCTTAGACTGAGTTTTAGCACACATGAAAAACTTAAAACAAATCCTTATTTCCTGATGAATAGCCTTTGGACTATAATGTAACTTAGAAGGGACATGGGTGGCGCTGTGGGTTAAACCACAGAGCCTAGGGCTTGCCTATCAGAAGGTTGGCGGTTCGAATCCCCGCAACAGGGTGAGCTCCCGTTGTTCGGTCCCTGCTCCTGCCAACCTAGCAGTTCGAAATCACATCACAGTGCAAGTAGATAAATAGGTAGCGCTCCGGCGGGAAGGTAAACGGCGTTTCCGTGCGCTGCTCTGGTTCGCCAGAAGCGGCTTAGTTATGCTGGCCACATGACCCAGAAGCTGTACGCCGGCTCCCTCGGTCAATAAAGCGAGATGAGCGCTGCAACCCCAGAGTCAGCCACAACCGGACCTAATGGTCAGGGGTCCCTTTACCTTTACCCTTTATAATGTAACTTAAATAGAAAACTATCTTTAAAAAGATTTTTCCTCCAAGAGCATTTTATTTTAAATATCCGATTTAAATTTTTAAAAAATTGATTTTCAAATTATTATTTTTTAAATCCATGGATTTTTATCCACCCTGAATTATCATCATCATCACTAATATCGTCTGAGCTGGCAGGGGCTGACCAAGACAGGAGGTGGTGCTGCACTGCTACCCTTTCAATAGTGATGCTGCTTCCACTTACTAGGGCCAGGCAGTGGTGCAGTCAGGGATGTGTGGGAGCGCTGGATTGGCTCTGCCAGTGTATAACCTCTGCCTACGCTGCTGCCCTGCCCTGCTGCCTCACAGTAAGAGGCAGCAACAATGACTGTTAGGAAGGCAGCAGCACAGCACCAAACTGTTGGCTTGAGAGAGAGTGACTGGTCCAAGGTCACTGTAACCTCATGGCCATGTGGCGGATTCAACCTGGTCCTCCCTGGACTTACTGGGCTGAGGGGAGGTCTGGCTTATGTTGCAATTCTAGGAGTGAAACTTTTTGAATAATCTCAGCCACTAGGTGGCACCATAGGTCGCATGATCATGTTTTTCAAAAGAGGTAGTTTTCAGTGCATTGCTCTTTCGTTGCTGCTGTTGATAGATATAGATCAGGGGTCAGCAACCTAAGGCCCATGGGCCAGGAGCAGCCCATGGAGGTTGTTTGACCGGCCCACAAGCCACAGCTGAGCTGCCTGCTTGCGTGAGGCCCTAAACTGATGCAACGCAGAGTGGGGACTCACTTCTGCGGTGCTGGAAATTGCATTTGCACATGCGCAGATGCCAAAAAACGCATCTGTGCAGACACAGACACCGAAAATGGCCCATGGAGGGATCTCCACAGGACCAATTAATTATTTTAATTAATTAGTTTCTGATTGCTAAATGTTTCTCTAAATGCATATATAATTGCTATTTGCTGGACCAAATTAAGCATATTAATTTCTAGTATTGTATCCAAGCTGGAATTTGCATATCTGACCCATCTGCTGCTGCTTCTTTGGTGATCACTTGTAGCCGAGTAAGATTGTCTTCCATGAACAGGGTCTTAACAGTGAGTCTGTAAGTGACTGTGGAGGCTAATTCTGGATCCACACGTCTTTCCACAGTGCGGACATAAGTTTCCAGGTGGGAGTTGATAATGGTGAGGGTTTGCCAAATGTGCCTTCCTTGTAGCTTGTTTCTCCTTTCCGCCCTGAGTTCGTGCTTCTTCAAAACCCATGACACCTTTGGTAAAGGCTCTTCTCCAATTGGTGCACTCGTAGGCCAGTGTTTCCCAGTTTTCTGTGCTTATACTGCATTTTTAAAGATTTGCCTTGAGATCATTTTTAAACCTCTTTTTTTGTCTACCAGCATTACGCTTTCCATTTTTAAGTTCTGAATAGAGTAGTTGCTTTGGAAGATGATAATCAGGAATCCAAACAACATGACCAGTCCAACAAAGTTTATGATTAAGAATCATTGATTTGACACTGGTGATCTTTGCTTCTTCCAGTACACTGGCATTAGTTCGCCTGTCTTCCCAAGTGATGTGTAAAATTTTTGAGAGACATTGTTGGTGGAATCTTTCGAGGAGTTTGAGATGGCATTCATAAGTGGTCCATGTTTCACAAGCATGCAGTAAGGTTGGTAGTACAATAGCTTTGTAAACAAGCATTTTGGTTTCTCTGTGAATGTCCCAGTCCTTAAACACTCTGCACTTCACTTGGGAGAAAGCTGCACTCGCAGAGCTCAGGCAGTGCTCAGTTTCGGCATCAATGTTGGCCCCTGTAGAAAGATAACTGCCCAGGTAGGAGAAGTGATCAACACTTCCCAACGTTACACCATTAAGTTGAATTTGGTGCAGAGGGGTTGTTTTGTGTTTGTTGGTGCAGCACTTGATTTTTTGGATATTGATCGATAGGCCAAGCTTTCTGTAAGCTTCTGCAAAGATATTTAGGATGGTTTGGAGATCATTCTCTGAGTGTGCACACACTACATTGTCATCAGCATATTGAAGCTCTTTAACGGAAGTTACGGTAACCTTACTCTTTGCTTTCAGGCTACTCAGGTTAAAGAGCTTTCCATCTGCTCAATATATGATTTCTGCCCCAATGGGAAGTTTCCCTTCCACAATGTGTAGGACCATGGTGATAAAAATACAGTGGTACCTTGGTTCTCAAACTTAATCTGTTCCAGGAGTGAGTATGACTCCCAAAACTGTTTGAAAACCAAGGCGCGGCTTCCATTTGGCTGCAGGAGCTTCTTGCACTCAAGCAGAAGCCGTGTCAGATGTTTGGCTTCTGAAAATTGTTCACAAACTGGAACACTTATTTCTGGGTTTGCGGCATTCAGGAGCCAATTTGTTTGGGAGCCAAGCCATTCGAGTACCAAGGTACCACTGTAATAGACTTGGGGTGATAATATATCCCTGTTTAATGCATGAACCCACTGTGACTGGTTATCCGCAATTGTTGCCATCATATTATTGTGGAGGAGCCAAAGGATGTTCACAAATTTATTTGGGCAGCCAATTTTCGGAAGGACAGTCCACAGGGCAGTACGATTTACAGCGTTGAAGGTCTTAGGTCAATAAACAACCATATATAGGGGTTGATTTTGCTCCCCGCATTTTTCTTGACGCTGTCGCACAGTGAAAATCATATCCACTTTTCCGTTAGAAGGTCAAAAACCATTTTGGGATACATCCACAATTGGTTGCTCCAGCCAAGTGGTGTGAGTTGCAGTTACAGTATTCACCATAAGATGGCAGTGCATACCTTGATATTTTATTTGTTTTGCTGGCTCAGAAGATTCGTAAGGGATTCAAATGCAACTTCTTCTGAACGTTACATCAGACTTCATGGTTTTTTGCCTGGTTCAAGCCCCTGCTTGTGACGTTCTCAAGGTGTCCTTGTCCATCTTTCATCCCATTTTGTGGTGGGTTTCTTGGGCAAAAATAAGAAAGTATACAGTAGCATCCTAAAGTTCTTAGAAGAAATTGGGGGGTGGGGAATCTTAATGTGATAAAATGTCCAGTGAATTATTGGATTGGGTCCTTTTAATGCACTTCATATTTGTCACTTAAGCTAGGAGTGGCTGACATGGTGGAATGGTGCTATGCCATTCTACAGAAAAAAGTGTCTCTGCCACTTACTAGGATGCTATAGGGACAAAGTAACAGTGCGGTCCTTGGGACGCGGGTGGCGCTGTGGGTAAAAGCCTCAGCGCCTAGGGCTTGCCGATCGAAAGGTCGGCAGTTCGAATCCCTGCGGCGGGGTGCGCTCCCGTTGCTCGGTCCCAGCGCCTGCCAACCTAGCAGTTCGAAAGCACCCCCGGGTGCAAGTAGATAAATAGGGACCGCTTACTAGCGGGAAGGTAAACGGTGTTTCCTTGTGCAGCTCTGGCTCGCCAGAGCAGCGATGTCACGCTGGCCACGTGACCCGGAAGTGTCTGCGGACAGCGCTGGCCCCCGGCCTCTTGAGTGAGATGGGCGCACAACCCTAGAGTCTGTCAAGACTGGCCCGTACGGGCAGGGGTACCTTTACCTTTAACAGTGCGGTCAGGACTTTGTGGGCGTACCAAGAAAACCCCAAGGTGCAGCTCCCATCTTGCACTTACCGCCTCAGCCACTCCTGACTTGACTATGGGAGGTCACTTAGTTCCCAATCTGTAAAATGGGACTTAGGATCTGCCTAGCTGTTGTGAACATGACAGATGCAAAAATTTGTTAAGCAAACTACTTGAAAAAAGGAGAGAGAGAGAGAGAGATTGTGTTCTTTTGAGGGATTGTGTAAAATCTGAGTCCCACGTGTGGTTCATGACGCAAACTTTATCCTCTGTACACTGGGGAAATGATTGCTGGCTAGATGTTAATTGTTAGGCATAGATGATATTTACAAGTATGCTAATCAAAGCAAGGGAGAAAAGAATGCTCACACTTCCTTTTTCTCTTTCCCTTTCCAGATGCTGCAAGACTGTCCGAAAGCTCGCAGGGAGGTGGAGTTGCACTGGAGGGCATCTCAGTGTTCTCATATCGTGAAGATTATAGACGTCTATGAAAATCTTTACCAGGGTCGAAAATGTCTCCTGATAGTCATGGAATGGTGAGTGTTGTGGTTTGATGGGACAAAGCGAGTTGTGCAGTTGACCATGCTTAACCACTGCTCACAGCTAGAGAGCACCACACAGAGCTTTGTAGTCAGAAGTGCTGTTTTTTTCACTACATTCCCTAAATGTGGATATGCCCCACCTTTATGGGTAGTCCCACAACCCATATATACCATTCATTTTCACTGGAAATGGCATTTAGATCCGCATTTGAACTCATTAACATATGCAACTATTACAGTGCCGAGATAATTTATTCCCAGCCATAAGTTTGCTAAAGATAGGGCATCTTCCTTGCAAAGAGTTAGCTGATACAGATTTTAAGTGTTTCTACTTGGGTAAATTGGTACTGAAACTGGCAGAGTTGTGGGTGGGTGGGCAGGGTGTGAATCAGGGAGAGATTATAGAAGTTGTGGGGTGTTTTGTTTTGTTTTTAACTCATTTCCTGCTTTCTAAACTTTTCTTTTGGGTAAAGTGCTCCAGATGACTTTTTTTGGGTTGTTGCTGTAATTTACTTTTAAAAAAGAAATTCACGATTGCTACACCCATCTGGGGGTGGGGTAGGTGCTTTTATTTTATTTATTTGCTTAACATCTGTACGCCATGCTTTTTGAAGAGAGATGCCCAGAGTGGCTTACAAATTGGGGGGGGGGGGGGGGCTGCATTCAAAACAAGAAAAACCATAGTAAGGAAGTGCAACGCAGTAAGAAAGAACGCAGCACCAAGCGGGGAAATGTTGTTGTTGTTTAGTCGTTTAGTCGTGTCCGACTCTTCGTGACCCCATGGACCAGAGCACGCCAGGCACCTCTGTACTCCACTACCTCCTGCAGTTTGGTCAAACTCATGCTGGTAACCTCGAAAACACTATCCAACCATCTCGTCCTCTGTCGCCCCCATCAGATCTTTACTGAGTGTCTAAAATACTAGCTGTGGATTTCTTTCGTGAAACGCTTTTAGATGTATGTTAACACAGAAGAACATCCCTGGATGTTTTGTGGGATACAGCTTTAGAGGATATGGCGGTATGGTGGAAAAGATACAAACACCTAATCTAATGCAGATTTAAGTAAGCAGGCAGGCTTCTATGGAAGGAAGCAGTTTTTCCAGATTCCTTGGACCTAGGCCATTTAAGGCTTTATAAATCAAAACGAGCATTTTAATTTGGAAACACAACAGGAGCCAATAAATATATTGAAAGATGAATGCAATGTATTGATTTCTGGCTGTTGACATTAGCAGACTTGCCGCTGCATTCTGAACCAACTTGAACGTTCTGAGTGGTCTTCAAAGGAATTGCAGTGTGCAATGCACTGCAGTAATCCAATCCTGACATGATTAGATCATGGCAAGGTCATTCCTATCCAAGAAGGGAAGAGACTGAACACTAGGAATCCTGCCCTGCTGCTGAACTTTTAAAAGCAGGGACGGGGGAAATGCCTGAATGTGAGCTGAGGGAGCTTCCACCAGGGGGAGCTCTGCTAGGAAAAAAAGTGTTCCACCTGATGGCTCCCACCTTACACTGTGTGACAAAGCCCTACTGATTGTTTGGAGAAGATTATTGAGTTACAAGGGGCTGCAGGGTGGGGTGATACAGGTTGTGCGAACTGCTTGGTGCTTCTGTAACCATTGGCTGCGATAGGCAATTGTACAGGGCAAGTCAAAGTCCTAGGTAGCTTCCAAAGCAGACAGACAGAAGAAAGCTCTTCAGTGTTTTACGTGAGAAAAAATCTTGAACAGTGGAAAACTTATAAGCAAAGTTTGAAACTACATAAGATGCTAATAGACCTATTACTTTATTAGGATTTTGCTCTTTTGTGCAGCCCATTCTGCCCCCACACCTTTTTCTTCCAATAGATAGATAGATAGATTTGTTCCAAAGCGATTCTCATCAAGATAGTTAAAGTCAAACTGTAAGCCAGTTTAATATGTTTCTTTCTTTTAATCTCCACGCCTTACATCTTTAAAGAAGCTTCAGTCTTTTAGAGCTTGCCTTGTTCTTCTTTTCATTCAGAGACATTTCAGCAGATATATCGCTCCATGCTTATTAACTGCACTGTGGCCGTTGCAAGCTTCTTGGGATGGGTGCTGACTACATGGGTTCACTGCCACATTTCTGTTGAAACAATCTATGCCCTAAATAACTTTATTGATGTCTTTCCCTGGTGCCCACAAACCCTCTGAGCCCTAGGTCCCTTGGTCATGATTGCGGTGTGATGGTAGTTAACCTTTTTCTCTCCTTGGAAAACTACATAGAGCTAAAGGAGGAAGAGTGACACTTTCCTACTCTCTTTTTCAACCCTATATGTGCTTTTCAAGGCTCAGATTAATTCCAGATGGATCTCAGTTTCACCCAGAGGCCTTGGGAAAGTGGTGTGTGTGCGCGCGCATGGAAATGTACTCATAGCCTGGTGGTGGTTTTGCTTAGGCCGTAATTCTTGTTGCTTCCATTTTTGTAACTACACTCGTTTATGACTTTCAGCTTGGATGGTGGGGAACTCTTCAGTCGAATTCAAGACAGAGGAGACCAGGCGTTCACAGAAAGAGGTATGAAGGGATACAATAGATTTCTTAAAGCTTAACAAGCATTGACAATTTAAGTCTTAAGACTTCAGGCACAACTGTTTACTTTTTGAGGCAGAGAAGGGGAACCACTGGCCCTCTGTATGTCAAAGGACAAACAAACTGGAACCTGCAAGTAAAGGACTGAAGTGGATTTCCGATTCTGGACTAGTGTTCAGTTTGCCAGTAGGGATGTCATGACAAAGTATGACTAGAAATGACATGGAAAGGAAACCATGAGCTCATACTTTTGTTTCTGTTCACCTGAATTAAGTCTGTGGTCAGGAACGTGGTGCCACGTTCTCTTGCCAACAGCACCCAGTGATGTGGGAGAAAGGTGAGGAAACATCAAGGCGGGTGGGTGGGTGGGTGGGGGTAAGTTATGTAGATGTTATGGTGGAGAAGAGGAGGACCACACCATGGGACAGCATCAGCTTCATGTTCTTCGTCACATTTGTTTCTGCTCTGAAACCTGACCAGTAATGTTGTTTGTTCCCTTTAACTCCTTGTAATCTGGATATTAGGTGGTGGTTGCCTCTTTGGCTGCAGAGTAAAATGACCTGCTTTGTTTTCTTATCTTCCCCAGAGGCTTCTGAAATAATGAAGAGCATCGGAGAAGCCATTCAGTATTTACACTCGATCAACATTGCACACCGGGATGTT
Source organism: Podarcis muralis (assembly GCF_964188315.1). NCBI lineage: Eukaryota > Metazoa > Chordata > Lepidosauria > Squamata > Lacertidae > Podarcis > Podarcis muralis. The sequence continues at coordinate 62,484,130 of NC_135659.1, forward strand.
AAGGTACTCTTCCTCTTTTTAATATATTTTTTATTGGTTTTTACACATGTTTCCCAAACATAACATCCCATTTTAAACAACATAACAAACCTTTGGCTATCACAGCCTAGGACTTCCATCAACCTCAACTGATGGTTTTCTAACTTCCTGGATGTGGTCCACACAAGACTACTATTTCCAAAGACTCTGACCAAATGAAGGTGTCCCTCAGGTCCAGACACAGTGCTGTTCATATTACTTGGCCTTGTGTGGTGGTGGTTTTCAGTGCATAACCAGCATGGCAAAAGGCGTCCTGATTAGGACCATGGTAAGGAGGAGGATTTAACTATTTGCCCCTGCCATGGTTCTTATTCAAATTGCTCTAGCCTCCCAGCTCCTGAAATTCATTGTTATGCCAGTGTGAGCTTTCTTCTGGTTGCAAATTGAAGGCACTGGGACTAGTGCCATGGCAGGAGCAAAGAGTTACTTCCCCCTTTCCTCACATGCCTTGAGCCCAGTCTGGCTCCCCCTAATACAATGGCTATTTATTAGGGGGGAACTCTGGAAAGCCAAATGTCATGTCTAATTTGTTATGTCAAATAATTTCATGTCCAGTTTGACCCTAAAAATCTGGGGTCATGAATGTGTAGTGGTTTGTTGGGAGTAAGATTGAATTATTTCATTGCAACCAATGTGTAATTCATGTGGTACCAACACTAAAATGCCAGCAGCAGATGGCTTCTGGAATAGTACTAAATTTGATTTAGGAGGTCTAAAACTGATATCAGCAGTGTCTGCCAGCAAAGGTGGAAATATTCCTTTATTTTTATGATTTGAAAGCATCCTGAGAAGATGTAGATTCAAACCCACCCACCCTTCCACCTGTGTTGGTCTCTGAAAGAGGAACCCCTTCATCCTCTCACTGACCAGCACTGGCAGCCATTGGTAGAGAGTGCTGTAGAACTCTCTTATCCCCTTGCCCTACTCAACTGTTCTGGTCAAGAGAGACCTGCCCTGCTGCATCTCAACCCAGCATGAACTGTGAAAGTTAATGGAACCTATTTGAATGCCTACATAATCCCCTTTCATGCTAACTCATGGAGGGCAGAATGGGATGCCTCCTGGCCCCGCCTCCAGTGTCTGTACGTTGAGTGAACAGGTGCCCTGTGCAGTTGTTCACATATACAGAAATTAATGCTTAAGGTAAAGGACCCCTGGACGGTTACGTCCAGTCAAAGGTGACTATGGGGTTGCGGCGCTAATCTCGCTTTCAGACCGAGGGAGCCGGTGTTTGTTTGCAGACAGCTTTCCGGGTCATGTGGCCAGCATGACTAAATCGCTTCTGGTGCAACGGGACACTGTGACAGAAACCAGATTGCACAGAAACACCGTTTACCTTTCCACCGCAGTGGTACCTATTTATCTACTTGCACTGGTGTGCTTTCGAACTGCTAGGTTGGCAGGAGCTGGGACAGAGCAATGGGAGCTCACCCCGTCATGGGGATTTGAACTGACGACCTTCCGATCGGCAAGCCCAAGAGGCTCAGTGGTTTAGACCACAGCGCCACCCTTGCTTTATGAGTGGATGGTGAGGGCACATGTTTGTCTGTGCTAGTTTAAATAGGCAGCCCTTGCTCACTTGTCATGTTAACAGAGAGGGCAAAGCATATTTAAATCAGAGCAACCCCAGTTTAATTCCTGAACAGATTGTGGGTAAAATTAATAGCTCCAGCGTAATTGCACTAGGTTCATGTAGGCAGGTGCTCTGGAAGAATCTTCTCTGGATGTGGTTTTCAGCTAAGCAGGGACATGTGAACAAAGTCTAGAATGCAACCACACTGAGGAATAGCAATTGTGCAGCTCAGCATGGTAAGGAAAAGCTAATGAATTCCTGGAAGAATGCTAATTTGGTTAGGTGGTTCCTTTTGTCTAGAACCCCCCCCCCCCCCCCCAGGATATTTGGACTAAGAATCCTTGTTAACAGAAGGGGCTCCCAAGCATGCTTTTTTAAAATAAAAGGTAGATTCTTTGTTAGATTTAGGACGAGGCTGGAAAAATCCAATTGCTGTAATTATAATCCACTGCCCCTGAGGCAATAGGATGGGCTTGAAAATGTTTCCCTTTCCCTGCCTGTTACATAATTCTACATCACCTGCCAGCACATTCTTTCTCTCCTAAGTGACGAAATTTCAAGTCCTCAAAGGCTATGGAACCGTATTTTTAGTCTTGTTCTTTTTGGCTCTTCTCTTTTATGGAGATACAGGAACAGACGCATGTTATTTAGATAAAGAATATCAAGAAGGGGGTATTCATGTGGACAACTCGAGCCTTGGTTTCACTGCACCACTGCTGAAACATCTAAAAAATCACACACACACACACACACACACACCCCGGCTGAACAGGGATCTGGTTGTTAGGCGTCATAATCTGCAGCTGTGAATAGTGAAAACAGAGCTCTAGATACATATTGGCTCTCTCCAATGCACACACATGCCTGCTGTGGTTCTTGATCTATATTATTAACATTCAAGGTGCAAAGTATATGTTGATCATTTTATGCTTTCTGAAACAAAATATATACTTGCATACACTGATAGAAGTTGAGATGTGGGCGGGTATACACTCTCAAGTCTGAAGGGTAGTTTTAGGTTCCCTCCCCCATATATCTTCTCAATCTAAGCCGTTCACATTCTGGTTTACTCTTGCTGCTACTACTACTACTACTACTACTACTACTACTACTACTACACACACACACAGAGAGAGAGAGAGAGAGATTTGCAATACTCAAATTCAAATACACACACACACTCCATTAACATGCCACTTGCATAGACCCAAAGATTTTTACATACCGACCATGTTCCCACCTAAGGCAAAACCATAGTTTAGCAGTCTGTGGCTGAGCCTGAATGAGCCACAGGGAAGCAGCTGGAGGACTTCAACAGGTATGTGTAGCGGTTTTTCAATGAGGCTCATCCATTTAACACGAAAACATGGTTAGATGTCAAAATCAAAAACTCTCTGTAATGCTACCTACTCCCTTCGTGGCTGAACTCCTGCCCACCAAAAGTTCACAACCTCAAGCTTTGTGCTAATAAACATTACATAACATTTCATTCGCTGAACAAATGGGCTAGGGAACGTTGCATTTCAATAAACTGGTCAAGAGCCTTGCGGCCAACACTTATAAAGAGTTCAGAGACTATGTTTACTTCAGGTATTTATTTAATTTTGGAGGGTAAATTGGCTATACCACCATTTCCCCTGTAAATATGTGTTTAATCCTCTGTTCCTCTATAAATTCCTCTAATGTCCTAGTGTCTGCTGTAAAAGACTCTCTGAAGCTTTGACCTTGCAAATATAAAACGCATCATGTCTTGAGGACTGCAAATAAACTCAGTAGCATAAGCATCATAGGGAATTGTCAATATAATCTGGATCATATACCTAATGTACACAGATGTGTACTGGCATCTGCATAATTGCAGCTATTGAGAGGGCCTTTTCAGTTGGGGAGGCTTATCTGTCACTATCATGCCTTTCTAGCCCCAGGCAAAGATGGCTTTCATTCCCCCAGGTCTTAAAAAAATAATCATTTAGATTGTTTTCACTTGCCCCTGTTAATGCTGTTGTGTTTTAGTCTGTTCCTGGTTTTTATTCATTGTTTATTCATAGGTGTGCTTCACTTTTCTATTAAATGTCTTTGAAATGACTGTCAGGCTTCCTTGGGAGTAATTTTTACTGCAGATGCATGAAGAAATGGTATAAATCAATGAGCAAAGGTTAATGGACTCCTGATCATTAGTTCTTACCATGTGCCCAGCCTAGGGTCTGCAAGGTGGTGCAAAATATAGTTTTGAGAGCCAGTGTGGTGTAGTGGTTAAGAGCGGTAGTCTCGTAATCTGGTGAACCGGGTTTGCGTCTCCGCTCCTCCACATGCAGCTGCTGGGTGACCTTGGGCCAGTCACACTTCTTTGAAGTCTCTCAGCCCCACTCACCTCGCAGAATGTTTGTTGTGGGGGAGGAAGGGAAAGGAGAATGTTAGCCGCTTTGAGACTCCTTAAAAGGGAGTGAAAGGCGGGATATCAAATCCAAACTCTTCTTCTTCTTCTTCTTCTTTCTCTTAAGCTGGTTTTGCTTATTATGTCTTGCAGCCAGAAAACCTCCTATACACCTCAAAAAGGCCCAACGCTGTATTAAAACTCACCGACTTTGGATTTGCTAAAGAAACCACCACACATAACTCCCTAGCTACACCATGCTACACACCATACTATGTGGGTAAGTAAACCATTGGAGAGCATCACCCGCTTCCGAGACATAAGAATTGCAACCTCCAACACCTCTCTTTTTCATAGAAATAGTGATGGTGAGCTTCAGGGCACATGTACGCTGCTGTTGCGTTTTGTAATAAGAGCAGGGATGGGTTTTCAAGAGTTTTAAGCAAGCAGCCTGATCATTTTATTTCATTTGCTACATCATTTAAACTAAATGGCATATCTCTCAAGTTTAAAACCTCAGCACTGGTCTGCAGCTGATTGGGCAAACAGGTGAGCATGCTTCAAAAGCTGGTCTCTGCGCTTCCAATAGATTGCTTGTGCTGCCTACTTAGTATTCTGGAAAGAAAAAGGATTGGCACAGGTGAAACCTTTAACAAAAGCAGCCAACACAGGTGTCACTATCATGTGGCGACCAGACTGAGGTTGTGCAGGTGATCCGCTTCATCCTATAACAGTTTCTGGCTTGGGGAAAAATTGGGAAATTATTATTATTATTATTATTATTATTATTATTATTATTACTACTGGGATTTAGTTCTGGTCCATTTTTAAATGGAAGAGAGAAAACAATGCATCATTCAGTTTCAAAGGCTAAGACCTCTGTTCACTTTTAAACACCGTATTGGCCTGAATATAAGTCTCACTTTCCCCCCAAATTCCAACCTTGAAAAGTTAAAGTGTGGCTTATATTCGCGACCTTACAGTATGCAGCCAGGAGTGTGGGGCAAACAGCAACAGGAGCATGGCAAAGCGGTGCCCACCCCACATGTAGTCCCCCGTCCTCTCCCCCAAGGCCGGGAAGGGAGAGAGCGAGGAAGGGGAAAGACCGCCAGCAATGCAGCGTGGCTCTCCCCCCCCCCCCCCAGTATGCAGCCAGAAGCAACGAGGAAGGGAGCAGCTTATATTCGGGTATTTTTTCTTTTTCCCTCCTCCCTCCAATTTTAAATGTGCAGCTTATATTTGGGCCAATACGGTACTTTTCTGGGACCCTTTAATGTCCTTCCCCTGCAGTTTTATAAATGTTCTATGGCAAACAGCCTTGGTGTCAGAGGTTTTCCCATGAACTTAGAACTAATATCAAGTGCCAGGTAAACTGTATCCAAACCACATATTATTTTGCAAGTGTACTCCAGGCACAGTTCCAAGGGTAATAAGCTCCACAGAGAGGGGGACAGCCTGTCCTCTTGAAGTGTAAATGTCTGAAAGTTGTACTGATAGCATGTGACAAAGTTGTACTGATAGCATGTGTGACAAAGTTGACTTTGCATTTTGTTTTCATCTCCTTTAGCTCCAGAAGTACTAGGCCCAGAGAAATATGATAAGTCCTGCGATATGTGGTCCCTTGGTGTCATCATGTATATTTTGTAAGTCTATTCTTCTGCACTGTACTGCACGGCACAGTTAGTTGCTTTGTATATTCTCCTCTGTGTGTTCTTCCTCCTGGCAGGATTCCATAAAGTTCCAGAGTTAGGGATGTTCTTGAGCCAATTAACTGGGAAGGGCTGTGCTTCCGGCATGTTCTGTTTATTGAGTCATTGAGGAAGATCCTTTGTTGATATCGAGGAAAAAAGCACAGATTCAACACACCTTAGGAACAAGCCCTGGGCGGTAGAAATAAAATTGGGTGCATTGATTGTGGGGAAGATGAAATCGGGAATGTTTTCCAAGGCCGCTGCCAGAGGAAGAAGACTGCAAGTCGAGTGGCAAAGCGGTGGAGGCAGAGGAAGAAGAAATCCAGTTCTCATGCCTGCAGAAAGGAGGAGAGAGGCAGGCAGAAGCTGCAGTTCCATTCCAGCCATTTTCTTCTGTCTGCATCTCTCTCTCTCTCTCTGCCTCCCTCCTCCCTTCTGCCTTAGTCTTTCCTGCAACTGTGCTAGGAAGGCTGTTGCTGCTGGAGCCAAGCTTTTGCAACTGAATTCGTGCAAGAAACATGCACATGTGATATGATTACGCTGTACTTGGAGCACTGCTTGTTTTATATGCTGAGTCATTGCTAAAATGTTTGTCCCAGTTGATGAGCTACTAATGCACTGAGACAATGGCTCATAGGATTTAGGCCAGGCATATCCAAAGTCCGTTTCGGGGGCCTAATCTGGCCTGTCGGTCGATTTAATCTGGCCCCTGTGTGCCAGCATATGTCCTAGAGTAAAAATCCTAATAAAGCTCAGCAATCCTTAAAAAAAAAGCTCAATAACTTTGGTCGGCCCTCACACATGTTCACGTCATCAAATCTGGCCTTCTTTGAAAAACGTTTGGGCACCCCTGATTTAGGCAGGTGGTTTGCAGCATGCCACACCTCAAAGTGGTTTTAACATTTAAAGTACCTTGGAACCTGTTTTTCCTAATGTCCTTTTAGTTAATTTGCTGCTTGGAGTGCATTTGTGCTGAAGAGAAGGGCAGGAAACATGCTAAACAAATGTGTACAAGACAACATGTTTCCTTATCCCATTGCTAGGGCAGTGCCCTAGTATTGACACAATAGTGACCACTGATGCTGGTGCTTTCTTGCTGCTCCCTGTATAGCACAGCTGTGCCCTTAACCTGTCTCCCCAGGGCCCTTCATCATCCAGGTTCACAAAAGTTCACAATTCAGCTTTCCATGTTTGCCATGGGGAGTGCTCCATTGCTTTCTGTCAAGTGTAACAAGAGGGACCTCAGCCTTTCTCTCCAATATGAGCTGGTCAGGGCTGGTTTCCCAATGTTGCACTGTGCCTGGAAGTACAGTGGAACTACAGAGATGATTCCCCAGGTCCAATAAGCATAAAGATCAGAGATAAGTCTCTGTTTGCTCTTTGATAGTAAACAGCAGGAGCAGGGTGTTCTCTCTGACGTTAGGACTGTGGTCTCACAGCACTAAGGTGGAAGATCAGGAAAATGCTGCCAGCCCTTTGACAACTTCCTGTTCAGAGAGTGAGCACAGAGCTATCTCTCATCTTAGCACTGTATTGTTTAGATTGGAGATAACAGTGACTGACAGATAGGCGTGGTTTGCCAAAAATGGCCTCACAGGCCTAAGGCGGAGAGAGGCCTAGCAAACCTAACTTAGAGCCTTAGGCTAGAGGTTCCCCACTGCTGTAGTGGACTCTCTTACCTGACAGCCTTTTATAGTACAAACAATAAAAATGATACCCTTTTTGGGGGGAAGCACATTAGATCAGTTTGGCATTCAAAATGGACTTCTCTTCTACATGTCATTTCTCTATTTTTCTCTTTTGCCCAGGTTGTGCGGGTACCCCCCTTTCTATTCCAACCATGGTCTGGCCATTTCTCCGGGCATGAAGAAACGGATCCGGATGGGTCAGTACGAATTTCCCAACCCAGAGTGGTCAGAAGTATCTGAGGAAGGTAAATGTTTGTGAACAGAAGCTGCTATTCTCCTCTGAAAGGGAAAATGGGATTTCAAAACCTGAAAAAATGTGATTCTCTGGGCTAGGGTTGGCTAACCTGTGGCCTTCCAGATGTTGTTGGAATACAAACCCCAATATTACCCACCCCTGCACTAACCTTATTCATTCCTTGGCTCTCTTGCCTTTCATGAGTGGCCTTTTTACTCATGACTAAGCTATGGCTCAAGAGGAGGCCTTGCTCTGGTTCAGAGAAATTGTTCTGGGCCACCATAGCTGGAGTGTTTTGCTGCCAGGGAAGAAAAAGTGCATGCTGCCCCCATAGCATGGCTTCTGTTAAGTTGTGGGTGAACATATCAGACAACACAGCGATTCTTCAAACAGCTCTTGTTTATTCAAAGGCCAGAACAGAACTGAACTGAAGGGTTCAGTCAGCCTGCTTATATAGAGCTCCAGTACAACGTAACTGTAACAATTTTCTAAAACTATCCAATCACTGAACGTCACTTTCGATCCCTTATTTGCATATGTGGACCTGAACTATCTACAGTATCTCCCTGCTGGCCCAGGGTGAGAACTTCAGCACATAACAGCTTTTCCTTTTCCTTTGCCCTGCCTTTCTCTTCTTCCTTTTCCTTCCTTCCCATACGGGATTCTGCTCCTGTGTTTGGAGGCTTTGGCAAGGTGAGGGTTCCCCCTGGACCTCCACACCCTAACCAGATTGACTCTCTCTACCCCCTTTGTTATCTTGTGCATGCATGATATAAAAAGGTTGCAACATGGAGAGTGGGAAAATGAATAAAAATAAACACTGCACCCCCCCCAAAAAGGCCAGGCCCCACAATGTCACACATGACAATTCTTTCAAGTACATTACTCATCATATGTACTAAAATTAATTAGTATTAAGAGTCCTCAGAGTACTTTTCATGTGTTATCTCCACAAGCAACGTATTTGCTCAGGAGAAGTCCCTTCAGGTTTTTATATGAGTCAAAGCATGTTCTCCTTAAAATAGACCCATCCCTTTGTGCACATTGTCTCTCCTTTTGCTGTGCAAGCTTCAGGATTTCTGCAACATCTGAAGAGAGCTTTGGAATGAGGTGGCGAGACACAGTGTGTGTTGTTGTTAATGCTGTTGCCTTTCCTCCACCTTCAGTTAAGCAGCTGATCCGGAATTTGCTGAAGACGGATCCAACCCAGCGAATGACTATAATGGAGTTCATGAATCACCCTTGGATCATGGTAAGAATCCACCTGTCATTTCTCAGGAAGAAAAACTGGTGCAGAAGCCTAGGCTGAGAAACATGAGTGCAGGGAGTCTGAGATAGCTTTGTAGATAGAGGGGAAACATTTTTCAGCTCAATTCCAATTCCATTGTGAGAAAACTCCTGCAGCTGCATGGCAGTAAGGGGGCAGGGGAGAGAGAAGAGAGGCAAAAGTGGATGGGACCAGAGGGGAAAGTGGGCAGAGCACTGGGTGTAGGTTGTATTCCAGCCATGCAGAAGTCAGAGGCTTCTACAGTACACACACCACTACATCCGATCAGGCAAGGGGCATGATCACCACCCAGCCAGTCAAAGAAGGACAGAAGAAGTCTTGGCAAGTCCCAAGGACTGGAAAGAGAGTTTCCCAGGCCGGAGGCTTCCCAACCCCTAGACTAAAGCTCCATTTGTCTTCCCTCTGCAGCAATCAATGCAAGTGCCACAAACCCCGCTGCACACTAGCAGAGTTTTGAAAGAAGAGAAAGATCTTTGGGAGGACGTTAAGGTAAGTTGTCTGCAAGTTTCATCTCACACACTGCTAAGCAGCATGGATGAAGGTTACGCAACTCCAGGTGTAAGTGATTGTGAGCCTGTCCATCAGTGCTGCAAGCCACTCCTAGCCTGTACAGTGGAACCTCGGTTTTCGAGCATCTCAGAAGCCAAACGGTTCAGAACCCAAATGCCAAAAACCCGGAAGTTGAACGGCTTCCGCTGCGTGTTTTCCTTTTTTCCCCAATGGATTTTGCCAACCGCCCATTGTTCCTTGGTTTTCAAACATTTCGGAAGTTGAACGGTCTTCCGCAATGGATTACATTTGAAAACAAAGGTTCCACTGTAGTAGGTAATGCCAGATATGCAGGCTTAAAGGCCCTCCTCACTCTACCACAGTCTGAACTTGGAAGCTGGCTTTTGTGCCCATTGTTAAGTTACAAATAGGATCTTTCCTCTGGATGACAGTAATGCCTGAAGCTAGAATAATTTGGCTAGCCAGATGTTAATTTGTTTCCTCTACCTCAAATTTGTAGGAGGAGATGACAAGTGCCTTGGCCACCATGAGAGTGGATTATGAACAAATCAAGATTAAGAAAATTGAAGACTCATCCAACCCGTTGCTTATGAAGAGGCGGAAGAAAGCAAACCCCGCTGAACCTACAGCACTCCCCCACTGAGGATTCAGTAGAGCCAAACCTGGTGGTTGTGAAAGCAATAACTATATCTATATATTTTTAAAAACAAATTGGAGATAAAGACTGTCATATCAAACACATGGAATTCAGATCTTTATACCAGACTAGTTTTGTTTTTTTAGCTGCCTCTCATGGTTCTGACCTTTCTGAGGTCCAGCAGGAGACAGCTGCTCTGTGTACAAAACATACTTTTATGTTATTTCCCAGCCCCTGGTCCTGTAGGGAAATATTTCTGGTAATCAGATTTTGTTTGTTTGTTTAGTAACACCCCCCCCTTGGTTTTTTTCTCCTTCAGAGACACTGAAATTCCTGTGATCACCATTTAAAGGTTAATAATATAAATAAAATATATATAATCTATATTTTTAAAACTACTGTAGAGCTGAAATCAAGATAGGAGTCCTGTGCTGAGTACAGCGGTTGTTGTTTTAGAGTTAAAGGCTTTCAGTTTGTGTCGACAACAACAACAAAAGGCCAGGGCTGTTGAAGAATTCCACCTGAAAACAAAGGCACTGACGATACTGTGGTCTTCATTTAACATCAAGAACTGTTCTTGGCTGATGGACCTTAAATTCAGTTTGGGAAGTTATTGTCCCAAGTACAATAGGGCTCCTTAAACTGAAAGCCTTCTGCCTCTAACTGTGCAATCACAGGATTGACTTCCTCTCACTTGTGCGTTTGTGGATTGTATGTAATAATGCGATAGGATGGATATTGTAAGTATTGGCAGGAAGGCCCACCCCCTTCTGTATTCTACTTTGAATTTTTGAGGGGTAGTGTGTGGGGAGGGTCCATGAAGCACCCAGAATTCAGTTATGATCTCAGGGTTATTTGGGTGGGTGGGAGGGATGGAAAGTAGGTGTTTGTTGAGTGGAGACGTTCATGATTGATCTGTTTCAATAACTGATGCAGCCTTCCTGGAGCACTACATCAGAATATGTCCTGTTGCCCAGTTTCCACCACCATCTTGTGCAGTGTTAAAACTTAAGACCTTGATGCAGTTCTAAAGATCTCATGCTGCAAGGTTGCAGGCTCATATCCTCCACCCCAGCTGTTCTGTTGTGGCTCTTGCATTGCTGTTCTGTGCTGCTGTTCACAACCCTCCTGATCTTTACCAGGAAGCTGCAGCTATTTGGAGCACATAGCAAAAGGCTCAAATCTGAGATTTGCATCTCATTGGAGCTCATGTGGGACAGAACCTGCCACATGCACACTCTGATATGTGAAGAAAAAAACAGAAACAGTACCATAAAAATGAGTCTTTTTTAGATGGATTCCTTAGCATCTTTGGGTGTTGAATAGCCAGATGGCACAAATGTTAATATGGGAATATGATGATGGGAATTCTGCCTAGAAAACCAAAAAGTCTCAGCTGAAGTTTGAAGGAGGGAATTGACGTGCTGCCGACTTGGGCACATTTGTCTAAAGTCAAGCTCTCTTGAGTCTTACTCTACCTGTACCTTAGGGAAGAAAAGCAGGAAAGTATTCCTTCACATAAACTTTTGCCTCATTATCCTGGTGGTCAATCCCTTTTTCTGCCTCTTTCTGTATATCTTTAGTCCATGAATGAATATCTTTTGCCACGTTTGTTTCACTGGCATACTAGTGTTTTAAAAACACACACTTTCCCTTTTTTTTTTTAAAGAAAGGTTTAGCTTTTAGGCATTTTAGACACTGTATGAAATTTTAATTTGTAAAAAAAAAAAAAGTTTTAATTTTTGTTGTTGGTGGTGTCTCATTGCTGGAAAAAATAATATTTGCTCTGCTATTTTCCCATTTTGGATTAAAGACACCCAATACATCAGAGTTTGTGTTTGTTTGATCCATGGTGGGGGGTGGGGGAAGCCAGAACAGGCTTTGGCTCAGAAAGGGCTGGCTATATCTGTAGCACAGAAGTGTGATCAAAGAGTTTTCTAGCAGTTATGATTTTAATACAGATCAGCTTTTCACATACAATGAGTTGTGGATTGTACTAAAGACGGCATGCAAGCAGGGAGTTTCAGACATATACAAGCAGTGGCTACTTGGAGAATATTGGCATGGAAGAGCCACATGAAAAGAACCGAGCATCGTATATATGACACTTCAATAATATCTGTTTCAGATATCTACTGCAATATTCAGTTGGGGAGAGTATATGATGCTGCCAATGAGAATCTCCTGAGATGGCATTGAGAGAGCAAGGCCTCTGTGACATTGATCTTAATTCCCAGGCAGACCTAGTGGTGGAACAATGTGCCACTAACTTCAGTCTGCCCCTCCATTGTAGGCTCAGGCTGTATATATGTGTAAATAAACCGTATATTGTAGAGTCTCTGCTGTGCCTCATTTCCAAAAAGAAACACGTGCCCTAGGGTAAGCACCTGGAATCTCTGGAATCTCACACCAGAGATTGGAGTGGTGTGTTACACTGGTGACAGAAGTGGGACACTCCCACCCCGCCAAAAAAAGAAAAAAGAAAAGAAAAGATTTATAGAAACTATTTTGTTAAGGGTGCTGGGATTTGTAGCTTTGTGAGAGGGAACTACAGTTCCCAGGATTCTTTGGGAGGAAGTTCTGTATTTTAAATATATGGTGTGGATCTGCTCTGTATTGACAAGAAGCCTCTACTAGACAGAGCCAGTTGTCTAGCTCTGGTGCATCCATTGCCCTTAAACTGGCTTTAAGTTAGCATTCTGGGTTTCGAAGAGAGTGCTTCCTGGATTTTGTGACACTGCTTCAGTAATGCCGATGTCACGTGCAGCTTTTAAAATCTGGCCAAGAGATTTTAACATGTGAGCACACAAATAGAAGGGCAAAGGTACCAGACAAATCTAGGCTTTCTCCAGCACACACATTGTAATTTGGCCTTTGCAACACAAAATGTTGTGAAAGCTCGTGTATGGCTGCCATTGGAAAAGACTGTAGCTTGCCAGTATCTTTTTCTGAGCAAACAGCACTGAAATCGGCATTTGTCATTGAGGGCGAATTGTAGAGTTGGAAGCCATGAGTTGAGCAGAGGAATGAAACAGCTCAACTACCTCAATGTGACACAGAAGAAAACCAGAGAAACCTCTTTCTTGCTCTTGAAAACTCAGCATTATAGTTAATTGTATAGGCAGATTTGTATCTTCCAGCAGCTCTGTTGCTTTGTTTAAAAAAAAATTGGCGGGGGGGGGGGGTTGGAGATGCTGAAGTATATTGCATCAATATAAATTTATTTAATAGCACTTGATGCACCATATATCAGCCTATTTTTTGTTGCTTGGACCTTCATTCCCTTAGAGGCCAATTTATACATTCTTTTTGAGCTGGTAAACTCCACTTATTTTTTTCAACACTTTCATTGCCTTTTCTCAGTATATATATTATTACAGAGGTATTTTATCAACACAACAGATTATAACAAGAGCATAAGAATGAAGCAAACAAAACAAAAATTCACACTTTTGCTCATTTCCACCAGAGTAGCTATACCACGCATGAGTTGTGGGTAATCTGTTTCTAAGTGAATTCTATTGAAGAGTGCCAAGTTGGCATAAAAAGAGTCATGTTTCTTGGCCTCCTTGACTAAGTTTCAGTCAGTGGCTGTACCCGCTCCCCGCATAATAGCTTTCATGTTGAAAGCGGCTTGTAAGAAAACAGGTACCAAATAAGAAAATAGTCAAATGTTTCTATGGGCACATTTTTGCCATAGCAAGGGTCCCAGGGGGAGGAGAGGAGGAAACCCCATTGTGTTACTGGAAGTCATGGTGCTAGATCCCACTAGTGCAGCTATCTAGTTGAATTTGGTCTCATGAGTTAGAATGGTGGCATCCTTGGGGTTGCAACTCTGTTGATGGAAGTAGCAACACACCCTTTTTCTCACACTTTGCTCCTAGCTGAGAGTAAAACAAATATGAAATGGCACTCATTTCTGTGAAGGCATCACAGTTCAAAGGAACTGTTTTGTCAATGAGTGGGAGGTGGTGAGAATTTGAATGTAGAAGTGAACTTGTTCAGGAGGTTCAGAGTCCAGCTGAATGAGATTCAAAGTTCTCAAGCAAATGGTCCTAGCCATTCTGCTTTGCCAGTGCATTCTGTGGGGAATGTGTAGATGAAGCAGACCCTTTCCCCCAAACCACAGGCCAACTTTGGCAAGCGGTTGAAACCACCCACCTATCAATCACCTAATATCATCATGACATCAGATGAGGGAGAGGTGGGTGGCCCTAGCCACCTGTCAAACTCTGCCTGCCTGGAGGGGGTAGATAAAGAGTTAGCCCACCCGGCCAAAAAGGTTCTGCACCCCAGGTTTAAGGTAAGCTATCTAACTGTTTGCTTGTCAGAATTAAGAATTTTGAATTGCAAGCAGGGATCTTATTAAAGTATGGCAAAACATCGACAGCAGCTTTAACACTGCCTCAGTATGAAAAGGGCTGGAGCTGCAAAAGTGTATGCAGGCTGGGATGGAAAATAAGCAGCCGCACTGGGTGGATTTGCAGTCCGCTGGCACGTGGGGCGTTTTGCATCCAAGCCCCTGTCTGCATGCAATTTGCACAGAACTGACCTCAGAACAGGAAACGGTATGAAACTGTGTTTATAAACAGTGTTTTCAAATGCTTGATAGATGTTACAGTGTGTTAATTACCTTTGTTAAGTTATTGGGTTCATGTTGACCTTTAATTCACTTTATAAGAAGGTGCTGGTTTAGAATTTCTACTGAAAACCGGAGGTAATTTCAAAACAACATGTTCCAAGGTAAATTGAAGGCGTGATGCCATTTTGCTGCATCATAAGTATAACTGGAAGTCACGGCTAGCTGTGAGATAAATATATCATTTTATGACTGTGTTTGGAACAAGTTGAGCAAAGATGATGCTTTATTTTCACCTAATGACAACGATTACGGACACAACCACCTTCTGTAGGTGGGGAGGAAGGAATATTTATTAGAACACTGATAATGAGTTTTATCAGATGGTACATATGTCTATAAATAACTATGTTCAGGGTTTGTTTGTTATACATCATCACCATTTTCCTCCCTAGAAAGACAGATACTTTAGAGACAACTTAACATAGTGTTATGATTATTAGGATTGCCGACTGAGGTCTTTCTCTGCATGCCGCCACATGCTGAAGTGAGTTATACTTGCAGAAAGGTGCCTTTTCTGTGGTAGCACCCTGGTTTTGAAATTCCCACCCTAGAGGAGATGAATTGGCATTCCAATGATTTCAGTGCCAGTTTAAGACATGTTTGCCCAGCCATTTTAAAGGGTTTTTAGCTGCTGCCTTTTAGTCTTTACTATTTTATGATGTCTTATGGTTTATTGTATTATCAGATTACAGTGGTACCTCGGGTTACAGATGCTTCAGGTTACAGACGATTCAGGTTACAGACTCCGCTAACACAGAAATAGTACCTTGGGTTAAGAACTTTGCTTCAGGATGAGAACAGAAATCGCGCGGCGGCAGCGGGAGGCCCCATTAGCTAAAGTGGTACCTCAGGTTAAGAACAGTTTCAGGTTAAGAACAGACCTCCAGAACGAATTAAGTTCTTAACCTGAGGTACCACTGTACTTGGATTGGTGGGTAGTTTAGACATTTTTAAACAAAGTGATAATAAGTAAAGTTCAGATAGTACAGCAAAGTTTAGATAGTACAGCACAACAAATATTAAATCACTCTGGAACTAAAACACATAGGACCAAATGACACATAAGTATGTTTGCTAAACACACACTCACTGTTTGGCTATAAAAATAGACTGTTTTTTAAAAAATCACAACGTAATCCTAATCATGGGACGCGGGTAGCGCTGTGGGTTAAACCACAGAGCCTAGGACTTGCCGATCTGAAGGTCGGCAGTTCAAATCCCCGCGACGGGGTGAGCTCCTGTTGCTCAGTCCCTGCTCCTGCCAACCTAGCACTTTGAAAGCACGTCAAAGTGCAAGTAGATAAATAGGTACCACTCCGGTGGGAAGGTAAACGGCGTTCCCGTGCACTGCTCTGGTTCGCCAGAAGCGGCTTAGTCATGCTGGCCACATGACCCAGAAGCTATACGCCGGCTCCCTTGGCCAATAAAGCGAGATGAGCACCGCAACCCCAGAGTCGGTCACGACTGGACCTAATGGTCAGGGATCCCTTTACCTTTACCTTTAATCCTAACCATGCATACTCAGAAGCAGACATTAATTCAATGGACCTTACTCTCGTGTAAGTGGGGGTTAGGATCACAGCCTAAATGGATGGGAGACAGGAGTAAAATACTCCCCCCTACTGCTTGCTTCGCTGTGCTGCACACTTTAATTCCCCACTCCCAGTCTATCTCCAGTGGCAAAAGTGAGTCTCATGGGAATAAAGTCCTCAAAGTGGGGAGGAGAGAGCGGGTGCCAGGTTTACTCCCATTCCCTGTGTTCTATTTAGTAATGAAAATATACCCAAACCAGCAAGCACATGTTTAGCAGACATCAACACTTCTGGTTTTTCAACAACGCTATTTGGATACATACAAATGTATCCCAAAATAAAGTAAATGGAGGCTGCTCCTCTACTAGAGTATTAGTGCAACCCAACACCTCTTTTCTCTACCCTTTCGCCTTCCTTCCTACATTCCTGGCTCCTTCATTACACATCTTTAGGTGACAGGAGAAAACTCTTCAACCAGGCATTGGGCTGATTAACATTCTAAGGGCTTTAAAATGTGTCTGTGGGAGGGGAAGTTATTGGTTTGCTTGGCTTTTGTTTTATCAAGTATTTTGTATTTTCATTTTGTATTTTTATGTTGTAAAGTGCCCCTGTGATCTTCAGATGAAGGGCGGCATACAAATTTAATAAATAATAATTCCATCACTGGATTTCCAGTTCTTAACAAACCTACTTATTTGATAATGCGCAATGAGTTCTTCATTCGCGCCATAACTATCGTTTTAAAAATTATAAGCTGTCTTTCCAGCGCTCAAGGTAGCATACAGAGACCACTGCTTCGCACTGAGCAGGAAAAAATTCTCACTGATGCCACTTTAGAATAATTGATTGAAACCATGGGGAAGAGCCATAGCTCAGTGGCACCACATCTGCTTTGCATCCTGAAGGTCAATTCCTGGCATCTTCAGGTAAGGCCCAGAGACCCCTGCCTGAAACCCTAGAGAACTATTGCCAGTCAGTTCCGACATTGCTGAGCTAGATGGACCAAGGGCTGGGCTCAGAATAATGTAGCTTCCTATGTTCCTATGCTTCCTATCCATAACCTGCTTTTCCCCATCCAAGTACTAACCAGGCCTGATCCTGCTTAGCTTCTGAGATCAGACAAGATCGGGCGTGTTCAGGGTAGTATGGCCATAGACTCATAACCTGCATTTTAGCCAAAAAGACCTCAACGTGGTGTACAAAAACTAACACAGTAGTAAGATGGCCATCGCCCTCAGGCTTATAATCAAAAGGATGTGAAAAACATGTCATCCATAATCAGCATATTTTCATTTGGCCTAAATTCTCTCCCAGTTAAAAATATTCCCCATGAAAGGCAGAAGTGGTAGCCAGCTAGTTTGATGAGAGAAGTCTGTGGTCTTCTCTGATGCTGTTTGTTTATGGTGTTATATAACTAACACCGTCATATAGACTCACTCAGGCCAACTCATATTTTAAATTCCAAACCACAATAGCATGTGATATTGGGAAGTAAAATCAAATGCTTCCCCATCATACATGTATAGTGGTGGCAGTTTTCCCCACCCTAAAATAACCAGAGGCCTTATGGAAGAATTTACTGTATTTTTCCGTGTATAAGATGTATAAGATGCCCCCTATTTTGGGGGACTCCAAATTAAGAAAACACCCCTCAGCACTACCCATGTATAAGACGAGCCCCAATTTTAAACCTAAATTTTTGCTTTAAAAAAACTAGTCTTATACATGGAAAAATATGATGCATCAATAAATGTTTATTAGATTAACAACTTTAGTTTTCAAAAGAATCCTCTGAATTCTCAGTACTTGCACCAGTTTCTTGTTTGCATGTGGCTGATGCAATTCCAGGTAAAATTGTTGCAAACACATTTTGACTATAAGCAGTACCTTTGCTTGTTGCTGTGATGGCAGATGGTTGTCAAATTTTGTCTGATGCTATCTAATGTAAATCACGTTGCATAGTTTTTGAGAAAGATGACCAAGTGATTTAATAAATAGCACCAGTGCTATTTTTCCAGAAAAAGAGGTTCCAGAACTCATCACGAACGCCTCCCTTGTTCTCTTATATAATGGCAATGGGGCTCACTAATTACTACAGACTTTCTAATCTTGAAATGTTTGCCAAAGCTATTTGGATGTTGATCTAGATTAGTTACGGGTGGTGAGCATTTTAGGAGTGACCAACTGACATGTGATCACCAATGCACAGGTTCTTTTGGACCCAGAAGAGGGTGTAACATGGGCATAAGGAGGAGGGGCACAAGGGGGAGGGGCATAAGGGGGTGGGACATGCTTATGCATGTTCTGCTAATGTCCGCGGGGGCCAGGAACGAAACCCCTAAATGAAATGGTCACCACCTGTGTATGGAAAGATGCCGTTTAAACACAATGGGCCTAGCCTAAAAATTGCTCTGCTAGCCAGTGTGAACACGATGGCACTCGCTTACTGCTTTATCTAACAACCTCAGTACAACACTGTTCCAGGAACATTCACCAGCACCAATATGCCAAGACAAATAATGAGTTACTAACCGGAAGTTGGCAGAAAGAGACAGTTAAAAGATATGCGACTAAAAGCTTGCATACGTTACAATTCTGTGCCTTAGCTCTCGTTCCTTGGCCTGCTCTAAATTCTGAATGCATGGCAAAATGATTGTTGTAACAGCTTCACCCTGTGCTCTGATTTCCATATAGTGCATGATGAATTATATGCGGGAAAGTCCCCAGGGCCCAGATTAAACTGCTGTAATCTGGTGCACTAGCAGAAGCCAATGCAAGATCACCCAGTAGCACAATAGAGCTTCTCTCTTCTCTCCCTGCTGCTTCCCCACTCCCCCACCCCCCAAATTCACTCTGGATGGTTGGGAAAATGCAGGACAGGAGAGGGGTGATTGTTCCACCAGGTAAACAGAAATGTGCACTGATGGAAAATTGTATTCTAGTGATGCTTAATTCTACCCTAGGAATATAGGTGTGGGGTGAAATAGTCAGGTGGGCAAGTGAATTGTAGAGCTGTACTTTTTATGTATGTATGTATGTATGTATGTATGTATGTATGTATTTATTTATTTATTTATTTATTTATTTATAAGATTATTTACAAGCTTCCAACTCATAGAAAAGTGTAATGATGAGGTACAATGACATCATTAAAACTTCATAATATTATAAAGTAATAAAATACAGAGGAAACTGTCAACACAATATTTTAACAAATTCAAAAATCTGATAAATCTTCCAATTTTGCCACTAAAAGTTAGGACGGGATATTTCAGATTCAAGATACATTTTTTAAAAATTGTGAATTCCACCCCGTCCATCCCAAAATGGAGTCAATGTAACTTTACTGGAAACTGTTGATAGTTTTGAATATTACATATTTGATGTCCGCTAAAACATACAAGTGTGGCCAGCTGCTAAATATAATTTAATGTCAACAAACACTGCATGCTGCTTGTCCATGTTAGCTGCCCATGTCAGCTTGTACAAGTATGAAACACTGTCAGATATCAAATGTTGAAAGGAAATATCAATTGGATATGAATATGCAAGTTAAGGATACCATAAGCAAATGTTTGGTGAATATCTAGCAAACCTCTGAGCAGTTGAAGACACTGTGGAGAATAATTGGAAAACCCATATTTTACCACTGATTCAGAGCAAATAGCAATCCACTGAAAGCCCAATTGCCATTTGTTCTGTTCAGTGGTTTTCCTGGGGGAAACATGGACCTGTGCCTCGAAGCACAGCACAAAAGGGAGTGTGGATGAGCCCTGTGACCAAGGGAGAAGTAAGATCTGTTGGCGTGTTAATTCTGTGAGCCCCTCCATATTATGCTTGGGTTGTATATATGTGTAAATAAAGCTATATATCCTAAAGACACCACAGCCTCTGCCGACCCTCATTCCATATGAACTGAACCCTGAGTCTCTCACTGCTTCTCTCTTTTGACATGCTTCTGGGAGTTTGTGACAGTGGCTCCATTGACACTATTTTTGGCCACATCCACACCATTTAACATTTAAAGCTTCACCCTACCAATTTAATAGTCATGGCTTTCCCCAAAGAATCCTGACAACTGTAGTTTGGAAAGGGTGCTGAAAGTTGTTAGGGGACTCTTATTCCTGTCACGGTGCTACAAATACCAGAGTGGTTTAACCATATCTTCATCTTCCTGCGGAGCTCTGGGAACTGCAGCTATGTGAAGAAGAAGAAGAGTTTGGATTTGATATCCCACTTTATCACTACCCGAAGGAGTTTCAAAGCGGCTAACAATCTCCTTTCCCTTCCTCCCCCACAACAAACACTCTGTGAGGTGAGTGGGGCTGAGAGACTTCAGAGAAGTGTGACTAGCCCAAGGTCACCTAGCAGCTGCATGTGGAGGAGCGGAGACGCGAACCTGGTTCCCCATATTACAAGTCCACCACTCATAACCACTACACCACACTGGCTCTCCAGTGAGGGAAGCAGAGGTCTCCTAACAACACTCTTAACAAACTACAGTCCCCAGGATCTGGGGAAGGGGAGCCATGCCTGTTAAAATTGTATCATAGTGTTTTACATGTGCGGATGTGTACCCCGTTTGAGAGTTGCTGCCGTAAAATGGTTTCTCAGCCATTGGCTTCCTACTTACTGTACACTGGTAACATGGGAAAGTGCTTATCACCTAAGTGGAAGAGGTAACTGTGGGAGGCCCACTGCATCCTTTTGTTAACCAAGGCTTAGAGACAATTTCCCAATTGTGAGAAAGCCGATACCTATCAGTAAAGTTTCTTTTTATCACTGACTGAAAAAGTTACTATATCTGTTAACAAAAAACCTCAGAGATCCCCCACTGGTTACTATATTGCTGGCATTCCCACTCAGACTTCCTTTGGTCGGGGGACATTCACCCAAATTGTGTTCTAACTTTAATTCACACGTGAATAGCTGAGTAACTCACATGACCCTTTGGTAAACCAATTTGTGTCAAGACATTTCTTTTCAAATTATTTAACTGAAGCCAACTTTGTTTCTGAGAAGCTGCCTATATATGTGTGCAGCCCTGACCTCATGTACCACACAGTAGCCAGCACAATTTATCTGACTCATGGAACCAAACGAAAGCCCTCAAAATGCTCCACTACCCTACTTTACAATACTGACAACTCAACAACTACTTCTTTAGTTCACTAAATAACTAATAAGGAGATAACGGTCGAGGACTTATATGAAAGCAAGGGTTAGGGGGATGATCCTGGTTATGAGAAAATGACTATTAAGGCATGAGGGGGAAACCACAACATAATTTGTGCAGAAACCAAAAATACTTTTCTGATCATTGCACCTCAGTGTCAGGATAATTACATGCTGGTCATACTAGTTAGTCTGGACAGATTCCCTCATTGACTGTTGTCATGCTCCTTCACCCTATCTAATGACGCAACAACGTGTTCCCTGCCCAAAGATGAAGGCGGAGCAGAGAAGCTTCTGGCTGAAAAAATGGTGCTTTAATTTGCTTTAGTTGGTTTAAGAGTGAAAACAGCACATTCCACCTATAGTATTTGCAAGATTACAAATCATGCATGGGGATTGCATTAGATGGAACAAACTTTACTTAGTGGTGTGCTGCTACCAAGCTTAGCTTCCTTCCCTGCAGTTGTCACCCAGAACAGATTTCCCCCATACAACCACTTCCCTTATATAAGACATACTGTCTTCCCACAAGCAGAATGAAACAACCACCCCTCTACTTCTGGGCCCCCAGTGGCCTGTATTCAATAAAGAAAAAAAGGCATAGTAGCTGATAAAGGCAACAGGAAAACTGCTAGCAAAATGTAGCGGCCTTCCCTTACCTGCTGTGCCTCCAATAATTTTAGAGAAAGAGTAGATGCATACCAGCAACCATGACTTCTTCCTACTGGCCTTCCTTCCTGAAGTGAGAGCCTTAAGCAGCTGGGATCACAACACAACACCCCCCCCCTCATTTGTAGCCTGATAGCTACAGGCCACATTAATCCCTAACCAGACCCTCACAGGTAGACGAGAAAGAACTCACTCCTCACCTTAAGGGAAACTTAGGAAATTTCTCTCCAGGATTTCCCCTGAGTACACCACTCAGCCATGCATATTCCTACTTCGCTCTGATACAACATTACAATAGTCGTTCATTAAGAGAGGCATTTTTCAAAGGTGTGTGAATTCCCATCTGCTTGTACCTCTGCCTTTTCACCAACCTCTCTGGTGACAAATGCAGAATGCTTTTCACACTGAGAGGAGCGTGACATGTACGATGAAATGTGCAGTAAAAGCAGTATTCCTGCAGGTGAAATATGGACAGTAATGGCTACAGACAGTAAGAATGGCTGTTGGGTAATAACGGCTGACCCTAAGAAATGGGG
This sequence comes from Podarcis muralis, assembly GCF_964188315.1. Lineage (NCBI taxonomy): Eukaryota > Metazoa > Chordata > Lepidosauria > Squamata > Lacertidae > Podarcis > Podarcis muralis. Next base: position 62,506,719 of record NC_135659.1, read on the forward strand.
ACAGCAGAACTGAATGATACAGACCAAGAGCTCTGGAGCCTGCTGGTGACCAACTTGCTGCTGTTGTGTCTGCATTAATGCATAGCCTCTTGCCCCCAGATTCCTGAAGTTCAAGACTGCCCACATCCCATTACAACCAGCAGACACTGTGCACAAAGATGCCTAAGGACAGTAATATACTCCTGAGCATCAAGGATAGAGCTGCAATATTTCATGGAGGAAAAAAGCATCTGTCTCAAAGGTCCAGAGGTGTGGTTTTCTTTATCATTACAAAACTGAGAAAGTGCACCAAAGACAACAGCCCAGTTTGGGCCAAGCAACTCTCCGTTGGCTTTTACTCTGCACAGAATATATTAACTGTCACTCTGTTGCTATGATGACAAAAAAAAATGTTCATGATAGTTGACCATGTCGTAGAAATGTGTATTTCAGAACCATACCCACCCTTATATATGGCAAGAGCTAGAATCAATCTAGATGGAGGCTGTTGAGGATGAGAACAATTCCAAATTGAGAAAAACTATATTATTGTGCCACAAGTGGGATAGTGCGAAAATGGCCTGAGCCTGTGCTGCTCCTCTTCATGAAACAAAAAGAATTGTAGCATGTCATCCACTGGTAGCAATGCAATCTTCTTTTTCCTAAGAGAGGCTTTCTGCAGGAAATGAGCAATTATTGCTTTTCCTGCTTTCACTTCGATTTCATGTTTTGAGAAGCTGCACCTGCAGACTTTCATTCTGTCACCCCACTAATAAAGTGTGCAAAGGTGGTGAATTTCAACATCATCTGTTTCATTCTTTGGATAGTATTACTGTTATTGGATTCTTCAATCATTCCGAGAATTTAAAGTTTGTAACTTGAGTAATTTTAACTTTAATAAGCAATTTTAGTTGGGCCGGTGACTTGGAGGCTGGGCAAGGGTAAGAAAGAGTATATTAATGTGCAGAGGGAAGTCATGGACTGAGGCCTCTTCCTCTATCAACCTTTGTTACAACAGTACATGTGTCAAGCCCATATGAAAGACAATGGCATAATTTGACCTATTTTATGCAAACCTCAGACTCTCTGCAAAGGTCTGTGATGTCTGGAACACAGATCAAAGATAGTCTGCGGTCACCTGCTTGCACAGATTCTTTTGAACATCATAAAAAGACATAAAAAATTACAATAATTAAATTCAAGACTGTCTGGTTGCTACATTAATCCACTCCCTTCACATTCTGCACAGTTTATTTGCTATGGAAACCAAAATGTTGCCACCTGTCTAAATCAGGTGTCTCAATTTATTACGTAGAGGCACACAGCTATGGCCTCATTGCTTTGTGAGTGTGTGTTTGTGTATGCAAGAAAGAGAGAGAGAGAGTGAGCAAGAAACACAGAGACAAGCATGCACAGGCATCTCCTTGGATGCTTCCAGGCTTGTGTTTTTTCACATGTGTATTCTGCATCATCTCCTTGACACAACAGTGTGTTAGGTAAAGGTAAAGGTAAAGGTAAAGGTACCCCTGCCCATACGGGCCAGTCGTGTCCGACTCTAGGGTTGTGCACCCATCTCACTTAAGAGGCCGGGGGCCAGCGCTGTCCGAAGACACTTCTGGGTCACGTGGCCAGTGTGACGAAGCTGCTCTGGCGAGCCAGCACCAGCACCGCACACGGAAACGCCGTTTACCTTCCCGCTATAAAGCGGTACCTATTTATCTACTTGCACTTAGGGGTGCTTTCGAACTGCTAGGTTGGCAGGCGCTGGGACCGAACGACGGGAGCGCACCCCGCCGCGGGGATTCGAACCGCCGACCATGCGATCGGCAAGCCCTAGGCGCTGAGGTTTTACCCACAGTGCCACCCGCGTCCCTTAACCCTAACAGTGCGTTAGAGGTAGACTTATTCTGCTTCAGATTATTCTGCAGTGCTTTCCCCTCGTTACCACACTATCACTGCTGAGAAGGGCTATCGTGCAACAAAAGCCAAACAAAAGTCAGAACATTTGTGGTAGAAGAGGTCACAGGATTTCAGAAGTTACTTACTGGATATGCACTGATTGGAAATGAAGCAGCATAGAATAATAGAAAACAGTGGTACCTCGGGTTACATACACTTCAGGTTACATACACTTCAGGTTACAGACTCTGCTAACCCAGAAATAGTACCTCGGGTTAAGAACTTTGCTTCAGGATGAGAACAGAAATTGTGCTCCGGCGGCGCGGCGGCAGCGGGAGGCCCCATTAGCTAAAGTGGTGCTTCAGGTCAAGAACAGTTTTATAATAATAATAATAATAATAATTTATTATTTATACCCCGCCCATCTGGCTGGGTTTCCCCAGCCACTCTGGGCGGCTTCCAAAAGAATATTAAAATACTGTGATACATCAAACATTAAAAGCTTCCCTAAACAGGGCTGCCTTCAGATGTCTTCTAAAAGTCTGGTAGTTGTTGTTCTCTTTGACATCTGGTGGGAGGGCGTTCCACAGGGAGGGCGCCACTACCGAGAAGGCCCTCTGCCTGGTTCCCTGTAACTTGGCTTCTCGCAGTGAGGGAACCGCCAGAAGGCCCTCGGTGCTGGACCTCAGTGTCCGGGTAGAACGATGGGGGTGGAGACGCTCCTTCAGGTATACTGGACCGAGGCCGTTTAGGGCTTTAAAGGTCAGCACCAGCACTTTGAATTGTGCTCGGAAACGTACTGGGAGCCAATGTAGGTCTTTCAAGACCGGTGTTATATGGTTTTAGGTTAAAAACAGACCTCCAGAACGAATTAAGTTCTTAACCTGAGGTACCACTGTAATAGAATTGTAGAGTTGGAAGGGACCACAATGGTCATCTAGTCCAACCCCTTTCAATGAAGGAATCACAACTAAAGCACCCATGACAGTTGACCATCCAGCTTCTGCTTGAAAACCTCCAATGAAGGAGAGTCTACGACATTTTAAAAATATTGAAAATGTGATTGTGTATGGCTGTCCCGATAGCAACAAGAACACATATAATCATGAATGCACACACACACAAAAAGAATGTCTCGAGGTGCCCTCTCCTGGATGGTAGAGGTGGCTAATCTTTGTCCTCCCGATGTTGCCAGACTACAAGTCCCACCAACCCTGATTAATGGCCATGCTGGCTAGAGCTCTTGGGTGTTAGAATCCAAAAATATCTAGAGGGCCACAGGTTAGTCATGTCTGCTGTAGAGGGATAGGAAGCACCATTCACACTAGGGAAAGTGTGCCCACAAGAGCACACTATGTCTTCTGCTGCTGTAGTTTCAGAGATGGAGCATGTTCACCCAGAGGAGAAGTAGGCCAACTAATCCTAGCTCCCATTCATGACTCGTGGATTGATTAGAAGGCTGAGGAGAAGGTCTGAGAGCAGCCTACCTTGCAATGTTTTCCCATGGTGTTGTGTTAGTGGCAGCTCTCCAACTTCCCCCATTCTTTGCTCTTTTGGCCTGAAAGCAGAGTGGGGCAGGGCAGGATCATCTCTCCTCTTTTTTGAACATTGCACAAATGGAAGAGCTACTGAAATCAGGACAGCACCTTCCCCCTTTTCTCCCCAAACAAGTGAACGTGACTTTCCTTTAATCTTTCGTATTCATTTGAAGAAGTTGCCACCTACCCAACAACATTCTTATGCTCCATCTCCATCTTTTGGTCCCCAGATATTTCCAGGATTTGTCAACAAGGATGTGACAAAGAGATGATTAACACGTGTGTTCCTTGATGTACCAGGAAGAAAATATCCAGTACAGGGGATGATACTGTCCCTAATTGCATTTCTGTGGTTAAGTGAGTGAGACAAAGGGCACCTCCAGATGAACTGTTTATTGAGCATTTATCCTGCTTGCACAGAGATTAGAGTATGTCTGGTATTTAATGAGCATTCATTCTGGTTTGTTTGAGGGGTGGTTATACCACAATGAACTTTCATCCTGAATTCATCTTGATTTGCGTGTGTGGTGGTTATATCAGAAGCTCTACGTGGAGCAGGGCTTTTCAGTGTGGCTTTCCCTGTTCCTTGGAACACTGTTCCTGTTCACAATGCCCACTATCTGCCCTTTCTGGAAACAACTGGAAACATTTCAATTTCAATAAGCATTTCCAGCTGGATGAAAAGGTCTCTGCTTTGGGAATTCATTTTGCATTGCTGTTTTGTACTGTTTTTAAAAACATTTTAATTGTTTTTATTATGTTTGTAAATTGCCTTGCTGTGCAAAGGCTGAAGTCTTCTTATTAATAACCATAGACTTTTCAGTGCATTTCCTCACCTCTTTCCCAACCATAAAAAGTTGTTTTAGAGAATGGGTTTGTTGTAACAGAGCATTTTAATCCACTTTAATTGAACAAACCTAAATTTCTGGTATGCTCTTGAACACCACCAACCACCAACAAAATACTGTTACAAAAGTTGGGCTCCACCACCACTCTTTGCCGAGTGGTGAAAAATTCCCAGGAGGTTCCAGGCACTCATCCAGGGTCTGCACTCCTTTGGAGAATTGAAGATGTAGCAGAGACTGTTGTAGCTTTAAAAAATATTATTTATTCACAAATTTACCCCTTCAGTCTGCATGGAGGGAGTAGAGATCTTACAGCATTGTCATCTCAAGAAGGGCTTGTGCAAGGCATCTCTCCCAGCCAGCCTTCAGCCAACCTGCTCAAGATGGATCTCCATCTTTGTTCTCCCTTCTTCTTCCAAGTACAACTTGCAAAATACACTCTTTCCCTCTCACCTCAAGCATATATACCATCAGCATAGCATCTCTGTCTGCCCAGGCCCAAGATTCCTCTTCGATGGGCCATCAACAACTTTTGTCATCAACAGCCCACTGGTTCTTGTGCTGGTCACTCACCCACATGATTCCTGTTAGTCACCAGTTGTCTTTATTCACAGTTTGTGTTATCTATTAATGTTTTTTTCTGTTTAGAGTAATACTGACACTACTATACTTTTATCCTTCTCACCAGGATGCCCTTCCAGAAAGAGCTAACCTAAACTCTGACAAAGTAATAGTGATTCACATTGGATATCACCCTAGCTCACGGGTTATTCACGAAAAGTACAGCCTCCAGAATTATGCAAGTTTGGATTTTGTCTATGTGTAGTTTTTGTCATAGATAGATCCCCTCTTCTGGGCCCCATATTGCGGTCTCTGCCTGTGACTCTTTTCTGTATTAAAGGCACAGGAAGTACATCACATTACCACCAGCTATGCTATCTGTCTCAAGGACTTGGAGATTATCTGTAGGGTTTTTATTCTTCTCCTCATTCTGTTGTTGTGGTTTTTCCAAATGTGTGAGTCTATGGGATATTTTCTGAACCTATTTCCAGTTTTTGATCACATAATCATCTCTGGAAAATAAATGCAATGTTCTTGTTATGCTCCCTTCCATCTTCCCAACTAGTGAGGAGCTCTAGGGTCAGCATTACTCAAATTTGAGTTCCTTTTTGGAGGAGAGATCACTGGGGACTGCCCATTCTGGGTAATTAGCCAGCAATTTCCCTAGCAAAAGGAAACCTGCAGCCAGGATTGGTGGGCCATAAACCCATAGACAATCCCTTTCCATAAGCCAGACGTGAACTCCTCCATAAAGTGCTGGAACAATGGATACATTTTGTCCTGTTAAAACTAGGATTCATTTTGCAGACAGATCATTACAAACAAAGTAGAATTTCAATCCCCATTTCATACATAGTAATGTAGGGTTGCCATATTCCAAGAAGTAAAAATCCAGACACAAAAAGTTGTCATTTTGCCAACTCCCCCCGAACGCTGCTAATGCATTTTTAAAAACCAGGAAATTCCACTCACCTTAACACTAACTGAAAGGCTGATTAGAGTACTGATAATGAAAATATGCTCATGCTGTCAGTGTTATAACTAAATCTGAAGGACGGTTTAGGCAGCAGAGAAACCAAATACAGTGGTACCTCTGGTTATGTACTTAATTCGTTCCGGAGGTCTGTTCTTAACCTGAAACTGTTCTTAACCTGAAGAACCACTTTAGCTAATGGGGCCTCCCGCTGCTGCCATGCCACCGCCATGCAATTTCTGTTCTCATCTTGAAGCAAAGTTCTTAACCCAAGTTACTATTTCTGGGTTAGCGGAGTCTGTAACCTGAAGCGTATGTAACCTGAAGTGTATGTAACCCGAGGTACCACTGTAACTAAATTTAAATTATGTGAAAATGTGATGATAAAAAACAACATGCAACAGAAAACCTCATGTGAGCAAGTTACAGATTTAAGCAAATGATAAGGCGAGGCAAGGAAGTTAAAACTTGGTACTCTGTTTCTAGTTTGATGTAGGTGCTGTGAGTCACATGTATAACTGTTAGCAGTGCATTTTAAAATGTGTCCTTTGTGCACTATTTCTGTATGCTGACAAAGAGGTGCCAGAAACATGCTCTTTTTATGTATTGTTTTTTAAACTTTGTTTCAGAATAATAGCCAAAACAGACACACAACAGGCGCTATCAGTAATAATATAAGTTACCTATACCTCACCTTTATACTTCCTTTCTTCTGGGTTATTTTTGATGCTGTTGTTCCTCATGCATAAGAACAGAATATGACTTTCACTGCATTGTAGTTTATTTTCAAACTTAGGGAAGTTTGGGTGGAGAGCTTTATTTTAAAGATAAACCACTATTTACATAGAGATTCCCTTGTACAATAAACTCTTGTGATTCAGACTTCCCTTCTTGCTAATACTGTTTGCATATGTTGCCTGTGTTTTTGGTGCTTCCCATACTTTTAAGGTTGCCAGGGGTTATTAGTGTGTGTCTTCTCATTCTGCAAACCATCTCTTCAGTTGTCTGCATTGCACAGCTTTCCTGGTTACCTGTTTCCTGTAAACCCCATTGTGGCATTCGTACAGAGCCCCCGGTCGTTTCACGGACTATTGACCTGTACACCACTATTTTATTCTTCCGCTGCCACCAATTTTGTGGAAAAAACCACATCTGACTGGGTTGCCACAGCCACTCTGGGTGGCTCCCAACAAAAAAATAGTAAAAACACAACACAACAGCAAACACTAAAATCTTCTCTGAACAGGGCTGTCTTCAGATGTCTTTTTAAAATTACATAGCTGTTTAGCTGTTTGACACCTGCTGGGAGGGTGTGCAGCAGGGTGGGCATGACTACTGAAAAGGCCCTCTGCCTGGTTCCCTGTAACCTCACCTCTCGCAGTGAGGGAACTGCCAGAAGGCCCTCGGCGTTGGACCTCAGTGTCCGGGCTTGACGATAGGGGTGGAGGCACTCCTTCAGATATGCAGGGCTGAAGCCGTTTAGGGCTTTAAAGGTCAGCACCACCTTTCTCTGTGGACCACCAGAACCGAACTCTCACATAAGTGGCAGTTGCAACACTGCAGGAAGCCATGGTGATGTTAGCAACATTACAGCTGGAAAAACCTGAGGACCCTCAAGGTGCTGAGTGGGATGGAGTAGCCAGCAAGGAGGAGACGGCTTAGCTAACATAGCAATGCAAAAAGAAGGGGAATGCCAGAGAGCCCAGTTGAGTGAATCACATCCCAGCAAACCCCAGCAGAAGGAACAATGACTCAAAAGATGAGATTGGAAAATCAACCTTTTCATATTCTTATTCCAAGTTTCATTCTTCCTAACGTTTCCATATAACAGCAAGTTAAGAATGAATAAGTGTCAGGAGCTGAGATTTTTTGTTTTTTGTTTTACTTTATTTTTATTGTTCATCATGGGGTACCTAATGACATCAGAGTGTGTTGGACGTAAACAAGAGCTTTCCCATTTCCTTATAAGCTTACATAACAAAAAGCAAACATGCTTAATCATCTGCTTTGAGGTTAAAAATCATTCTGATGCAGAAGAAAAACATTTAGTTCCTGTTTAAAAAAAACACAAATGCAAAATCAATGGCAGTAACAGTCTCACATTTGTCAAGGCAACTGTAACCCAGATCCACAGAAATGCACGAGCATATTGTGATTTAATGCATTGCTAGCACAGGCAATAAAATGTACCAGAAGTCATGTACTAGTGCTCGCAGAGACAGGTATTATTTTTGCACGAGCAAACAACAATGATATTAAATTTTAAAATATTTCAGTGCATGTTTTCTTTGTTTGACCTATTTATTTATTTACAAACTTCCCCACCCTATCCTTCCTTTTTTAAAAAAAATAATAATAATCACATTCTAAAGGGCATTGCCATCAAAATACTGTGAAAAGTCCAATAAAAACAATGAATTATTAAAAACAAAACAAAGGCAGCATTAAAAGCAATTCAGCAGGGGGGGAAATATATCAGTGATGAAAAAACCTGAGATAAAAAAAAATAATCACCCAATCTCTGGAAATATAAAAAAACCAGTATAGGCAATGAATTAGACTCCCTGAGCTGAGAACTCTGTAACTTGGGTGCCCTCAACCAAGAAACCTTTCTTTACAGTTGCTACCCATCTTGCCTCAAATGTTGGGGCACCTTGAAGAGATACTCCAAATTTAGGTCCCAGTGCATGGGCAAATAGGGGCTGCCAACCTGTACCCTTCCGAATGCTTCCAAATCCCATTGTCTCTGATTACTGTGCATGCTGTAGGTCTAAAACATATGGAAAGCTACAGGTTAGCTATCCTTGCATTAAAGGTAAGCACCAACACTTTGAATTGTGTTTGGATGTGGACCAAGAGCTGGTGAGGGTCTTTAAGCCCTGGTGGGATGTGTTCCCAATGATGGGTTTCAGCTAGCAGCCTGGTGGCTGTACTTTCAAACTATCAGTTGTTAACATCTGACCTGAAATGGAAACTGACATGCTCAGATGTACTTAATATTGTACAGCAGACAGTCCCCTTCCTGAAATTAACAACCTGTTTGAAGTCTTTATCATGGTGCTCACATTTAAATCCAAAATGCTGACTCAAACATAATAAAGATTTAGAGTCTACTTCTCACAATTTCTCACTTCCTAAAAAGCATTTCCTTGAATGCTACAATCTGGAGCATTCCTAAGCTAAGAGAAAACTAAAAGGACAAAAACACGCTATGTAAAAAGGAGAAGGAGAAGGAGAACAGGTCAATAAATTACGTTATAGCTTTTCCTTTATAAAAATGTATAACACTGACAAAAGCTGAGGTATCTGTGTTAATAAATAAGTTTAAGTTAAAAATATATAGTATTGTGTAATACTGATTTCTTGTAACACCTTTGCAAAATATATTCCAGTTACAGTTACAGAAGTTAGTTGTCGTGAGTGGAAAAAAAAGTTTCATTTTTTCATCTTCATTGCCAGGTATTCTTCAATGTAGTTAATGAAAATGTCAAACTCTCCCATTGCTTTATAGATACCTTTGCCTTGCAGCTGGAAAGGAAGAGGAGGGATAATTAATTACAAACTGAAGGAATAATAGTTATTGCAAGATAAATATGCATGCATTTTTCCATCATCTTTATTCTACTCTGGAGATTTGGCATGTGACAGAATTTTGAACGCTGTTGACCAGGATGGAAGTGATACTTTGCAAGAAGGAGAGGCAAGCATGGGGAACAGGACTGGGAAGGCGATGGGCTGACAGAGCAAGACTGCCAGCCCCTCCCTGTGACAACACAGCTCTGCACCATTGTGTGAAGCCTAGCCTTCATTTCCCTGTCTTTATTCCATTCTGGCTTGAAGAAGGGAACAAAGGAGAATAATCGTTTTTAAAAGAGGGTCTCCAGTGAAACAAAAGACTAAGTAAACATGCCACTTGGACAAATGGAGTAATAGATGAAAAATCACTGTTATTTAAAGGTTTCTGAGTGCATCATTTGGGACAATTAACACAAATTGCTAGTGTAAGAAGAATCTATCTCAATCAAGCAACCTACACAATTCCTCTTTACAGACATTACTGGATCAGTGCAGGATATACCGGTAGGTCACAGAAGGAAGCTGCTTTGAAACTACAACTTGGACTTCAGGACACTTTTTAACAGCATTCTTAATGTAATAGGAAGCAAGTCCTCATTTGTAACAGTACACAGCATTGGCATCACTTGGACATTACTTGGGTGATACAGAAAATGAAAGAAAGTTGTTTGAAACTGAATGCTCACACCAGACAGTAGCATACAGCATTTTCAGCTTCGCTGATTGAGTGTTAAAATAAAACATTAAGCACCACCTACAACTGGTTTATGTGTGTGTTTATTGTAGCCAGTGGCAGCCTGTCCAAGGGTGTACATTGCATGCCCAGAAGAACACCTAAAAGCCTGGGTGCAAGTACAAAGTTGCATTCCCTGCACCATGAAGTGAGCTTGCTCCCTCTCCTTAACTTCCACTTGACAGTGCTGGTCTTCTCAGGTTTTAAATGTTTTTAAACAGGCAAGCCACAGAGTTATTTGGAAAGATCCAATCTACAGTGTATGTATTAATCCAGAAGAGTGGCAAGAGGATGCATGACTCTCACACACTGATTGTTTTGGCTCTTTGATGTACTGTGCAAAGCCTCTAAACAAGGGTGTTTAGCCATGGGATATAGGAACCTACCTTTTCATAGGTTTCTTTGATGTTCCTTATTGTTTTGCTCTCCTTTTCACAGATGAAGAACCTATGCTGAAAAGAGGAAGCAGAAGAATCGTGAATTCAGTGGCTTTCTTCTGGTCATCCTTGAAAATCCTAAGAGCTCTACTGCGCATTGGCCAGATTCAGCAAGGAAGAGCCATCAGTGCAAAGAAGAGCCACCCATGCAATCAGCTGCTGTCTACGCAAGGGATACAGATGTGTTCCACTGGTGATGCTCATCCAGGCAATGCGGAACAAGCTGGATACATCTTTGGCCTGGTGGGGATGTGCACCACAATCCAAAGCCAAGCACCACGGAACGCAAAATCAGAGAGGGAAGAGGGTAACTTCTGCTTTGTTTCAGTGCAAATGCCTTTCCTTACAGCTCTATACTTGGCAAAGGTCCAGCCCAACTCTGATGAGTAAGTTCATGAATACCCCTTAGTCCTAGAAAAGAGCTTTGAGAGGAGAGTTTCCTCTTGCAACTCTGCTAAGCACAGAGGGTTTCCTTGTGGCCTTGCGTGCTTGTTTTCTGAGTCATACTGTGACCAGATGACACAGTGAGGACACCACAGCAAAGTAATGTTAGGATGTGGCACTGAATAGCTCTGTCGTCTGTAGTTGTGCCTTTGTAGAAGCAGCAGCTATTAGGTAAGAATTTTACGTAAGGTTTATGAAAGAAGACATCACTACTTAACTTATATATTTATCCATAGGCTGTATGATAAAATAGTCAGTTTGTGCAGTCCCATACATAATAATCCTCTATCTCTGTGCTTTATTAATCTGCTTATGAGGTCACCATTATAGAGAAGGTAACCTCATTCCTGAAGGAACTACAACACTGTGTTTAATGAATACAGTTATATCAAAGACCACGTGCACCCTACAGTTGTGTGCAGAAATTGTTACTGGGTGCAGAATTGAGTACAGAAAGAATCTTGAATTTAATTTAGCTTCTAGACCTGAAGGTTGTGAAGATCTGTTTGAAATGGTTAAGTCATGCATAGTGAAACTTTAAATCTAGAGGACAGGCTGTGCTGGATTTCTAGGTCCTGACGTGCTGTGAATGACTTTTTGCATTTGCTTAAATAGCAGAAACAAAATTAATTTGGCAAAATAAGCAAAGTTATGCACATCGTATGCTTACATTGCATAATTTATACATATTATGGATTAAGCTTTTCTTGGGACAAAATTGTGATTACCTGGGAGGAGACATTTTTATCTTTTTTGTAGCCCAAAATATACGTAACACTGACTCTGACACCTGAAGAAATGGTGAAGGCACCTTGGCGATGCCTACATTTTTGAAATCTCTAATACAGGGTTTCCCAAACTTGAGTCTCCCACCTTCCCTAGCTAGCAAGACCAGTGCTCAGGGATTATGGGAACTGTAGTCCAAAAAACAGCTGGAGACTCATGTTCTGGGTTATATTTTCTGTCCCCACAACACTTTTTACAAATAGAAGTGGAAACTATTCTCTTATCTTTCAAAATAATATATTGCACTTTAGAATGTAGTCCCATTTTGTAGAGCACTAATTTTGCATAATGAACATGCTATTTGTTTCTAGGGTCTAAGCACCATTGGACGCCATATTTCACTCCTCTTGAAGAGTTCCACAGAGGCAGGAAACTGCAGTTTGATTGGGAGCATGGCAGGTGGCCTAGGAAAGGAAACGGGCCGACTTACACAGCGCTTGATTGTCTGTCTCAGATCCAGCAGCCTCTCTCCAAGAAAGTCTACAGTCCGCTGAATGGCGCTGCCAGTGGTTACGTTGGGCAAAACAACTTCCAGATAAAACTGTATCATTTCTGCCACTGACTGACAGCCCAAGTACCCCTAAAGGAAGAGGAGACAATAATAATGGTAAGAGCGCAAGAATATGGCATTTCAGAAATAAGATGGTTCATTATTACTTTTGTTCCATGGATTACGATGTACACATATGTCAAGTCTGTTGCTGTAAACAATGTTTTCTTACTTCAGAGTTTCCTTGTGCTACTTGATAAGCCAAGATAAACCCTCCCCAAACACACGCATGACATACTTGGAAACTGATGCAAAAAAAATAAAATAATAATACAAATAAAAATTGTGACTCCATAGACTGCCAACTTATTTATTTCAGTAAATTTTCTATAACGTCTTTCCATTGCTCCATCATAGCGCATGGCAATAAAAAAATTATTGATACATGTAAATTAACTATAACATCATTAAAACTCCTATTATTGCTAAAATATAACAACACAGAGAAAGCCTCAGTTAGCTCCTGATTGCTTGATTACTCCTAGTTGACAAGAGAACTGAACTCCCCTGCTCTTTAAGATCAACAGAAGAAGTGCTGCTATAAGTGAGAGAATAACTCCCCTGAGTTATGCTGGGCTTTGGCCAGTCCTAGTAGATATTTCTGGCTTCTATTGTCTATTCATTAGATCATACTATGCATTAACAAAGCCCCATGTAACCTCAACACTTTTGAAAGGGAATGACTTCTTGGGATATTTTGTTCAGAACTGTTTTTTCAGGCAAAGGTACACTGAATACTGCTTTTCTTAGTCAGGCTTCTAACATCCTAAATATTATACAATAATGCTGACTGTTATAGGGTTGGCACTGTTGCAATTTCCCCTACAAGTTCCTCACAAGTAAGTACTGTATGTGGAAATGGAAAGTGGGAGTTAAGGGAGATGAGGTGCAGTCAAGGATTTTAACAGTACAGACTTAGAACACAAATGCATATAATAACATGCATTTCAAAACAGCATCTTCTAGCTCTCAACACACATACACTGGCAGATTCACATTATTGTGAATTGTTGTTGTTGTTGGTTTCTATACAACCCTTCATCTGAAGATCACAGGACGGTTTACGGTATAAGAAAGACCCTCCTGCCTGACATGATGTCTAAAACACTGGTCTCATAGCTTATTTCTGCCAAGTAACATCTTTCCATGACCCCATAGATCAGCACAGACTTATTTCCAAATAGCATGAAGAGAATTGAAATCTCACCTTGAAATCTTCCAATAGATCCTCTTTTAACAACATGATCTCTAGCTCATCATCTCTGGCTTGCTGTAAGAGTATGCAATGAAGAAGACTCAGATAAGTTTGACCCCACTTATCAGCAAAGTGTTTAGAGCATCTAGTATCGCCCAGTTTCTTTTACATGTGAGCATTCAGATTTGATGCAACTTCTTATCTGAGGGTCTTCCCTCTCTACTGCATCCACTGGTAGATAATAGCTATGACAAATATTGTTACAGCAAGCTTTTAATTGCACAGGATATATATACATTATAGTATATGCCTAACCTTTGTATATGCCTAAACTTTTGTGAATGATTAAATTCAGATTTCAAATGTATGGCTATCTAAAAGCTCAGAAATACACCAGTGAAAGCAACATACACTTAAAAGTAATCATCAGCCTTCTCTCATGCATGTCTAAAAAAAGGGGCAATGGATATAGAGTTTCAGCTATTCGTACATTTCATCTGTTATTGTTGTCCTTCACACATGCATATCAACTTTCTCCAAATATCTGGACATTCATGGTAAAATAGAATAACATAAATGTTACTCAGATCCCCTCAGAAACATTTTGGTTCCTAACAAGCTTTTTCCCCTTCCCAAAATCAGAAAATGAGTTAGCCTTAAAAGTTTTTCTTGTCAGTTTCAGTCACAACTGTTCACACAATTTCATTAGACAGCATTTGAAATGAAAGGCATAACCCATCAAAAAATTCACTGAATCCCATTCATTTTGTTGGGGCTTGCACAGGAGAACTTCTGGGTGGTTTGTGTCCCAAGCAATGCATCTCTTGTACTTATCAGCAAGTATTTATTTTATTAAATGTCTATCTCACCTTTCTTCCCAAAAGTGTCCAGGATGGCAAACAGAAAAATAATAAAACAATACAACAATATTTTTTTAAGCTGCTTTTAAACACGTTTTAAAAAAATCAAAACATGGAAAAACAAATAGCACAGTAAGCTATGTTAAGTGTTTTCAATTGCTATGCAAAAAGAAGCAAAGCCTTTTCCCTCCACTCTTCCTAAACTCTGGATGCAATAGAAGCTGCTAGAGGTAGAAAGGATCGTCATACTCACAAAATAATCTCTAATCTCATAAAACGTGAGCCGCAACTCTCGGAGCTTGTGAGGCAGGATGTCTGCAAAACGCTTACAGCTGCTTTCGGAGAGATGGCCCAGTGCATTCTCGAGGTTGAGCACCAGGGACAGAAGAGTAAAGGCTCTGAGAGAGTTCATGCCTTCACAGATTTCCTTTGTGGTTCAGCTCAATTTGCAAGAGGCAAAAAGCCAGATCTGAATGCCCATCACCTTGATTGGCTCCTAATTTATACCATCCAGCTTCCTTCCTCATTTCGCAGGATATGGTACTCAAATTAACCAAAAGGTCAACCTCTTCCCATAAAAAGTTTTTTTTTAAATAGAAAAAGAATTGCCAAGACCCCTTCCTTCTATCTTTTTACATAATTTCCTTCTTGTAAATTTAAATGTACGAAAGGAGAAAGGAAAGATTGTGCTGTGTTAATTACAGTATGATGGAAACATAAAAAGGTGCTTTTCTCATTTATCATGGTATTTTGTTCCTTTAGTTCCTAAATTTTAGGTAAATGTCCTTATTGTAAGGGAGAAAATGACCTTTCATTATTTAAATCTCTGAAAACCCAATTAAATTGTTTTTTTCCCTCTTAAACTGCCACAACTGGTAGGCAAATCAATTTCAGATTTTTAAAACACATCTCTGAAAAGCGTAAAGGTTTTCCCCAACTATGTAAAATCCCCATATATATCTCAATGCAAATAAGGATTAACCAGACAAAAATAACACAAGAGATTAATTGTAAAACAATATATCCTGTTTATTTCATGTTTGCTAAGGAGATGCAGCTAAAATCCCCATGGGTTTAATATATCACCTATTTCAACTGCAAAAATTATTCGTGACACTTTTAAATTTTTGCACTTTTCTAAATATATATGTGTGTTTTTTTCTGTATTGTTGAGCACTGCATAGTTCTGCTCTAGGCTGTTTTCACTATGACCAGACTATCCCTGTTCAACACTGAGGAACCTACGAGGTCCCACTGGTCTCTGGGGGTGGACCATCTGAATTGGTGCCCCACTGCTACAAGGTAAGACTGCCACCAAAAGTCCAAACTTCACCTGGAAGTGGTCTCACCACAACAACATGGTAAGGCACTCCACTCTATCCAGACCACCTCTCTCTCTACTGAGAGCAAGGACAAGATCAAGGGTACACCTGCTCTGTGCATTGGCCAGATAACCATATTGCATGAGACAGTCCCATGGCTGCCATGGAGGCCATGAAATCTTGGGCTGGCCTCGAGGCATTCACAGCACACACACTGAAGTCACCCAGGACAAGAGAGCTGGGTGGTTCTTCCAAAACCACACTGGAGGCAGTCTGGAGACCAGCTCAGTAAGGGAGGCTGTTGAGCAGAAAGGTAGGTGGTACACCAAGAGTATTCATGGACTGGCTGAATGCAGACGAGTAGTGGGAGGCACCAGCTGGGGAACCCCCAAGGGAAGAAGGCTCAGACCAAGGAATTGGTGATGGGACAACAATGAGTGGTCAGGGGAGGAGGTGCTGAAAGCTGAAGAGGTAACAGGGTTTGGTGAGCAGGAAGAGGCTGTGGCAGAGAGCCATCCAGAGTCAGAATTAGAGTGGAAGCTGAAGAGGAGGTAGGCCAAGAGGTAGATTGGCGGTGGCTGCTGAAGAAGCCAGTGAGTGCCCCCCCACTTGCTGTGACCAGCTCCCCTCCTCCCTGGACAAAGAAAGACAAGTCGAAGGAGCCTTAGATTGCTTGGGAAGGACCTGAAGGCGAAGGAGTCTTAGAGAGCAGAGGGAAAGAGGGGACCTTCTGTCCTTGCATCTGCCTCATTGGGGCAAGACCTGCTGGGAACAGTTGCTGTGCTCACCAGTTAACTTCACATATGCTCTTTGAGTTATTGCTAACCTGCTCCCGACTCCTGCCTTGACAATGACCCCACACCAGATGCAGTGCAGCTCCTATGCAGAGAGGTTTCCTAGTAAAGGACATTAACACCTATGAACCGTGGCAAATGCCTCCCACTCCCCAACCCTCTGGTCAGGACTGAAGCTGTCCAGAGTGCCCAGGTGGGCACAACTATGTCAGGTTAGGGACATCCCCCACCCATCTCAATTATACAGACTAGATCAGCCTGTTTATTCACAATAAGATAATGGATCAGCACGGTCTTATAATGAACCAGCCTAGCATTCGGTAACAACAACAGCAGTCCATTGGGCACAGCTTCCAATGATACCACAGGTGGGAAGGTGGTTAGTGCAAGCAACATAACGCATGAATCTGTAAGTCTCCATCTGACCCACCCCCCTCCAGCCATGTCCTCTTCTCCCCCCACCCAAACCACTGGCATGCTTGATTATCTGTGAGTCCCCCTTACTCTGTCTCCCTCCCAGCCACATCTTCCAAGCCCCCTCCCCTCAGAATGCACACTCTGTTCCAGGCCCTCGCAAACTCACAGTGCAGGCAGTACAATCCTACGTATGTTTGCTTAGAAGCTGCTCCAGTGTAGTTCAGTAGAAGCTGCAATCCTAAATGTACTGACAATTATAATATTATAATCACAGGACTTTGGGAAAGCAGCACTGTTCTGCTGTCAATATGTACTTTGGACGGCTAGGAGAAACTCCTACTGGCATCCTTTCAAATGTTATGTTTGGAACAAATGCCACAGGCGAGTACAAAGTGCTCCTGAAGTGAATGGGAGACTATAATTGTGCTTTGCAGACAGTTTTTGCATAAGTATGTCAACATCTGTCAATAGATTTGAGATGCGATAGCTAGGTGGGACCTCTGTAATATCTAGAGGCAGATGCACCTAGCATAGTAGATGCTGGCGACAACCAAGAAGGGATGACCACCACCTTGCTGTCATGCTTGTGAGCTTCCAGAGGCCACTGGCTGGTCACTGCTGAGTTTTATTTAGTAAGGCAATTCTTCCATTCTTCCATGAAATGTCTGTGTTCTAACCTTTTCTGCAGTGGGTGGGGGAGGAAATTTACATTTGTAGAATGTAATTTACATTTGTAGAATCTGATTTTTTTAAAAAAATATTGGTGGTTGATTCCAGTAATATTTCAGCATGGATTTGATTTGATTTGCTTATTGCACATGTTCTCTCTTTCCCAGATTCTTTTTCTTGATGTCAGCACATACAGCACATACTGGATTGCCTCTCAGAATGTGTCATTAAAACTGCTTCTCTATCATATTCCATCTTAAAGTGGTCTTTTTAAAGTCTCTTGAGGGAATTGTGTATTTTATATACTTGCAGTGGTGGACTATTGTGTAATGAAGAAACAAAAGGGGTGGCAAACTACATGGGTGGAAAAGGGATTTGGTCTGCACACTCATATAAACCAGGAAAGCGGACCATAGTGGCAAGAGGAGCGCTGTTACTACTGCTGCCTACACCTCACTTCACAAATTCTAATATTTTTACTTACAATTCAAGATGCTAATTGATATAGTCAATAAAACTCTGAAAGAGCCATGGGCCATAAATACTGTAGCCTCAATGTGAATTTTCTGTCACTTAAACCTATTGATTTCACTGGTCTTAAGCATGCCTAAACACTGCTGCATGATGGACAAGCCCTTTAGTCTCGGAGTATGATATTATACAAATGTACGACTGGTCTATAGGAAAGCTTTCTCGCACATTTTGCTTTATTAATGGCAGTTATAATGGCATTAACAATCATTCAGACTGGATTTTAAGATTTGATATTTTAAGATTTAAAATATGTGCTGTTAATCAGCAAATATGGAATCTTGATTGCTATAATGACTGGGTTTCTTTTTCATATACAACTGCACTAGCATTTTCTATTTTTTGTCCCAACGTTTTAAAATAAGATAGTTATAAACAATACCTAAATTCTATTCATAGTCTTAAAAGTATGTTTGGCCATGATCCATTCCCAGGGCTTGGAAAAACTATGGGCCAGAGCAGTGATAGCGAACCTTTTAGAGATCGAGTGCCCAAACTGCAACCCAAAACCCACTTACCGTATTTATCGCAAAGTGCTAACATGGCAATTTAACCTGTATATCTTAATTTTTCTCTGTGTTTCACGTTTCTTCTTTATGACTGCTATTGTAATAAATAATCCTTCATTAAATTATCTTTTCATTGATATATAATTTTATGGTATAACTCAGTGCTTTTTCTCTAAAAAAAATGTTTAGGGGTACTCTCATTTTGACTCAAGAAAATCACCACCAGAGAAAAATAAATACAGTTAAAATCGGGGAAAAGAAATACAATGAATTTTTTCTCCTGTTAAATTCACAAAATGTTTAGGGGTATGCGTCCCCCTGTGTCCCCACAGAAAAATAGCACTGGTATTACTCCAAAACAAAGTGGTGTTATGAGCCATCAAACCTCTGAAATAAATTTTCCCCCGGAGGTTCCACAATTCTGGCCACTAGTGTGCACTGGAGGGCTGTACTAAGAGCCACCCTCTCCCAATTTTTAATATGAGATAATAATGATAGTCTGCATGTGCACATACAAATATAAATAAATAAATAAACCCAACAAGATGGGCAGGGTATAAATAATAATAATATTATTTATTTATTTATTTATTTATTATTATTATTAGCCATTTCTTTGGCTGCTGTTTGATCGCAGCCTCCATGGAATGAATTTCTCTGTTGGCTTCCGCGGGAAAGCCCAGCGAACATGTAAACCCAGCAGCCCCTTCTTAGGTTGCCGTCTTTATATGCTTACTGACCTGGGAGTTAAGCCCTGCTGAACTCAAGACAGCTTTCTCCCGAGTAGGAAAATCAGACTGGCAGGAGGCCCTGGTGCATCAAAAGTCAATGCCTGCTCAGCCCCTCGATGCTCGCCAAGCCCTGGTGCCGCAGGCTTTGGACGCTACGCGCGAGCCCGCCACTTCTCCTCCACCCCCAGCACGGAAGCTATGGCTCTGCTGGCGTGACGGCACACATGCCCACAGAGAGGGCTCTGAGTGCCCTCTCTGGCACACGTGCCATAGGTTCGCCACCACTGAGCCAGAGGCTGCAGCGGAGAGTAAGTCAGTATTTCATAAATCAAAAAATGTGCACTAATCTTTCCATGTTGGTGGAAGGACCATAGGTAGAACATCTGTTTTGCATGCAGAAGATTCCAGGTTCTACATGAGTTTAAAAGACCATGTAACATGTGATGGAAGGCTTCTACCACTCAGAGTGGACAATGCTGGGCTAGATGGGGTGGGGAGGAAGCAGTTTTCTATATTTGCTGGAGTCTTGCCCAATATGAAGACAAAAGTGAATTGAATTTTTCACATTCTCTCTGAATGGATATAAATAGTAATTTGGATAAATATTGTGCAATGTTTTTATCCTGGCTACTGTCCCACACTTCTTTCTCTCCATCGTTATTTTTGATCTAACGGAATGTGTTGAATTATACCTATCCTCTTTTATGGGTTATGCATATCAAAGTAGGTGTGGCCAAGATGCGATACTGGACTCAGTGAGAATGGCAGATCTCAAGGCTACTTACCAAGTCTTTCCCAACAGCTATTCTACACAGTTTGGAAACTGTTTGGAAATTCATAGGCTGCAAAATTTCTAACAGCTGGCATTAAAGGCCACTATGGTGATCTCTGAATCTCAACTTGGATAATTTTTTTATCTGGCAATTTTATGTGTTCAGTTGCATTTTTATGTTTGATGTACTCTGGAAATATATTGCAATAGCTGAAGGCTGATGCAAATAATTGTTTTCCTTTGTACACACTGCCTTGTGTGACAGTTTTCTGGTCTGTGACATGGTTGGCTTGCTTAAATGTTTTGGGAGGCACCGCTGTGGTCAATCACCAGTGCTTACATAAAATAAGTACTGTTGAAAGACTGGTGGTGATTGGAATACTCCAAAAGCTGCCTCTTATTTGAATGATTTTTAAAAAATATTTCTTCTTTGTAAATTTAACAAGTAAAGTAGAAGAAGAGAAAGGGGGAAATGAAATTAAAAGAAAGAAAGAATAGAAAAGAAAAGAAAAGAAAAGAAAAGAAAAGAAAAGAAAAGAAAAGAAAAGAAAAGAAAAGAAAAGAAAAGAAAGACAATATATAGTTAATACTACTAATAGCAGTAAACCATGATCAATTCACATTGCAGATACAGGGATCCTAAGTTCAGGAATCTTAAATGAATCATATAAATTAATATAAGCCTGCCAGATACCAAAATAGGTATCCATGCAGAATTGACATATATGTGAAATATGTTGGATGCAGCCAGGGCAGTGAGTTCATTAGAACATTGTGTAATAGATAGTGGGTATTTCTCCTTGTAGCAATATATATATATATATAAATCTCTTAGCCACCATAATAGCCCACAAAGTCCACTTTTGTTGTCCAGACTTTATTCCCCTTTGGAATATAGTTTTAAAATACATGCACCTGCAAATATCAAGGGTTTTACCAATATAAAATTGATGTGTCAACAATGTGAGACTAAAAAGAATATATTACTGCACATGCCTTTGTCATGTGTCTCAACAAGGCATTTCCAGTGTTACATCTCCAGCACCTAGCTGTTTGAGACAGTGCCTTCCTCTAAACATCTGTAGGTCATTGTATACATTTGTAGGTCATTGAAGTTTCTCAGAAGCAGAAATGTTTATAATAACCTTAAGCATTCTGCTCAGTTCTGGATGTCTGAACACATGGGACCAAAAGGTGAGAACTGAACACTCAAACAATTTCCTCCAACACAGCATGTTTGCATTTCCATTTTTCTAGTGTAACACAATCTATGCATTTGTTTAACTCCTGCTTTGTGGTTGGATTAAAAAACATATTATTAGCGACAATTTTTAGCTCTAGTTTTCATGAAAGAGAAAGCATTAATCAAACTGGCCTCGTGTGAGATTGCCGCAGTTTCATGTTAGTTTCGTATTCACAGAATGCTGATATGATGCGCAAGTTTTTCTCCTGCATCATGGTTTTCTAAAACACCCAGTTCTTTTGTGTCATTCAGCATTTTCGGTCTGGTGGAATAATCCTCTCATAATACTGCGTTCATTTAGGAAGCAACTAAACAAGATATGGATCAAAATGCCCCACTTTTGACAACCATATATGTAGACTGTCAGATTGGGGCTGTGGGGTTGCAAACCTTTCTCCACAGTTCCCCCCCCCCCTCAGTCTAACTCTCCTGTATCCCCCCCCCCCAAGTAGATGAGCATTGCCATTCCAATGGTGTGCATGAGCCACGTAATGTGATCAATTATTAGGGCGGGGCTTACCTGCCCCCCCCCCCATATTTTATTCACCCCAGCACTGTACTCTTTGTATCCTAAAGCATTTTTTAATACACCCACATCCCTCTGTATGCTCTTTAGGAATAAGATGTGTTGGCATCATGTGTAGGAAGCCTGTTACTATTTTCTGCAGATCATGACATTGCAGTTTCAGTTTTAATTCCTAAGCTTTGCTTATTGGCATACTTGGAATTCAAACTGACAACTGCTGTGTACTTGGTGAAAGAGAAATCCAGAAGGATAATGTTAGATAATATATCTTCTTTCTCTCTTTTAATTTTTTCCCCAAAAAACATTTTCAGAATGAAAAATAATACCATCTCTATGTCATTATTTTCTACTGTGAGCACAGGAAATACCCGGTGATATATTTATTTTATTTTAAACTTTATACACCACCCTTCATCATAAGATCTCAGGGTGGTTTACAGAATAAAAGCATACAATAAGCATGATGCTGCATTCAGGAAAAGCTCATGCAAAGGAAATATGTGCCTGGCATCACATTACATCTATACTTAGAACTCTGTTCTGGTTTATATCCATCTGTCTTGGGAGACAATGGAGCCTTTGAGGGTGACATCAAACTGTTGGAAGGTTACAGCACCTGCTGTGGCTGTAGATGCTGATACGGGAGAGACATGTTTTGTTGCAGCTGGGGTAGATGAACTATGTAATAATTGAATTAAAATCAAGGTGGCTGGATGCAATGCAACAGTTTTTAAAATGGCTGGTTTTGGGTCATTCCTTTCCCATCATCTGCCAAAAAAGCCCTAATAATCAGTCAAGGTGTCCTGGTTCCTGCCCAACACATGCAAGCAGAGACTCTTATTTATAAGTAAGAGATCTTTACTCAGGCAAGTAATGGTACAGGCTCAGCAGCAGACAGTGCTCAGGAGGCACAATTCAGCAGGACAAGAAGTTCAGAACTGGACACAAGAGACAAAGATGTGCCCCCAAAAGCTCCTCTCCCACCAGCTTTTAAAGACAAAGTGTGGTGTGATCACCTGTGAGACTCTCATGCATTGTGAGAATGTAAAGCTTTCAAGCGCACTCTGTTAGGGCAGGTGGGTCTGCTCCTATCTGTGAAGGAAGCATCTGGTTCCAGGAGACAAGGCTGCACCCTCCTATTCAGACTCCATTTCAGTCTCTGCCACCTTCATGCTCCCCCATTGGCTGATCAACCCCATGTCTGCTCCTTCTCTAAGGCTGTCTGCTCCACAGGAAGGTCAGAGAGGAGAGGCAGCCTCCCCGCTCCCCCTTCCAAAGTGTCCCCCCTCTCCTCCAACCCAGGTTCTACCATTCAGCCTCCTTCTGTTTCTTTCTTCTCCTGTGTCAAAGCCTGCCAGTCCACATCCAAGCCTGACAGTAAAGTGGATCTCATGACGCAAGGAAGCCTAACTGCTTGCAAAGGACACTGAGGGCATATACACAAATCATAACCAAAAGACTGAGTTTGTTAGTGACCTAAAAGAGTGTGGGTGGGTAGGTGCTAAATGGAAAGTGAAGAGTGGTGTGCAAATTATCTCATAGGAAAGCTTTCTCACCATTACCGAATGTTAAGGAACCCAGAGGCAGAAGCAGTTTATTGAGTGGAGAGGAGCCACTGCACAAACTTCCCGGCAGGTGTTGTCACTGTTGCTTACCAGAAAGAAGAGGGGAAGGATGAGATGGTGGGGAAGTCAGCATGGTGCAAACAACAACAGAGCCAATCTGAGGCACCTGCTCATGTGTTTGCACCATGCTGTCCTCCTCACCCCCTTGCTCTTTCCCTTTTTTCTCCTGGTAAGCAACAACAACCCACCTGCCAGGAGGCTAACATAGCAGCTCTTCCCCACCCTGTGAGCCACTTCTGCCCAGGAGTCACCAGAACTACTGATCAAACAAATCTGCAGTTGATTTACTTCGCCCAATATAGCCTGGTCTGCCAGGCAGTTGCTCTCCAATATCTCCGGCAAAGGTATTTCCCAATCCTGTTGCCTGATGAAGGTGAAGGGATGTTGTGGGGCTCTCAGTACAGTGGTATCTTGGTTCTCGAACTGTGTTAATGGTGCCACATAGGGTCCCGGGGGCTGCGCACAACCACGCAAAGGGCGCCCCCATTTAATGTGGGGAGTGGTCATTCTGCCCTAAATAATAATAATAATAATAATAATAATAATAATACAGTGGTGCCCCGCAAGACGAATGCCTCGCAAGACGGAAAACCCGCTAGACGAAAGGGTTTTCCGCTTGCGATGCGCTTCGCAAGACGAATTTCCCTATGGGCTTGCTTCGCAAGACGAAAACGTCTTGCGAGTCTCGCCATTTCCCCCCCGCTCCCCCCCCTTTTTCAAAGGCGTAAGCCACTAATAGCCTTTTAGCAGCTTAGCCGCTAATCCTTTAATAGCTGCTAAGCCACTAAATCGCTAATAGCGCTAATCCTCTTAGCCGCTAATGGGGTTGCTTCGCAAGACAAAAAAACCGCTAGACGAAGAGAATCGCGGAACGGATTCTTTTCGTCTTGCGAGGCACCACTGTAATTATTATTATTATTATTATTATTATTATTATTATTATTATTATTATTATTAACACAGGCTTGGCTTCGCCTTTCCCAGGTGGGATACCTGGAGGCCTCCGCCTACCTCAGCCAGTTGCCCAATCCTGCCTGGGGAGGTGTTGCCAAGGTAATCAGGCCAGGTAGGGGGAGGGACCACCCTGCCCACAAATAAATAAACCCAATAGGAGATGCCAGGGATCGAACACAGGACACTCTCTATGCAAAGCATGAGCCTCATGTGCTATGAATGATGCAAACTGCCACTCTAATCTTAGCTTCATTTTTCACATCCCAAAAACCATTGTAACTACGACATACAAAATGACTTATTTTCACCATCCTCTTGCAGTGCCTTGGAAGGTTGCACTCTGCTTTCATGTGAAGCTTCTAGTGGAAAGTTCTCAGGCGGCTCCACAGAGTGAACATAAGTTTGGTCTTGCAACAAAGGGTGTGAATCTGTATGTGAGGAGGCGGTGGGTGTGACTTCAGAGGGCCTGAACACCTCAGTCCTTCCATCAGTTTTTATGCAGATCAACATCCTTTCAATACAATATTTTCACGTTACTTTAAGACAGGGTTCACCAACCCTTTGGAACACGTGGGCATATTACCAAATCAGGGAAAGTGTTGAACACACGCAACATAATGCAACTAAGCACACACCACAATGTATTAAAAACTTGCTCCAATAGAATGTTTCTTTTGAGCCTAATTTCGGCATGGGAAGCAACTCAGAAACTCAGATCAAAGCACAGAGGGACTGATAAACAAGTCCTTAAAAAATAGAAGGAAGCACAGATCCAATGTGAAACTTGGAGCATCAGGACCCCTATTACATATATTAACAGAGACTATGTTGCTTTAGGAGCAGCTTTGATTGTGTGCTCCCAATGTGGAATAATGGACTCCATCTTATCTTCTGGAACAGCTAAGAAAAACATTGGATAGAGTAAAAAGAAGAAACGGAACTATAAGCAAACAAATTGTCAGGCTTCAGGGAATTGGCTCCCTCCCCCCGTGGCAGTAGATAAGAAGATCAAACGAAAGGAACGTCTTACCAGTTAGAATCTTTAATAATCACAGTGAAAGAACAAAGAACACGGGCAGTGCTCCCAATTAAGGGTCACTCCCCCCCCACCGTCCCTATTCATCTACATCACTCTTACATCTTGTAAACTGAGTTTGTACCCTCTGCGCTTTCTGTTCTAACACTTTTTGAGCTCTCTGTGTCTTTGGAGGAGGGGGGTGAATGCTGTCCAGAGATTGTGAATCTGTTAACTCTCTTTTCTAGTGTTTCTTTTCCTAGCTGTTCCCCATCCAGATTTCCCAGCTTCTGTCTTCTGAACTTTGCCCCTCTGCAAACCACTGTTCCAAATCTATGCTGCCCTCCTGCTCCTGGGAAGATTTAGGATCAGGATCAGGGGGAGGGGGTAGCTCCCACCCTTCTTCCTCAGTGCAGCCCTCCTCAGCATAGTCCCTGATACAAACATATCACACAAAGATTAGGAGTAAATATGAATATGCTAATCATCAAAAGGTCTATTAGAATCATAGAATCATAGAATCATAGAGTTGGAAGAGACCACAAGGGCCATCGAGTCCAACCCCCTGCCAAGCAGGAGAATTTTATATATTAACTTTATACTCTTTTATAAGATTTTGTGGTGTGCACCACTTAAGAAACTTAAGAAACAACATATTTTGCTATTTTAGGGTTTTGTGTGTGAGTTTTTTTGTTTTTTGTTTTAAGACAATGGAAAATAAAAGTACACATACAAAACAACATGTACTTTTATTTATTTTCATTTTCTTGAAAATAGAAAAAAATCTGATTGGTTTCAATGAGACATACTTCCATATACATACATGCTTAGGAATGCAAAATGAGGCAGCATTCCTGTATAGAATTAATCTGTTTGGGATTTCAGCAGACTGAGCTTGCACAGGATTCATCCCATGGGTAAGATCTAACACCACAGCAATGAACACTATAGGACTTCACCTTCTTTCCCTCCTTCCTGTACCCACCTCTGCTACAAAGGATCCCACAACCCTCCAGAGCAGATTTTGAAGGAAATGGGATAGGGAAAGAGAGGCAGGATATGCCCAATTTTAAGACCTGGGACACAGCTCAATTGGTAAAGAAAACACATTTTATATGTGCTGCATATGCATTATAACATTGTGACACCAGATGGTGCTGTGGAGTTCTGTTTTTTCCAACCTGATTTCCCATACAAAGTTTACAATGTGTTTAACTGAAATGCTTCTTTGATGTGTCTAGATCCAGCCCTGGATGTCAGTTGTGCAATGTAGGACTCTGCAATTGGATATCACCCCATGGCTATAAAGGGTGTTTAAAAGTCAGGCAACAATGTAAACTTGAAACCAGAAGCTCTAAAGAATCTTGGCACATGTTTGATGCCTGCAAACTCACTTTTGAAAAGTCAAAAGTAGGGGTGGGGGAAACTACCCTATTGAAAACCAGGGAATGATTGGTGCCTAAATTCACCATTTCTTTGAAAATCCACAAGTAAAGTTGGGAATTGGTGATTGTGCTAAAATTAAACTGGTGGTTCCTATATTTGCAGGGTGAACAGGAGACAGACTATTGTGTAAAGAGACTGGGAAATTTTACGATGCCTGTCATGCTCCTTGAAATAACTCGTCATCAGTGTTCTTTGTTTTATATAACTGCTTTAAGCAATCCCCTAGAATTCCACAGTAACATATCAACGTGCCTCTTTCTCTCATGACTTTTCATTCTTTGCTGTCTACTAAGACATCTATATCTAGAAATTTGGTATATCAAATTCCATGTCTTGAAAGGTGACACAAGAATTCCCTATTATTCATCTTCTTTAAGTAATATGTCAAGCAATCTATTTAAAACGAGTTAGCCTCTCCAACGATGACTAATAATTTCCAATAGCAGTACCCTTTGCATTTAGACACCATCAGTGGGTTTTTTCTCTCTTAGCAAACACAAAAATTGTTTTTCCTGGGAACTGGATTTTGTACATGTATGTCAAGCAAATAAATATGACTCATATTGATGTTTGTGTGTACATTCCAAGTGACTCTAGAAAGGCAAGCTGTGGTGTCCCCCTTTTCATAATCATGACCTATGAGCAATTTGGCCACTACGCTCTTTCTTTCCTGTGTCCATCTGCAGTCTTGAAGATCAGTGTTCAGTATGCAAAAGCTTTCCCAGGTTCAAACCATAAAAATATGTAGAAAGACTTTCTCGGTGAATGCTCTCTAATAACTCTGCAACTCAATGGCTCCACTCCTGCTTTAACTAGGTACAACCACTAGTGGCCCTAAATGGAGATGCCCATTTCTGCCCACATCTAAATCCAGCAGGTTTAATGAGGTTCAGATGAGCAGAATGATGCAAATACACCCGTGTCCGTATCGACTGGATACATCGATCTCTCTTGCTCAACGGGGATGTTGATTTTCCTGTATCATCATGTTCACCAGATTCAGAGCGATAGGGCGATAGAAGGTCCTGTTTATTTGGGCAAAGTAAGGATTTATTGTAGTGTTAGCTCTAGTTACTCCGTGTGTGTGTGTGTGTGAGAGAGAGAGAGAGACAGAGACAGAGAGAGACAGACAGACAGAGAGAGAGAGAGAGAGAGTACACACATAGCCCACACATCTGCCCAAGACTAATACTACTTACAGGACATTCTTACACCGACTGGCTGCCACATTCAGTTTAATAAGCAGCAAAGGAATGTTTAGGAAAATTTTAATGTTTGATGTTCTATTGTGAATTTAATTCTGTCAGAAGCAACCCAGAGTGGCTGGGGAAACCTAGCCAGATGGGTGGGGTATAGATTATTATTAACAACAACAACAACAACAACAACAACAACAACAGCAACAACAACAACAACAACAACAACAACAACAACAACAACAACATGGATCTGAATAGTGGAGCCACTGCATACATGCACATCCCTTGTCTGCATCAGAGCTATCTGAGATGCAGGGCAGTGGAGTGGGCTGTCTGTTGGGTGTCTTAAAGCTGTGCCTCCACCTGTGCTCAGTATGTGTATCTCTAAATAAACTCAAATATCCAGGTAATGTATTTGAAATAAATTCCCCATAATATTGTGTTATTTAGCTAAGAGAAACTGTAAGCTGCAAGAAACATAGTCAAAATTCATTGGTTTTGCATACAGTAATATTTATATTTATAGAAACAAGCTGGGAGACGGCTTGAACGCAAGTGGAGGAAAGTTCCGAATGAATGCAACCGAACACTGGTAAAGGCTCATTATCGGGCCTACCTAGTGGCAGTGAAGGCAGCAAAGAAGGCATACTTTGCTGCCTCCATTGCATCCTCATTATGTCATCCAGCAGAGCTTTGCTGGGTTGCACAGGGCCTTTTGCAGGCTGGCCCAAAGGAGGTGACAGAACCAACAGTAGCTCTCTGTGACTTGTTTGCAAAGCATTTTGAGGACAAAATCGCTCACATCCTACAAAACCTTGACTCTGCTGTTATAGCAGATGAATCTCATGGGGTGTCCAGAGCACAGTCTAGTCCTGTTGTGTTGGATGAGTTTCAGTTGGTAAGGCTTGAGGATGTGGACAAGGTGCTTGGATCAGTCAGGGCGACCACCTGCACTCTAGGCCCTTACCACTCTTGGCTGTTAAAAACCAACAGGGAGGAACAGCTGGCTGGGCCGGGGAGGTGATCAATGCCTCTTTACGAGAGGGAGTGGTCTCTGCCTGTTTGAAGGAAGCAGTGGGGGTTTTTTGGGGGGGGCGGGGAGTTATTGGGTTGTTGTTTTTTATTTTGATTATATATTTTGTGGCTTTATATTTTGATTTTATTCTGTGAACCACCCTGAGCTCTCTGGGTATAGGGCAATATATTAATAGTAGTAGCACTAGTAGTAGTATATCAGCAATACTTTTCTAACAAGGGGCTTTCCTCATTCTTGGTTTGTAAAAAGTTCATGGTAGCATTCAACAGTGTCACTGGGGTTCTCCCTCTCTTATTTCCTGGTGAAAAATTCCGTAAAGACAAAATGGCATTTTAAAGTGTTACTCAGACAAAAGAAAAGGGATAGTCACATACTTATATTTTCGAATAGCACATTTGAATGAGTAGTTTTGATTTCCCAAAGACTGTTCAGTTAAAAAGCAAACAAACCTGACCCGCTGATTCCCAGAAAGAAGCATGCAAAGAAAGACCTAAGAATAAAGTTATGCAGAAAACTGTTTTGATGTTTTAGATAGCTATCTTTTATGTTCACATTTAGAACTCATGTAACAATGATGGTTCAGGGTCTCAAATGTAAACCAGGAAGTCCCCTCTTGAAACGTCCCTTCTGGCACAAAATGTCACTAGGGTTTCAGAGCTAGACTTCCTGTACATACCTGGAGGCAAGCCCTAAGTAGATATGGCTAGGATTACACTGTCTATAGCCCTAGGTGAGCCCTTCATTCTCAGCTCCACCCCACCCCTGGCCATGTTGAGATAATAGTACGGATCAACATTGTTGGGTTGATCTAAAGATTACAGAGGTGAAGTGCTGCGAATATTCTAAGGCTGCATGCTTTTGTGTACTTACTTGGGAGTAAGGTGCATTCAGCTTAATAAAACTTACTTCCAGGTATGCACAGGATTGCAAAACGCTATATAAATGTTAAATGTTTTTATTTGTAAGGAGAAATTCAGCAGCCTGTACTGCAGGGAACCCAATTATAATTTGCATGTGGCTTTTCCAGCACACTTACTTTTGCAGAATTAATACTGATTTCCGCGCTGATAGAGATGCTGGCCTCATTCACATGACACAGTAAGCCAAACTATGAACAAACCTTGGCTACAGCTTTTGGTTTGAGAGGAGAAAGCTTAATCACGAGGCAAGGTTTCGATGTTACGCTAAGCCAAACCTTGGCTAAGCTCAGCTGTGGAAGAGCAAAGCAGCTACAAGCTGCTCTCTGGGAGCCCACACATTTGCATGGTCCCAGTAAGCCCAAGTTTGGCCTCCTGTGCCATGAAAACCAGGTCTCTATGATGTTAACAGTTGTGTAACAGGCAACAGTTTGACAGGTGCAGGTGTCCATGAAGAGCAGAGGAAGCTGCCTCATGTGAAATCAGGCCATTGGTCCGGATCAGTATCTCCTACCCTAACTTTGGCTTTTTGAAATATGGCAACCCTACCCCCCAGTGGGCAGAGTATCACAAAATAGTGCACGATCATGTCATTGCACTTCATTAAAAGCACGAAGTGTGAGGATCAGTGTAGACCAGGTGTGAAATTGGCATATCTGGTTGTATGCTTCTTCTTTGGTATAAGAGCAAAAGAACAGAGAACAGAGAGATTTCAAGGGTAAGACTATGAACACTCGTCCATTTACTCTGCATTCAGTGCATTCCCATTGCTGTTCTGGGAAACAGTGTACACATGACATTAGTCACAATTCACAGCTGTCCCATGTTTGTCCTGTCATATCTTACAAAATACCACATTTTGACGCACTCCCTGCCACCCACAACCAGCTTTTATTCAAATTGAGAAAAAGAACAACCTAGTGCTGTTTCAACCCAGTAAATGTGTATACAGGGATGCGGGTGGTGCTGTGGTCTAAACCACTGAGCCTCTTGGGCTTGCCGATTGGAAGGTTGGTGGTTCGAATCCCTGTGATGGGGTGAGCTTCCATTGCTCTGTCCCAGCTCCTGCCAACCTAGCAGTATGAAAGCACACCAGTGCAAGTAAATAAATAGGTACCACCATGGCAGGAAGGTAAACGGTGTTTCCGTGTGCTTTGGTTTCCGTCACGGTGTTCTGTTGCACCAGAAGCCATTTAGTCATGCTGGCCACATGACCTGGAAAGCTGTCTGTGGACAAAAGCCGGCTCCCTTGGCCTGAAACCGAGATGAGCGCCGCAACCCCATAGTCACCTTTGAATGGACTTAACCGTCCAGGGGTCCTTTACCTTACCTTTACCTCTTATACAGTCTAAGCCAAAGGACACAACTTGCTTTGCCCACATCATGGCAGGGCGGGTTGATTTAAATTTATGCTGTGTCCACAGCTATCAGTCACAGTCCCATCAGATGAAGTCAGTACACCCAATGGTCAGGGAAGCCAGGAGTTGCAGTCCAACCAAATTTGATTAGGTTGTTCTCTGCAGAAGAGAGTGGGGGACACACATCCCGTCATCTTTATTCCCTGCTCTTCCCACCATCTCAGGCCGAACAAGAGACCTTTAAAAAAATACCTTACCCAGCCTTAGACTCTGAACAAGGACTAGGAAATCAATATGCTAGGAGCTCATTTGAGAGGCTTGTGAGGGATGCAGAGGGTGGGGGAGAGGAAAGTGACTACAAGGTGTGTGACTGTTCCTATAGCCAGATCCCATGCATTTTCTTGGTGGTGTGGCCATGTCTCCTACATGATGGAGGGCGGTCCTCTGTTTGTAGACATCCTCTCTTTAAGGGTTATCCAGTTCATGTCTGGTGCAAAGCTAAAGAACCATAAAAAGGGAGAAATTGCCCACCAACAGGTAGCAGTGGCTGGTCAGCAGACTGAGCAAGCACACAAGGCACCTGTTGTCTTCTCCACTATGGTGAAATGTACTAGGTGCTATTGAACTAAGTTTTACTCACCTATTGAACTTATTGTATTTTAATATTTTGTTGGAAGCCACGCAGAGTGGCTGGGGAAACCCAGCCAGATGGGTGGGGTATAAATAATAATAATTATTATTTCATTTATTTATTTAAACAACCCATACAAATAAAAAGCCATTAATCTCAATGGGTCTACTCTGAGTAAAACTTAGTTGAATGCCACTCACTGTCTTGTTCACATTCACAGTACTTTTGGAGTTTGGGTGAGGAGTATATGATTGAGCAATCCTTGTTTGCATAATGCTTTCATGAACAGAAGTTCATGCATTTGCTTCAAAAGGTTGACCAGAATCTATGGCGTAGAGAACATTAGGTCACAAGCAGCCATTAGCATCAATTTGACCTCAAGAACATAACTGATGCATGCACTGTTATATGATCTTTGAGCTCCAGTGGGATTATTTCTTTTTTGATATTCTTTTTTATTAGTTTTCAATTACAATCCAATAAGAGCCTCATTGTAACAATACCAATATATAATACAATTGCTAATAACAATCATTCAAATACCAAATTATATAATTCTAGAATTGATGGTTTGATGATTTTCTTTATTTCTGCATTCCAAAATCTTATTAATTTCAATTACATTCCGGTCATAATAATAACTCCTTATACAGCAATTGCAATTTTAATAACTTCTATTTGTGTTGGCACGTTAAATGATTTATAAAACTACAAGTGAAGCACTCAAACTTTATCCAGTGGGTTTATTTCTTAAACCCACAGATTTATACTTACAGTTGTCCACCCCCCCCATGCCCTGCACAACTTTGTCGCAACAGAAAAATTAAGATCTGCTTAGCTTTAACTAGTTCCTGCCTCCATCCTTTCTTCTCTGACCAATAATAGACTTAGAGGACACTGATAGGGAGTTGGGCTGCAAGAGCCAACCCCAAATTTTTCACATAAGCAAGACATATGTTCCCATAATATATACAAGCAGACCAGGACAGTCTAGGCAGTTTCTGTGCTTCCCCAATTGTCTCCACCTCAAAAAAATATTTTTTTGTTTGCACTTCTACAGACTTTGGTGACCTCACAGATCTGCTGATACCTACTCTTTGAGTGCGTGCATGGTGTTGTTTTAGCTACATAAGCAACAGTGCTCCAAGAATCCCTGTATTGTATAAATATAAGTTCGTACGGAGGTAAAAAGAAATTATATAAGAAATATGTAACTGTGCGGTATAAAGTAATGGATAGATAAAGTACAGTGAGATTAATTGGAAGTCAGTTTTCAATTTCTTCTCTATAAGTTTTATAATTGTGTTCAGTATCAGGAGTATATATTATGATAATTATATTAATCTTCTTGTATCTTATAGTGTGGTGGTTGTTCGATTTTTCTGTTATTTGTTTGTTTGATTGTATGTTTGTTTACTTGTGTGTTCGTCTGTTTTCTCATAAATGTATTTATTTTAAATTAATAAAGATATATTTTTTTAAAAAAAGAGAGAATGACTTCAAAAAGCGTTAGATTCATGAAGAATGGGGTGGTATACACACTCCTGTTTAATCTGCATCCAGTGTGCTCCCACTGCTGGTTTGGGAAGCTGTGCACACATGACCTTAGCCTCAATCCATATCCGCCCTGTTGTTTCCTATGAAATACTGCACCTTGATGTGCTTTCCCCCAAATCAGCTTTGATCCAAATTGACAAAAAGAACCTAGCAGCATAGGAGAGACAGTGCACTGTGTTGGTTAGAGCATCGGACAAGGACCTGGGAGACTAGGGTTGAAATCTCCACTCAGTCATGAAGGGTAAAAAGGTAAAGGTAAAGGTACCCCCTGCCCGTACGGGCCAGTCTTATCAGACTCTAGGGTTCTGCGCTCATCTCACTCTATAGGCCAGGAGCCAGCTCTGTCCGCAGACACTTCCGGGTCACGTGGCCAGCGTGACAAGCTGCATCTGGCGAGCCAGCACAGCACACGGAATGCCGTTTACCTTCCCGCTGGTAAGCGGTCCCTATTTATCTACTTGCACCCGGAGGTGCTTTCGAACTGCTAGGTTGGCAGGCGCTGGGACCGAATGGCGGGAGCGTACCCTGCCACGGGGATTCGAACCACCGATCTTTTGATCGGCAAGTCCTAGGCGCTGAGGCTTTAACCCACAGCGCCACCCGCGTCCCGTCATGAAGGGTGACCGTGGGCAATTCATAGTCTCTCAGCTTAATTTACCTGACAGGGTTGTTTGTGGGATTAAATGACACACCACCTTGAGCTCCTCAGAGAAAAAAGTTGGAAATAAATGCTATAAATAAATACCATATTTTTTGCTCTATAAGACTCACTTTTTCCCTCCTTAAAAGTATTTTTTGCTCTATAAGACTCACTTTCCCCCTGCTTAAAAGTAAGGGGAAATGTGTGTGCATCTTATGGAGCGAATGCAGGCTGCGCAGCTATACCAGAAGCCAGAACAGCAAAAGGGATCGCTGCTTTCACTGCGCAACGATCCCTCTTGCTGTTCTGGCTTCTGAGATTCAGAATATTTTTTTTCTCTTGTTTTCTTCCTCCAAAAACTAGGTGCGTCTTGTGGTCTGGTGCGTCTTATAGAGCGAAAAATACGGTAAATAAAGCTGGTGATGTGTGCACAGCCTCAGTCTATGGTAGCTAAATGGAACCTAGCTTTTCATAGGAAGTATACCTTGAAATCCAGATCTTGCCGGGAGAAACAGGACTGGGATATTGCCTTCATGCCTTGCTTGGAGATTTCCCCAAAACATCTGACTGGAACACAGTGAATATACCAGTCCCTCAGGCCTGGTTCCTATTGAGTAATCTTCTTCTGCACCTGTGGCTTGAGATGGCTGACAGATGTTGTAATTCTGAGAGTGCTTGTAACAACATGTGACCTTCCCATAATTCTAAATGCACTGTGTTGCTATTTCATGCAAATGTGATTTACAAGGGGGCTCCCTTTTGTTTGATGTGAGGGGATTTTATGGGGTTGCCCAAAGTGCACTTACCTTTTTTATTTGCTTTCACACACATGACATGGTATAAGAAGAGGTGTGTTATTTATACCTGCCCAAGGCTCTGCCTAATTGAGTCATAAGGCAGGTAAGCCAGAAGCATGTTTGTTTTGGGCCAGCTCAAACCTTAAGTACAAGGATTTGCAGGTGGTATGAGAGGCTGCGATGGTATAACATGAGAGGCTATGATTAATGGTCTTCACTGGCAAGTATCTAACAGGATTCTTATCACTGGTTTTATGTAATACAACATTATAAATCAATGCCGCGCATTTGAAGAGTTTGCCAAAACAAAGTAGTTGTCTCGAGTGTAGTACATAACATTTTTATTATGACTATTGAGCATCTATGAGTACACTCCACGATTCCAGATGAAGCTTTTCTTAAGGCTGCTTAGATCACAGCATGAGTGCTAAACATTCATTTAAACCTCTCCCACCAAAACCAATAGGCATTTAAAATACTTAACCAACTGAAGGGAAGGAGAGCTCGTCTCTCTTTTCAGATGACATTGCTGACGCATGGGGTGGGAGGTCATGGACTCAACTACATTAGTAAAGAAACGACGATTTGAATGTGCTATAAACATGCAACACTAGATGGTGCCAGAGAGCAGGAAATTTTTATACGTGTTTTTCCATAGGGTGTGTGTGTGTGTGTGTGTGAAAACGATCTAATTTCTGACTTATTTATAGCATTGTCCCCACCCCACCCCCATGCGTAGATCCACCCCATGTTTGCTGAGTGGCTAGCTTCAAAGTTAACAACAAAAGCATGTCCAAGAGAACATGCTTTGCATGCAAAAGGACACAGATTCAATCCTGGAATATCCAAGCAGGGCTGGGGAAGACTTCTGTCATGCCTAGTCCTGACCTATTGCCAGACACTAACTCCTCAGAAGATGAACCAGACACTCCACAGGTTGAAGACCTTATGGAGCACACAGGGTCTCCTGGAATCAGTACTGAGGATCCCCTCTAGTGACAGACAGCTGAAGAACCCTTGAAGAGCTATGAAATAGCATGTGTTAACAGACCTGAAGTCATTGTGTGGCTCATGAGTAAGGTTGTTTACTTGTGCGCAAGCAATCTCTGGAACTCCTTTGCTTCCAGTGGATGTGCTTAGGGCATTGTCTAGGAAGCCAAAGCATTTCCATTTGTTGCAAACAACACAGGTCTCTGGCTTCTTTTCTTTTTAAAAAAAAACACAAACATTTATTAGTAATTTCAACATCACATTTTATCAAAAAACACAACATCCTTAAATTTCCCCCTCTGTTTTTCCCCTCCCCTCTCCCAAAACATAACCCGCCCTCCCCCCCCCCAGACTCCCCTCAGCTCCTCTCTCTTGTCAGCATATGTTATTTTCTGCATGTTACAAAACTGTACAGACCCTCAATTTATCTATCTGAATGTTATCAATATAAAAAGTTTGTGAATGTTTATTCAAAGCCTGCCAAGGAGTCCAGTTCATTTTGTTGTTTCTTTAAATACTTTGTAAAGGGTTCCCATTCATCTTTAAAATCACAGTAATCCTTGTCATGTAGTTTGTGTGTCAATTTTGCCAATTCTGCATAGTCCATCAATTTTTCTTGCCATAGTTCTTTAGTTGGGATTTCCTCGTTCTTCCATCCTTGCGCTATTAAGACTCTTGCCGCCATTGTCGCATACATAAAGATATTTTTCAGTTTCCTTGGCAGGTCTTTTCCTACAATCCCTAACAAAAAAGCTTCAGGTTTTTTAACAAATGTTAATTGGAACATTTTCTTCAGTTCATTATATATCATTTCCCAAAACTTTTTAATTTCATTACAATCCCACCACATATGAAAAAAGGTCCCTTCTTTTTCTTTACACTTCCAACACATATTTGAACTGGTTTTGTACATTCTTCCTAGTTGCACTGGTGTTATATATCATCTATACATCATATTCATATAATTTTCTTTCTTTTTTTTAAAAATCATATTTATTGAAATTTTCCAAAAAATCCAAAAAAAAGAAAAAAAAGAAAAGAGAAAACATTTACATTTAAGCCTTACTTTCAATAACATCTTTCCAAGACTTCCCCACACCTCCCCTTCTTGTATTCCATTTCCATTTGTTTAGTTCAACAAGTTCTTATCCCAAGTTATTAACCTTATTGTATTTCGCCCATTATTCAATTTAGTTCATTTTATATAGCCACTTTCCCTTTATAATCCACAGTCTTTAAACATCTTCATATAATTTTCTTTCAGCAAGGAGCGATCTGTAAATTTTAAATCACTTTTCCATAACATTTCCCAATCTTCCAGCATAATATTATGACCTATATCTTGTGACCATTTAATCATAACTGATTTCACATCTTCGTCTTTCGTCTCCCATTCTAGCAGGATGCTATATGTACCCTTCAATAATTTGACTTTCCCTTCTACCACTTCCCTTTGAAACCTGGATATTGTGTAACTGAGTCCTTTCTTATTGTCTTCTTTGTATGTTTCATGTAATTGTCGATAGTGCAACCAACTCTGAAAGTGATCTTTTATCTCATCATAATCTCTTAGTTTCCATTTTTGTCCAGGTATCTGGCTTCT
This sequence comes from Podarcis muralis, assembly GCF_964188315.1. NCBI lineage: Eukaryota > Metazoa > Chordata > Lepidosauria > Squamata > Lacertidae > Podarcis > Podarcis muralis. Next base: position 62,544,377 of record NC_135659.1, read on the forward strand.
TAGACACCCACCTTGCTGTACATTGCCTGAACACGCTGTACTGTTGATTTTGACCACAGGTCTTCAACTGGTGTGTTGGGAAGCATTTTTGGGTCATGAGGTAATCCAAGGTAGGTCGCAACAGGAGCACTACTACCATGCAAATATATGGCAAAAGATTAAGAAATGGGTCCCCAAATGCATGTTTGGGTAAAAAGTGAGTCCTGGGTCTGCAAAGGTTGAAGATACCTGCTTTTGAGTGTTGCCTGAGGTAGACTTTTTGAAACTATGCTGCTCTGGAACCCCACTATCTGCAGTAATAATAATAATAATAATAATAATAATAATAATAATAATAATAATTTATATCCCGCCCTCCCCAGCCGAAGCCGGGCTCAGAGCAGCTAACAATAAAAGTAACACAGCATTCTAAAATCAATTCACTCTAAAATCAATTCAAGATCAAATTAATGGCAACCATTGGGCTAGAGTTTCGATGAGGATTACCAAAGGAGGGGGTCAGACTGTGCCTTGGCCAAAGGCCTGGTGGAGCAACTCTGTCTTGCAGGCCCTGCGGAAAGATGTCAGGTCCCGCAGGGCCCTAGTCTCTTGTGACAGAGCGTTCCACCAGATTGGGGCCACAGCCAAAAAAAGCCCTGGATCTGGTTGAGGCCACCCTAACCCCCCTGTGGCCTGGGACCTCCAATATGTTTTTGTTTGAAGACCGTAAGGTCCTCTGTGGGACATAACAGGAGAGGCGGTCGTGTAGGTACGTGGGTCCTAGGCCTTATAGGGTTTTAAGGGTTAAAACCAGCACCTTAACCCTGATCCTGTGCTCCACCGGGAGCCAGTGCAGCTGGTATAGCTGGTAAGTGTGGCCCAAGGGCACCCCCTGAAGCATAATAGTCTGAAGCTTTGGAGAGCTTTGGTGGTAGATGTGTCCCTGTGGTGGTGGAACTAGAGCTAGTGTTTGGTACCTGACTCTGTAGTATAACAAAAACATCAGAAGAACCCTGCAGGATCAGGCCAAAGCGCATCTAGTCCAGCATCCTGTTTATATTGTGGCCAGCCAGGTGCCTTTAGCTTGCAAGGAGAACCTGAATATAATATCTCTCACTCTACCACTAACCATTCTCTTAAACAAATATATCTTTCACCAAGTACTCGCAAATAAGCCTTCCTTTCAAAACCATCTTGAGAAGTTTGAAAGCCTGGGATTTGAAGCACTGTAACTTAAAAAAAATAAAAAATCAATTCTGAGCTTTACGGGCACAAAATGTATCTTACTCCATTCTAGTTGCTTTAATACCTGAATCTCCTCCTCCCAATTCAGTGGGTTTTGAGTTCCTCCCTCCAAGAAAGGAGGTGGAGGTACTCATGACAATCTAACATGGACAATGCAATTCTACTTGGTACATCTACTCAGAAGTTGTTGTGTGGTATGGAGCTGGGAGATCAGGGTTCACATCCCTACTCAGTCAGAAAACATTATCCTCCCTATGTGCTATGCTTCCTAGCTTAGTGTTGGCTTATGCCAGGTGCAGGTACCAATAACATTCTGAAGAAAACAATACTTCAATTTGAAAGATGAATTACAACTCACAAGCAATTACTGAAAGTATAAGTTTCAGTTTTGGTGGCTGCCTGCCTTTATGAATGGCCAACAGACTGATTCATTCGTTCTTGATTCAGATTACAAAAGCCAAGGGGGGAAAAAACCTATGAACAGGTAGTTTCTGTCTGCTTAGTACAATGAGGGGTCAGCCTGTTGAGCAAGTTTTGAATCATTAATGTACTTTGAGGCTGACATGTGGGTAGAGATGCTGTGGTTTTGGACTTTGCTTTTTACTGGTAGGAAGGAGCCATAGAAATGAGTAATGAGGTCCTAAAAGTCGAAATGGTTATCTTGGTCTATTCATTCCTATAATTTGTTGTTCTTTTTTGCAATGACAGACACGCAAACAATATCAGCAGCATTCTTAATTTACAAAAATGCTACTGCTTGGTATGCCAATTCTTAGAAGTTCACAACAAACAAAAACATTGTGCAAATTATTTGATCCACAATGAACCAATGGTAAATTATCATTCAGAAAATCAAGTTGATGTACCATAAAAGTGGTTTTAATGGATTTAAGACAGCAGCACATTTGTCAGGTTAAAAAAAAGAAAAAAATGGACTCAGGGACGGAGAATTATAAAGCGTCAAAATCGAGATGTGGAAAATATGGAAACAACAAGGAGAGGCAGGACTGAGATGTGGAGATGTGCTTCAGAGATCCAGACTGTGGGGAGCTCTGAAAAAATAATAAATATAATTTGGACTATAATTTACTCTTTTTAATTTTAGTTTTTTATTTTAATTGGAGTATTATGACTGGATATATTAATTGGATGTTTTTTATTGGAAAATCAATAAAAATGATGAAAGAAAGAAAGAAAGAAAGAAAGAAAGAAAGAAAGAGCTGCCTGGCTCTTAAAGACTCACAATTTATTGTCACAGACTCTGTAGACTAGAGCCCATATCATCAAACGCAACTAGGAAATGTCTTAGCTGTAAAATATTGTAGAGGAGAATGAAGATTAGAGCTCAAAGATGATTGTAGAACTTGATATGCCCATAAAGCTTCCATTTAGCAGGTTTGCACATTCATTTCAATGGAGAGGGCAGCTCTGCAGTCTAGAGCCAGCACTCTAGGGAAATTGAAGGTGGAGAAATTCTGAGTCTGCATCAAAGCCCTTGTATCTGCAAGAAGATTGAAGTCACTGCTACTATAAGCCAACTTCTTCGTTTGTCATGGATTGCCTTCCTTGCTCTTACTCTGCTTTCCTCTCGGTCAAGTTTCCAGATAGTAGTTATATACAAGCACATAGAAAGGATTTTGTGGAGAGGAACAAGCTAGTCACCAGCATTTCCCTACTCTCAAGCACTGCCTTGATTTGCTAGTTGTTCTTCCAACTAGCCACAAATGCTTTGTTAACTTTAGTCAGCTCTATCTCAACTGGTAATACTAAACACATGATATTGGATTTGTATTTAGCTATGACTAACCTAATTCCCACCAGGTCTGAGCATGACCAAGCCTTGCATTATGATGTTATGAAAACATTGCAGTTGACTTAATGGTATGGTGTTTGCAGCTGTAACGTAGCAGCATAGATTTCCGATGCATTTTTTAAAAATACCAAAGTTTGATGGTATTTCAGAATTCTGTAAAAATAATTTTTGGGGCACTAAGAACACTTCTTCAGTCAGTTTCTTTGTGGTGAGCTTTTGAGTGCAAAAGAACAAGACTGAAAAGGAGTTATTATTATTATTATTATTATTATTATTATTATTATTATTACCCAGCATTCACCCTAAGGTCACAGGGTGGGTTACTACAATTTAAAATACACTGAAAACAGTTTTTAAAATTTGCAGTTACAAAATAATACTAATACTACTACTAATAATAATTTTATTATTTATACCCTGCTCATCTGGTTGGGTTTTCCCAGCCACTCTGAGCGGCTTACAGCACACACAAAAAATTGTAAAACATTAGACATTAAAAATTTCCCAATACAAGGTTGCCTTCAGATGTCTTCTAAAAGTCGGATACAGTGTTTGACTATTTCCTTGACATGTGATAGGTGGGCATTCCCTGTAACCTCACTTCTTGCAGGGATGGAACCACCAGAAGGATCCTCAGTGCTGGACCTTAGTGTCCTGGTTGAACGATGGGGGTGGAGACACTCCTTCAGGTATACTGAGCTGAGGCCTTTAGGGCTTTAAGGGGGAAGGATCAAGGAGACAGTGGTCGGTTTCACTCGTCCAAGCAGCCTGTCCACATCCTCGGAGGTAACAGATTGGAATTGATCCCATGCAACTTGACTAGACAGGACTCTAGCACTCTCCCACTCTGACCCTACTACCATGGTGGAGTCTACCTCTTTCTGAAACTTTATCTGCAAAAAAAATTTGCAAAATCATTGTAGGAGATATTGGGGTCTTCACCAGGCCCTGATGGTGGAGGTGGTTCCGTTAGATTGCAAACCACCTGAAAGAGTCTCCTGCTGCTGTTTTCTGCAGAAGCAACAGAGGCGGCAAAGAAGGTCCTCTTCACCGTCGCTGTCACCACTTGTTAGACTCAACATTGAGCTCTAACCCCTGTCTGGTCTGATTCAGAATGAGTTTTCTGCCACCAGCACTCTAGCCGTCTCAGTGACTGTTTCATCGCCCACAGCTCTAGGGGAAACCATTTGACTGTCCAGGCTCCATGCAATTGGAGAGGGCACTTCAGAGCCAGACAGTCGATAGCCCTGGTTAACTCCGCATTCCAGCAGGTCACCAAGGAATCAGCTGAAATGCAGTCACAGAAAACAGGATAGATCCTGAAAATATACAGCTCCTTCAATTCATTTTAGCTGCCCTTTCTGCAATTCATCACTAGCCTATCAAACACATACTGCCAATTTTTGCTAGCAGACTTTCGTTCTCATGATCACTCATAGGAGCCAAATTGTTAAGAACTCAAGTTGCTGTTTGAAAGCTTTTTGTGAGTAAGATTCATATTACAAATCGAAAACTGTTTGCAAGTAAGATTTGTCTTCACTGAAGAACTACAGCTATGCTTGGGCTTTCTCAGAGTATCTGAAAATAGCCTTGGATGTGTGTAGAGAAATGTACACTGTTGCAGTAATAAGCCAGTATTACTTTGTAGTCCCATTGCTCTAAGAAGGACTCATTGCACTGAAAATCACTAGTGCAGCTATTTAGTTGAATTCAGCCCACTACGTCTGCCAGGTCCCCTTAAATAATCAAAGGCTTGAATATTCTTTCTTGTGGTTTTGGTTTTGTTCCTGAAAACTCTTGATTGAGCCATCTTGAAGAGGCATCCTCATACTACAGGAAGCAGCTAATCAAGATGCTGGTCATATTAAGCAGCCCTTTCTCACATTCCTTGTGACTGCTTCCATGGAGACTTCCATGCTTCCATAGGGTGAATGGGGAGCTGCCCAACCAACCTCAAGTCTGCCCTCAGCCAGCTTCCCTTTGCCATGCCTTCTTACTTAAAAGCAGTCCAGGGGGTGGCATTACCTGTCAACTTCCTTCTCCACAGTCTCAGTATTGTCATTGTAGAGCTCTACAGAGAGGAAAATGGGAAGAAACTAGAACTCATTGGCTGTGACCCTCATCACCTCCGACTCTATCTACTGCTGACTTCGGTGATGTCTACCCTATCAGTCCTCATGGGAAACCACCAACACTGGACCGCTTAAGAAAGACCCCTGTGACCTGTTAGAAGGTGGAAGCAAGCTACCCCAAGCTTGTGCCATCTACTCAAATCAGCCTGTTCTGTACTTTATACCATTTGCTTGCATGAGACTTAAGAGTCTTGGTTTCCCTCAGGCCCTCTAACAGAAATGTCTTTTTATTCCTTTTTTAAATGTCCAACTTGCAACCACTTTCATGGGACCTCTTTGTCCTTTTCTGTTGTTCCTAGAAAAAGTGTTGCTTTACTGTGCCCAATTGCTCCAAGGATCAAAAATAACATTTGCTCACTTTTATTTGTTTTTGTACAGTGTTACTGCTTAAACATCAAATCACCATATCAAAAGGATTAAAAAAAAGCAATGAAAGCATAAATATGTTGAGTTGTACTGAAACTAAGGTGCTGTTCTGCAAAGGAAAGGTGTTGCCTATTCACAGCTATTGCATATCTCACATACAATGTTGTATCAGAAAAGTGAAACTAAATCCAAGGATATTCTTCCATTTTGACAAATGGACGACAGAGATTAGCTGCAGAACTGCCTGCTATAACATAACATCTTCCATTACCGCTTACAGAAGCATTTGCAGAATATCACAGAGGTTATTTGAACCCAGTGCTCTCAAATGTAGTTGCTGTGGGAGCACTCACCATTGACAATATTGGTAATGGGTTTAGTCAACACTTTTGCACACAGTCAAAGGCCTCTCTCTTCTTTTTTTATCACTTTCAATTACTGTCTCACTGTGCTGCTTTTAACCAGATGTTGCAAAAAGTGAGTTATATAAAAATTGTTGCAAAATTTTAAAATGCACCGAAAATGACAGTTGCAGCCTTTGGAAAACTCCCAGAACATTGTCTTGATGTTCTTGTGAAATGTTTTAAAGAAGGGGGGGAGGAATGTCCACCTGATTTCTTAAACTAGCAGAAGTTCACTGAACTCTTTAAAACAGGGTGGACAAAGTAGGCCTCATTCCGCTTCTATGCATGACGTTTGGGTAACTGAATCTAATCGTCTTCTTCCCATGCTTTCTTGAGTTAAGGCTATGATTTGAGTGAATTCTGTGGCCTTGTTTCAAACCCTTAACACCATTCTGGCAAAGCTAGGAGAAAATGCAGTGTCTCCTACTACCAATTATGCAACGGCATCTGCTAACAGTCCACTGCTAAGCTTTTGCCATCTGATATAACAGAAAACTAATGTGTTTTTGGCTTGCTTTTCTGTTATGTCAGATGCGAAAGGCGAGATAAGACTGAATCTTCTCCGAAGTGCTCGGATTAGATTTGGCATCGTTTTAATTGCAGCAATACAGCTATCGGCTAAGGCCTATTTGTAGGGTCAGATTGCCTATTACTTGGACAGCAAACAAATGGCATATGGTCTAGAGTGAAATTCTGGATTGGTTTAATCAACAACAAGCTCCTTGCTGCCTTCAGTGGGGCTAAATTTCAGCTGTACTGTTGAATCTGGATTTGGCTTACAATGTTCCTTTTTTATATATATAAAATATTTATTAAAGTTTTAGACAATAAAACAAACTTCACATTCACAACCAAAAAAAAAGGAAAAACACCATCACAATCAATCAAAAAAGCCAAAAAAGGAAAAAAAGTACAATAGAAAATCCCCCATACAAAATAGAAGGAAAAAAAGAGCATAAAAAAGACATAAAAGGAAAAAAAAGATTCAGTTTCTTAAATATTGTTTTCAAAACCCTCCTTCCAGACTCCCTCGCATCTCCCTTTTCTGTGTTCCCTTTTACAAAACCTTATTCAGCAATACTTCACCTTCCTTCAAATCTTATTTTATGTTATACATTTCAACTATTATGTCTCCAATTTTTCCCTTTATTATCAGTTCTTTGAGTTTGACATAATATTATTCTAACTTCACCTTTGTTCTTTTAAACCAGCTTTTGCATATTCCTTTCAGCTATGTCACTAATGCCATATTGTCTTTATATCCTGCATCATTCTAACATTCATACAGTTTACAATTCTTTTGCAAGTAATCCTTAAATTTCTTCCAGTCCTCTTCCACTATCTCTTCTCCCAGGTCTCGGATTCTGCCAGTCATTTCTGCCAGTTCCATATAGTCTATCAGTTGCATCTGCCATTCTTCCAGGGTGGGCAAATCTTGTGTCTTCCAATGTTTTGCGATGAGTATTCTTGCTGCTGTTACTGCGTACATAAAGAAAGTTCTATCCTTCTTTGGCACCATTTGGCCAACAATGCCCAAAAGGAAGGCCTCTGGTTTCTTAGGGAAGGTATATTTAAATACCTTTTTCAATTCATTATAGATCATTTCCCAGAAAGCCTTAACCTTTGGGCACGTCCACCAAAGGTGAAAGAATGTTCCCTCAGTTTCTTTACATTTCCAACACTTATTGTCTGGCAAGTGATATATTTTTGCAAGCTTGACTGGGGTCATGTACCACCTGTATATCATTTTCATAATATTTTCTTTCAAGGCATTACATGCCGTGAATTTCACACCAGTGGTCCATAACCGTTCCCAGTCAGCAAACATAATATTGTAGCCAATGTCCTGAGCCCACTTTATCATAGCTGATTTGACCGTTTCATCCTGAGTGTTCCATTTTAACAGCAAGTTATACATTCTTGAAAGTACCTTGATTTTAGGTTCTAACAGTTCTGTTTCTAGTTTCGATTTTTCCACCTGGAAGCCTGTTTTTTTGTCCATATTAAAAACCTCCCTAATCTGACAATAGTGTAACCAATCTCGCACTTTATCCTTTAATTTCTCAAAACTCTGCAATCTCCATGTGTCTCCATCTTTTTCTAATATCTCCCAATATTTTGGCCACTTGGCCTCCATATTGAGTCTTTTCTGAGCCTTAGCTTCCATTGGTGACAACCACCTTGGGGTCTTATTTTCTAATAAATCTTTATATCTTGTCCAGACATTAAACACTGCTTTCCTGACAATATGGTTCTTGAACGCTTTATGAGCTTTAACCTTGTCGTACCACAGATATGCATGCCACCCGAACACATTGTTGAACCCTTCCAAATCCAAAGTATCAGTGTTCTCTAGAAGTAGCCAGTCTTTCAATCAACCAGCAGAAAGCTGCTGATTCATAATACAGTTTCATGTCTGGCAGGGCAAACCCCCCTCTTTCTTTAGCATCAGTTAATATTTTAAATTTTATTCTGGGCTTTTTGCCCTGCCAGACAAACCTAGAGATATCTCTCTGCCACCTTGGCTTACAATGTTCCTAACTTTGAGGTGCACCTTGAAGAGGAGAGGGCAAAACAGCAACAACAAACCCCAACTGAATGTGTCTGGAGAAGAAATCCTTTATTTTTTGTTGCATTGCTTTTAATGAGCGGGGCTTCACACTTTCCTGTTCATTACATATATACAGGGGCAACTATTTCTTGCAAGCAGAGAGTGCTGCAGGCTTATAGCATGTCTATATATTTAGCAAATATACATGTTGACCATGGAGGAGCAGACAAGAACCCAGAGAGTCACTGCTTTTCTATAAAGCAGTCCCATTGCTTCCAAAAGCATGGCCTATAAACACATGCCCCTGTTGTTGTTGTTTAGTCGTGTCCGACTCTTCTTGACCCCATGGACCAGAGCACGCCAGGCATTGTCTTTCTCTGCCTCCCACAGTTTGGTCAAACTCATGCTGGTAGCTTCGAGAACACTGTCTGACCATCTCGTCCTCTGTCGTCCCCTTCTCCTTGTGTCCTCAATCTTTCCCAACATCAGGGTCTTTTCCAGGGAGTCTTCTCTTCTCATGAGGTGGCCAAAGTATTGGAGTCTCAGCTTCAGGATCTGTCCTTCCAGTGAGCACTCCCATTGCTTCCAAAAGCATGGCCTATAAACACATGCCCCTACCTACCACAAAACTCAAGACTTGTGTTTGCAGTTGCCACTCATAAGTGCTTTTTCCAACCCAACCAGAGCATCTGGGGAGTAATCAGTACTCATTTGCAAGTAATCAAGTCAAAAGACACCTGGGTCTTCACTTATAAAAACATAATAAAATTTGCCATTACAATATAGTTTTAAGGTCAACAATCTGTTGTTTCTATCTTCCAAGCTTGTGCAAAAAGCTAAACATCTCTTTTCTGATAGCAATGGGAACTCACAGTGAAAGATCGCTCCTGACTTTCAAAGTCTGTGGTTGCGGTTAGAACGTGACTACAAAGATTGCATACTCAATCTATACCACCTTCCAGCTTGTTTTGAGTCATAGCTGCATGATTTTCTGAGAAACAAATATAGTTTTTTCTACCACAAAAAAGGACCGGATGAACAAACTATGATTTTATTGCTTTGATCATCAATTTTTTGCAATTTAAGCATCTTATACCATTTCTTGAAGTTTACCAACATGTGACTATGCCAAGCAAAAGAAACAGAACTTTCTGAAAGATAGCATTTAATAACTACTTGGATATTTCATTCTTTACTAAGGCAAGATATATCTGTAATAAAGGAAACAAAAGTAGCAAAAGAAATCTAAATAGTTTTTCATGCTACAGAAGAAATTGCAAGTGAAGCAAAATACATTATGTTTCAAAGAATATGCTGTGTTGTAAGACCTATTAGGGTGGCCTAGTCATTCCAAATGTATACCTGCATTACTTCACAGCCACATTTGACTCATTTAAGATTAACGACTTATTAATAGGATTAATAAGTCATCACTATATGGAAATAGAAGTACTGTTTAAGCAGCCTCACAGTTTCAGCTTGAATTTAGCTCAACAAGGAATGAAACTGCTGGAGAAATAAATCCTATTAATCAATCCACTAGAGTTATATATACACCTGTGCAAAAATGTATGAGATACCGTAACGTTTGAGGATCTACAGCAAAGAAAAGAAAAATCATGCAATGCATATTATAACTAAATTATATTAACTCAAAGAAAACTGTAGTGATCAACTCAAATGGAAAGGTGAAACAGTTTGCTCCTAGAAAAGGTTCCCCCTGCTTTGGCAATCTTTTGGGATTGCTATTAAATATAGGTGTAAATGTTTAATTTCTTTAAAGTAACACCTGCCATCAGTATAGGAAGTCATTTGTTGTTATGCATGTCAGATTTTGGCATGTGGAAGGGGAAGGACTGAGTCCCACATATCTCAGTGTTTTATATTTTGATATACACTATGCTTGGTTATGTGGAAGGAGTTCTTATTTCTTTATAAGTGGACTGGAGAACCAGCTTTTGTTTATCACTGCTGATTCGCCTCCTAACCGCTGTCACCAAAGATCTGTACTGTGCTGTTTACCAACACATTTATATTCCAGTAGGTATTGGCTAGATGTGGTACAAAATCAATCAGCCAAACGTCTTTTTATTAACAAAAGTGACAATATATTATTTATAAATTACAAAGATATGATTTGGTGAATACTATATTGCTTCTTTAAGACTAGCTTATATTTGCTGAAATAAGGTTACTATATCATTAAATGATAGCTAAGGGAGCTTCCTGATAAAACTTACTTCCTAACCGTATTTAACTTAATTGCTAATTACCTTTATTCCCTCTTCCACAGTCAGTCGCCCCACTAGGTACTATACACGTCAGCTGGTTTCCACCTCAGTCTACTTCAGTTCCACCTCAGTCTACTTCATGAACGGGTGCTTCGTTATGGATGGTGTGTCTTCTAGAAAAGAAGTGTAGACTGCCAAGGTCCCAAGCAGAACTGGAAATATTTCCGAGCAGGTAAAGGCATGGCATAGGGGGATACTGCTCTCTACCCTGCCGTCCAACCCACCTAAACAACAAAAGAGTTACTGTTGTTGAATAGTAGAATGACAGGCAGCAGTGGCTTCTGTAGTAGTAGGAATGATCACATAGGTTCTTTCCATTGTCTACCCCCAACCCCAGTTCACTGCACAGGCAGTTCATACAGCAACCCTCCAGCCCATGGGTAGGTAAACTAAGGCCCAGGGGCCAGATCCGGCCAATTGCCTTCTAAATCCAGCCTGCAGACGGCCCGGGAATCAGCGTGTTTTTACATGAGTAGAATGTGTCCTTTTATTTAAAATGCATCTCTGGGTTATTTGTGGGGCATAGGAATTTGTTCATTTCCCCCCCCAAAAAATATAGTCCGGCCCCCCACAAGGTCTGAGGGATAGTGGACCAACTCCCTGCTGAAAACGTTTGCTGACCCCTGCTCCAGCCCATTTTCTTTCTTTCTTTCTTTCTTTCTTTCTTTCTTTCTTTCTTTCTTTCTTTCTTTCTTTCTCACTGCTCATGTATCTATTGCTAACCAAAAAGTAACAAAGTAAAACAGGAAAGAGAAGAAGGTAAATGGGGACAAATACAAAAAAAGAGAAGAGGTGGGGAAAAGAAGAGTAGGGAAGGAAAAAAAGGAAAAAAGAAAAGAAACCCTCTTCATGTGCTACTCACATGTAGAAGGTGTGTTGAATGGGGGCTTGGGGCCATGCATATAGCCTTGCCCCAAAAATTATTCCACTACTCTTTCCCCCATATTTGCTATATATGAAGGCTTCCCACGTGATTCAGAATGCTGCAGCCTTGAGCCTCCATTCAACATATGTACCCTTTACATGCAAGTAACACGTGAAGAGTGCTCTGGCAGTTTTATTTTCAGTACCTTTCCTTACGATTCCTAACATGGAATTCACCCTTTTCAGCTATAAAAGAGGGGGTAGGAGTTAATTCTAAGAGGAGCATATGGGGAAGCTCACTCCCCTGACCCTACACATTACTTCCCCTTGCTCCACTGCTTTAACACAATTTCCCCCATTTCCGGTACTGGAGCCAAGCTGGAGAAAAGAAAAGATACGAAGATTGAAAGGAAACAGTTCTCATCCTTAGTTCAATTTCCCTTTATCTTCTCTCCAACCCCCATGCTATTTCATTTTAAGAGAAAGCAAACTCCTTATTACACTCCATATAGACCCAGTGGCACCAAAACTTTGTTCCTGTGGCATAAAACTCCCCCCCCCCTTCCCCACTTTTCTAAGTCTGTCCGGCTGCATGTTAGAACAGACCCTGGCACCCGGGTCAAATAGAGGAATGCCAAGCAAATTGTAGCAAGTGTGCAGACAGCAGGCTGTGAAGTAGATTGCTTGCTTGATCACTGCCACTTCAGATGGCTTTGGGGGAGGCTCCTACATGCAGCACACATTCCAAAACAGTGGCTTGTCATGTTGATTAAGAAATTTTCCCATTGCCATTGCAATCCGCAAACCTAGACAAAAAACCAAAACAAACTACTGTGGGGTGTCATTGTTTTTCTTTTTGTTTAAAAGAAATCCCCGCTGCATGGAAATAGCTTGTCACATAGAAAATACTGTCAAGGGTGTGTCTCGTCAACTGCCTAAGCTCCACACAGGTATTTGTAACACAACCGCATTCTCAACAGAGTTGTGTATAGTTCACCAACAGGGCTCTTAAACACAAGGCCACAGCAGTGTTTCTCCTAAGACCACGGATGGGGGATCTGTGGCTCTCCAGGTGATGTTAGATTGCACCCCAAATCCTCCCTGATTGTTGGCCATGATGGCTGGGACTGAAGGGAGTTGTGGAGCACTGTTACTTTCCCTTTATCAGCAACCTGATAAAGCAACAAGTGCCAGGATTAGACTAACTAATTGAAACAAATCACAATCAAGAAATTAAGCAGGGGAAAATACTTCATATCGCTCTTTCTCGATGCTAAAAAAAACCCGTTCCTGTTTAATTTCTTCCTGTTGATCTGCTGTTTGAGGCACAGGAGCAGGGCCAGGGGGGAAAAGGCAGCAATCCCGGGGCCATTGCATGAAATGTGAACACAAATACATGCTAGTCAGTAGCACTATTTACATAGTCAAGGAATGCCTGTGGAAAGAGGGCATGTGCCTCCCCCCAAGTCAACATCCGTATCCCTGCCAGTTCTACCTTCATTGAGCAACAAGGTATGATGGGGAATTATTGACACATTTGGCTTAGAATCTTCCTCATGAGCAGGATTCCTGATTGACTGGGTTCTTGATCATGAGGAAGATACTAAGGGCATCCAGGAGATCATGCAAAGAATTCCCCTATAGTAGTGGCTGGTAAAGGGATGCGGGTGGCGCTGTGGTTTAAACCACTGAGCCTCTTGGGCTTGCCGATCAGAAGGACAGCGGTTCGAATCCCCACAAGGGGTGAGCTCCCATTGCTTGGTCCCTGCTCCTGGCAACCTAGTAGTTCGAAAGCATGTCAAGTAGCAAGTAAAGGAAGTGCAAGTAGATAAATAGGTACCGCCCCGGCGGGAAGGTAAATGGTGTTTCCATGTGCTGCTCTGGTTTCGGTGTTCCGTTGTGCCAGAAGCGGCTTAGTCATGCTGGCCACATGACCCGGAAAAACTGTCTGCGGACAAATGCTAGCTCCCTTGGCCTGTAAAGCAAGATGAGCGCCGCAACCCCTGAATCATCTGAGACTGGGCTTAACTGACAGGGGTCCTTTACCTTTACCTTTTATTTTATTTATTTATTTATTTTAAATTATTCATTTTTCATTTTCGTTCATTACATACACCTCAAATTCTTAACATTTGCAATATATTCCTCCCTCCCTCCCCTCCAAGACTTTCCCCAACTCGCATTTCTGGTTTGTTTCTATTTTCACCTGCTTTGCTGTCTCTCAACAGAAAAAGTTATTAATAACGTAACATCAAGCCTTAAAAACATAAAAATAAAATTAAATACATCATATTATTTCACTATCTTCCAAACATTTTCTGATGCTAATAATGTGAATGTTTATTTAAATTACCTTTACCGTTTAATGGCTGGTAAGGTGGGGCAACGTTGCATACCTGCCTGCATGCCTGATGGAGGTTGAGGCAGGTAACTGAGAGATTGAAAGGCAAGGTGGTTGATGCAGTTCAGGCGAAGCTGTGGAAACAGCAGATTGGCTATGTGCTGTGCCATTCACGACCTACAGACTTTTGGCCTCAGTGCATGAAGACTGGGCACTACAGAGTGATGTGTGCAGCCCCATACCCTGAGCTACTCTTTAGGAAGCTGCCTTATGCAAGTAAGACCACTGGTCCATCCAGCTCAGTTCTGTCAGCTCCACTGACTGGCAGTGCATCTCCACGGTTTTAGAAGAACATAAGAAGTGGCTGCTGGATCAGGCCAATGCCCCATCTAGCCCAGCTTCTTGTTCTCAAAGTGGCCAAATGGATGCCTGTGGGAAACCAGCAAGCGGAATTAAATTTGATGCCCCCAGAAGGGACCCAACCCATTGACTCTACTTGGGCATTCAAAGAACGTACAACTAAGCTACAGTCTTTGAATGCCCAAACAGAGTCAGCGGGACCCTTCTGGGGGCACCAAATTTAATTCTGCACTGACAAAGACAGATACAGCTATTGTAATAAGGTACAGCTATTGTAAGACCAATGACTATTAGCTGCTCTGGACAACTGGTATGAGACTGGAAAGAGCAGGCTAGCAATAGACCTGAGCACATCTTTTCTACATTCCTGCCTATGATACTGGAATTTCCAGTAAGGACTTAACAGGTCCATAACCTAGGAGACCAGTTCAGCAGCAGCAGTACAAACTTCAGTTTTATATGTCATTTCTAGCAAAAACTCTTGCACCAAATAAATAAGAGAGTTTGCTTCCCTCTAGTGTTACAAAATGGAGTTGGTAGTAGTAACAGGCAAAACTTTCTCACTCCCCTCTCTCTTTCACACACCTGTAAGTTTTGTCCCAGGCTATATTCAGAGGGGCCCTCCCTATGATAATGCGTGTGTTTGTTGTTTGCTCTACTATTACAGCATAAAGGCCCTCAAGACAGCCAACAAACTCAATTAAAACAATATTAAAAACCAATGATACATCAACAATACCAATAATACAAAAGAAGAAGAAGAAAGCAGTTGCTACAATCTGCAACAGCATTCAAATATCAACCAATGAGGTCAGACTTGGCCAGGTCTCTAAAAAACAACAATGATGGCGCCTGAAGAATATGTCTAAGATTGAATGTTAAGAATATGTGTTGAATGATCAGTGTGCGAGTTTTGCCAATAAAGCAGGGCTGCATTATTAACCATGGGAGAAAGTGATTCTGGAAGTGGTTGACATGGGAAGATTTTCCCTCTATCATGAGTACAGTAATAAAAATATAGGGAACCACAAAAACCATATTTTGATAAAATAAAAAACTAATGTAGATTCTGCATAAAAGATCCATGACCAGAAGCCAGCATGAATCAGGTATCTTGTTCATGATCTTTTCTTCTGCAGCCTGTGGAGCCTAAAGATGGTGGGGTTCCTATGAAACCAGAGAAAAACTGCTGAAATAAAAATATATATAATTACGAAGATTTGAATGAAAGCATGGATTTTTATTTATTTATTTTTTTGCAGGGAAAGGGATTCCACGTGGAAGAGTTTAATTTCTGCATAGTGTTTTTTACAGTATTCATACCACTGTATACTGTTTTGATAATATAGTACAAACTTATTACTAAAGTGATTATTTGTTTTTTATAGGCATATATTCTGAATGGCAGTGATTTTGAGAATCTGTACACTGAATCTAAACAGGAATCTACTCTGAGTCTGAGCCGTTGGAGGTGATTTTTTTGAACCAATAAAAAATATGTTTGTTTGTGTTAGCTAATTACATAGCAGAGAATGAAGAAATCCTAAAGGATATACATTATATTATTTGTCAGGTGGGTGGGAAGGTACAACACATGAATGTGGGGAATCTTTCCTTGAGTACAGCTTTGCAGTGCAGACTTTGTACAGTAGTAAGCAATACCTCCAAATTTCCGTCACTTATCATTTGCACATTTCTTTCTGTGAAAAGCACCTGGGACAGAACAAATCTCTATAAATCTGCTTATTTTTGACACGGAGTGCTTCTTCCTCAAGCTTCTGTAGGCAACTATATTTACAAAGCCATACAGAGCTTTCTGTCTGTAAACCCAAACGAGTTATCCCAAAAAGCAAAGCGATTTGTCTATAACTTTTCTGTAGAACTGGAGGAAATTTGCAGACACAGTAGCTCATTCTGAGGTGTTGAATCCTACCAAGTTCCAAAAGGATAATGGCAGCATTTTTTGTTTTTGTTGTTTTGGAAGAGCAGTCTTTGCAGCAGGAATGGAGAAGTAGATTTGGATGGTTGGCTGGGTTCTTACCTCCCCCAACTCCTGTGATCTCTTTGTCAGGTGGGTGGGTCAACAGGTCACAATGTCAAGGAGCTCCCTCAGCTACATCTTGACTTGCCCCACACCTGGCATCACATATGATGTCAGGCATACGACAGGTGGGCATACTTTGGGGAAAGCAACCTTATGGCCTATTTAGGACTCCCACTGAGCCTGATTGGGCCAGAGGTTATATGCCACTGTTTTACAGTTTGGGGTTGATTTTTTAAAGGGATTTACTTAATATTCTCTATTGTTTTGTGGATAATTGGATAAAAATAGCACATGAGAACGATCCTGCTAGCTAAGAAACTTTCCAATTACAAACAAATAGATCTAGGGTCTTTTTCCTCTTCTTTTTATCTAGGCGTGTTTAAAATTGATTTTGTTTTTTAGAAGATGGGAAAGTTCTGAAGACTATTTGCTCCCATCCTTAGGGCTTTGTGGACAATGATTTTAGGAAATGGATAACTGACCTCACTGTTAAAAATCTATCTGCCCCTCCATTACAATAGACACACACACACACACACACACACACACACACACACACGTGTGTGTGTGTGTGTGTGTGTGTGTGTGTGTGTGTGTATACTTCCTGTTGATTGATTTTTATTTTTTTGCTGGACTTTAACCTTCTACTTCTGTTCACCTGTAGGTTATAATAATAAGTGATTATAATGTCTGTTGTCATCATTTTCTTCTTCTTCTTGAAAAACTGTTGGGGAATTTTGGGGAGATGGACAAATATAACAATTCAGTGGGAAATGTACTGTATTTTGCTTCCTTTGGTGTTTCCCCAACATGCACCAGCTGGAAACTCAGGGAAATTTGTGTTGCATTTTTACAAATTTTTAATGCCAAACATTGCTGAAGACCTAATTTTTCAGCAATGTATTGAGAACGAACCACACCCTGGCACTGTTAAAATGTAGCTTCCTTGTTACAGTTGCTTTATAACTGCCCCACTAATCTAAGCAGTGCAAATTTCTGCACTATGCAAATTATTTATTAATTGGCCACCCTGGGCTTCAACATGAGGCAAAAGACTTTTCAAGAAGGTCTTTAATGTTAGAATTCTAATTGAAGATTATTGGAACACCATACAGCAGAGACATTATGGAAGAAAGGGCAACAGGCCGATTTATATCCTCAAACTCTCCTTCCTGTGTTCCTTCATAAAATGCAAACATTCTCACTGTGTTTTAGTTCTTCAGGTGGCAAACATATTAGTTTGCCATGCAGTGGTCTGATTCTATTGAAGGGAAGGGAGCAGTTTGGTGTCCCGCTGAGTACCAGATAGTCTGACGTTCTCACTCATGGTGCTTCAAAAGCCCATTTTTTTTTTTAAAAAAAATAATATTAAAGATTTCTTAGTTTACAAAAATATGTGCATTGTCTCTTTTTTCAAGTTGCATTTTCTGCAGCATTTGCAAACCCTTCTTTGACACAGTTTCCATCTTCCTTGCAGGCAGAGCAGCACCTGAAGTGATGAAAGAAGGAAATTCTCAGGTGGATCAAGCAATATTTTAAGAGAAGGGCATTTCCAGAAGGTAGGCTGCCTAAGGAACAAAACGGGTGGCAGAATCCAAAATAATGCCTCTTGTAGGAACCCCCTTTTCTCATGCACATCTCTTCCTGGAGGTGCCCTCTCCTCCACTTTAGCTCCACAATGCTAAATAGACCATGATGGGAAGTGCCAGCAGAACACAGCCTACTATGTTTGATACCATGTACATGAAATGCTGTTTTGCACTAGACCAAGCAAAGTAATCTAGAAGAACTGCAAATCCCTAGTGCTGCCTGGCCCCATACTCTATACTAGATGACCCTCGCGGTCCCTTCAAACTTTACAATTCTATGATCTCACACATAATTAAAAAGACAATAACCACACACACACACACACACACACACACACACACACACACTGTTTTAAGGCCATAGATTGGTTAACAGCTGAAGGCCTGGTTTAAGACGAATGTTCTTGCCTAACATCTAAAGATATATAATGAAGGCACCCTGGGGAGAGCGTTCCACAAATGGGCTCTCTGGGCTGCCCATGCAGTGGGCACACAAAGAAGTGCCTCAGATGACGATTGCAGGGTCTAAATCTAGGTCTGTTCATATGGGGAGAGGCAGTTCTTGAGGTATTGGGGTCCTGAGCTGCAGAAGGTTTTATAGATCAAAACCAGCACTTCAAAGTGACCTTGGAAACTAATTGGCAGCCAATGCAGTTGGGCCATGACTGGTGTTATATTGGGTGGGTAGAATTCTGTTTTGACAGTGTTGGTTACAACCCTCTGCTCCTGAGACAAAAGCAATGGCAGATATAGGGTTTTGGAATTCATTGCCAATGTATGCCTGCTAGCTGATAGATAAGGCAAAAGGGACAGCTACGTGAAGCTCAACCTTTCATCTTGGATCAAATCAGTACAAGGAAACTCCAAAATTCCCACTCCCAAATAAAGGAAAACTATGTGGAAATGGAGTACAGTACTGAGAAAAGGACACATGGAAAAAACCTCAAAGACTGATTTCCGCTCTTTACCTCTATAAAACCATCAGACATTTTCAGATTAATCATCAAATTAAGAGGCAAGCATCTACACATCAAAGCCTAAGGTAAGACACTATCCAAGATGTATATCTATGCATTTGGCTTACTTTTCGGTGATTACAACATGCCTCCCTGCTTATATGCATATGCAGTTATACCATTCAGGCATTTGTATCTAGTTGATCTTGTTTGAAAGTTATTTTGCACCAGCAGCAATATGCTTCAACTGAGTGATGAGTATGCATGAAAAGCTCCAGGTAGCTGCTGTAAACTTACAGTGTTTTTTGACAGGCAAAAATAAAGGACTCACCTTCCAGAATTAGGATTGTAACTAACTACATGAGAGACCAATTTCTGGGTCAGGAATGCTATGAGATTATGCTACAGTGGAATTGGTTTCTGTATCTATTTTCACAATTTATAAACCAGTTAAATGCTATCTGAATGTGCACATCAAACTGTAAAAATAGTGATCTCTATGCCTAGGACTTGCTGATCAGAAGGTTGGCGGTTTGAATACCCGCAACAGGGTGAGCTCCCATTGCTCGGTCCCAGCTCCTGCCAACCTAGCAGTTTCAAAGTACGTCAAAGTGCAAGTAGATAAATAGGTACCACTCCAGTGGGAAGGTAAATGGTGTTTCCGTGCACTGCTCTGGTTCGCCTGAAGCAGCTTAGTCATGCTGACCACATGACCCGGAAGCTGTACGCCGGCTCCCTCGGCCAATAAAACAAGATGAGCGCCGCAACCCCAGAGTCGGCCACGACTGGACCTAATGGTCAGGGGTCCCTTTACCTTTACCTTTACCTTTATGCTATGATATCTAAAATTTTAGTTTTCACTAAATAGGATTATGCTATACCTGGGTATTAATAGATCTATCTCCACAAATTCATCCACAAATCTTTAAAAATGATCTAATGTTAGTAAAAAAAACAACAACCCAATTTTCTGTTCCTTTTAATTCTGTACCATAAGGTCAATAATTACTTCTTTTGGAGTAAAATGAAATTATATGTTTATTAATTTCATTCTTACAGTGTAGCAACAAAATATTTCCCTCTTAATCTTTTAATCCATCTTTTTTATTAATTAATTTATTAATGATTACATTTATCAACCACATTTTAGTCAAGATTGGCTTTCAATAAAATTTTCAGGTATTTAAATCCAATATAACATAAGATGCTTCAGATACATGGATGGCTGTATGGCAGTTTCTGCAATACAAGGATGAGGAGTCAGTGGCCCTTCATATGTTATTGGACTCCAACTCCCATCATCCCCAGCCAGCATGATCAATAGTAAGGAATGATAGGATTTGGAGTCCAGCAACATCTGGAAGGGTTGAGGGTCTCCAATCCCTGTTCAAGTCCCTAGAAGTTGGTGACATGGTCCTGGATGCGGGTTCCTCCTTCAAAGGAAGGGTGAGGAGGGAGCTGCAGGTGGCAAGATTTTGGTTTTATCAAGTGGACTAATCAGAATTGTAGTGGGTAATTATCAATTAATATAAAGGTGCTACAGTTTTTCACCTCTAATCCTCCACTAATATTTCCTAACACTGAGTTCTGAAGCTGTGTTCAATACACACTCACCTGAAAATAAGCCCCACTGAGAGCAGACACTCTAAGACACTATGTCATTGAGCTGCTGGCTCCAGGGACCTTTCTACTGTGAACTCAGTTTTTTATCTTATAAAGTCAAAGTCAAGTTTGCAACCTTTTCCTGTATATATGTGTGGTAAGGCCAGTGATTCATAAAATCACAGAACCATAGAATTGGAAGGGGTGCCAAGGATCATCTAGCCCAATCCCCTGCAATGCAGAAATCTCAACAAGGCATCCACAACAGCCAATATTTGTAAATATAAACTAACTAACTAACCAACCAACCCTAACAGGCTTCACCTTGCACTTACTTACTTACTTACTTACTTACTTAATAAAATGTATATACAGTACTGCTTGATTGTAGAAAAAAATCTCAAAGCAGTTATCAGCAGCAGTTGCATATTCATTGGTTTTCAACCTACCCAGCCAATTTTTTTTCCTGCTATTGGATATCTTATTTCTGCTCCAGAGTTCTGTCCAGAAAGCACTACTATTGCACTGTAAAATATAAAGGGAGAATATAAAGGGAGAAGTTGCAGATAGCGCATGGTGAAAATAATAAAACAATACAAGAAGTTCCACGTCTGGATCAGATTAACATCTGACCCACTTGTGACCAGTCATGTTAAAAAAAATTGAATATTATTATTATTATTATTAGCACTTCACAGATAATGCATGAAGCATAATGCAGAGGCAAAATAATTCAAAAACATTTCCCCTCTTAACAGGAACGCACTTTAGCCACCCAGAGGTTCTTCATTCTCCAGACTATGCAAGTCTTTTTCAGCCTCTTTCTCTATCTCCTGCTGCCGCCTGTTTTGGGGGACAGGTTTTTCCAGTTTGGACCTTGCAGCATTTCAATGAATATTCATGAAATCCGGGATGGCTTTGGTACAATTAAAAAGGTCATTGTAAGTATTGTTCTTTTCTCCTTCTATCACAAGAGCCAATCTCTTGGAAACTCAGTGCAGAGCACATATGGAAGCCAACACGATAATGGTTTGCCTGCATTACTCCTTGAGTTGAGCATTTACAATTCACAAAGGTCCAAAAGTCTTGATAGCTGTGGGAGCGGGGATGACTTTTAAGAGCAAGAAATTGGAGGAAAGATTGACAGCTCTGAGTGTATTCAGTAGGTTTGTGTCAAATATTCTCTTTGTTAGTATTTATGTCAAATGTAGTACTCATGGCACAGCTGAATGGGTTGTGGCAAAATAAATCCTCACTTTGCCAAATACTAGAATCATTTCATTGCTTCCTTGGCATCATTTTATTCACTTGGCACATGCTTACAGTTCCTGGCAATATTTTCTTTCTTCCTCATTTCCTTCACAGCTTTCATTGACCCACCTTACAGTTAAATCCAATTGATTTTGCTTCCAAATGTCCACAATGGCATTGCATTAGATATCATCATCAAATTCACACGGGCCACCACAAACAATAGGATTAAATTCACACGGGCCACCACAACCAAATGTATGCAAATGAGAGTGAGGACTGTGAGGGAAAAGAAGAAATTGTGAACATTAAGTATAGCATTAATAGGGCTGTCATATGTCCCAGACATTACCAGGATTTCAAAGGTGGAATTGATGTCTGGGAGGGGGATTTTTGAAAGGCTGTGCTCAACTATCGGGGTGTCCTGGTTTCTACTTTTTGAAATATGGCAACCCTAGCATTAAGAGAACATGGGTGTGTTTGCAAAAAATGCCAAAGCATGAGGAAAATAAGGGGCGCTTTTCAACCCTGGTGAAAAAGAAAACAAAGCATGGCTGTTTTGGTATAGCCACAATTAATTCAGCATAGAGAGAACTTCTAAGTTGCGTGTAGGCTAATAATATCCATATATTTAAAAGACAATCACCAGTAAGATAACAAGTGATTGTTCTATTTTGCCACTGAAGACAGGACAAGAAGCAACACCAGCAAACACAATTACTGCAAATGTTTAATTGCTAAACTGATCCATGAGTTGATTTGGAAAACTGAATTGTGGATGTAGGTTGAATGGGTTTAAACTAAATTAGATCGCTCAAATAAAAAAATTAGCTGGCTGTCCTAAATTTACCTAGAAGGAACTAATGGGACCTTCATATGAGTAAATGTGCTTAAAGTTATGTTGTAAGAAACATTTCCCCCTGCAGAATTTCTTCAAATTTCTTGAAGAAAGTAGAGTCTCTCAACATTTAAAAAGTCAATGTAAGAAGTTTCAGTAGAATTACTCTCACTATTGTGCAGTTTGGGAAAGAAAAGGGTGTTGAATTTAAAGAATTGATCTGAAGTTTTTCATCTTTAAGCATACCAGTTTGAAATTTACGGCAAACCCAGATGACCATTACCTCATATATTCTTGGCTGGGTGCTTGTTTGCTAGATCAAAAATGTTTCGTTTCAATCAATTCAGAAACTCAACTTTAGCAATCACATTTTATCAGTTCCCATAAATCTTTCCACTCCGAAAGCTGTTTCATTAACATTTGTAGCAATACCATCCAATGATCGGTGTGGCAAAAAGCACATAATCAGACTGGATCGTCTCTCTTCCCTATTTAGCAAGCCAGAGATCCTATCAGAACAGCAAGCATTTTGCACCCACATTCTCTGCATAACTTTCAAGTAAGTGCTACTAGTTAGAATATCTCTTTGCAATTTCTGTAGCAAAATGATATCACTATTAATATATTTGAATCAACTTGTGGAAAGCAAGCAGATTTTGATTTAAAAGAACATTAACAATCACACGGTTCATGCTACTTTAAACAGTTCATTCTACTTTTGTCTGAAACTCCCTTGCCATCTCTGTTGCCCTTGGCTGGTTGAGTTTAGATATCTGTTGTAAGTCTGCATGAGCATTTTATTTAAAATGGAAAGGCAGGATATAAGGGATTTTAGAAAGAGACTACAAAGGCTGAGGAGACTACAAATGCTGTACGTTTCTTGAATGGTATGGCTTTAGATGGGTTGAAATGCCATGCTGAATGTTAAGTTGCTATTCTGTGCAGAGTGTTGCTGTATATGTCTTCTAAACAAATAAGGCAGTTCTATGCATCTACACTGAGAAGTAAGCCCTATTGGCTTTACTTCCGGATAAATGTATTTGGAATGCTTGTAGTCCCAGGTCCATTTAACGGTGTAAGACCTACTGCTGATGTGTAAACCATGTTTAAGGCTATTTTAGGATTGGTCAGCTTTTGGAGGGGGGCAAAAAACCTTGTAAATGCTGTAGGTGGGTTTTGTTTTGCTGATATGCCAGCATTCCCAACCAAGAAATGCATCAATTGGAAACTGATGTGTTGCTGGAGGCATTGGTTTTGGAAAGTGGCCTTAGATGTAGATCTGAGCTGCTTCCCACAACAGCATGATTTATTTATTTTTACTCTTTAATTAATTAGTTCAACCTGCATTAATCTGGCAGTTCCAGTAGTACAGGACTCTCCACTGGCTGATGGGAAACACTGCATTAATGTAACAACAAATGCTTTAAAATAATGTTTGCATCCACTCATTGGATACAATGGGCTTGACTAAGTTAAGTCTATTGGATTTAGTGGGTCTACTCTGCAGATGACTAAGCTGAATACAACCCATTGTGATATGATACAAGTTCGCCTGCTGGGGGGCTGGGATGGTGGGAGCAGGATATAAGCTTTTATCAGTTTTCCTTCCTGGTGTGTGGGAAGCCTTTTCTCAATGCAAATTTGCCTAAAGGTTCTGAAAAATCTACAACTGCCATTGTCTGGAAGCTTTGTCTTACGGTGTTTAATAAATCCAAACTCTCTCCCTGGAGATTTTAGACAGCTGTTGCCTTGCTCGTAGCATCTTAAGATTTTACCTGGACAAAGTCTTCAGGCACTGTGAGACAGGAAGTCTTTACATCAATCGGAAAATCAGTGGCATAGCCAACTCCTTCCTCAGCATAGAGAAGAAATTCAGAGTGTGTGTAAGTCACATGTTAGTTTTGTGGAAGTTATCATATTTCCATTGCCCTGAATGTTTATTAGGAAGGGATGTAAATTAATCTGATTAATCTTCAGATTTGTTCATTACGATACTGTTGCCTTCTTTAAGTTATAGAATATGAACCACGTGAAAGGGTCAGTTTTCTTTGGAGGAGACACTGTCAGAGTACTGAGTGGTGTTTTAAAGATATTATGCGATAGATAATGCCTAATGTAGAGAATTAGCAGGAATGTGCAGAGAAGTATACAAGCAGGCAGTTCTCGCCCCAAAGTCGAACAACTACCACAGAGCATTACTGAAATAAAGATAACAATTGAGGCCTGCCACAGAATATTTTAGCGTAACTGCCATACTCACAAGAGCGGTTCATTCAGGGTTGCAGCTGGCCATTACACACAAGCAGGGCAAACTCCTTACCCTCTACCTCAGTTTTCTGTTTTTTTCTTTTCCATTAAAAGGTGAATCTATCTAACTTACATTTACAATATATGAACTGAAACACAGCCATCCTTTGAATTTTGCACTGAAGAAGTGTGCATGCACACGAAAGCTCATACCAATAACAAACTTCGTTTGTCTCTAAGGTGCTACTGGAAGGAATTATTTAATTTTGTTTAGACTTCTCCAAAGTTTGCATTGTAGTTCTCTTGTCAAGTAACATCTATAAAAATGCACACACAGTGGTAAAGTTTCCATTAAAATGCTAATAATAATAATAATAATATAATAATAATTTTTAAAAAATTATTTATATCCCACCCTTCCTGGCCAGGACTGGGCTCAATATGGTGAAAATATGGTACAAAATGCATTATTTTAGAAGGAAATGTTCTGCAAAATTGTGTATATTAAGCAAAATTATATACAAACATATATATATATATATATATATATATATATATATATATATCAGGAGAAATTTGCACTATCTAATGAATTTTCATGAGGACTTCTTTTTAAAAACAAACAAACAAGCTGATATAGAGATCTGAATTTAAGAATAGAATTATTTTTTCCATAGCCCCACTTTGGTTCTGTTTCCATCAGCCACCCAAGTCCACTATTAGTGGTAGTGATGGATTCACCGTATGTAGTACAGTCTGATAAAACGCAGCTGACGAAACTGGTATGTCCCAAACCTCTACTGAATTTTATTATGCCAATGGGTATTCTTACTATAATTTCCCAGCAGGATGAAAATATGTGCAACTGTGGGGAAGAGGCAATAAACAAATATCATCAGATCATCAGAAACTATGAGCAGGTAAACTGATTGGACTGCAAGCTGAACTTTAAAATGCAATAGAAATGGTTATTGATTATGATATTAATCTTAACAACAAAAATAAAGACAGCAGGTGACTAAAGGGGAATGTTTACATCCCACCCCAAAATGCTAATGTACCACCCCAAAATGCTTTTGTTATTGACCAAGTTTTCATGTTAATTAACTTCCAGATGGATGTTACACTCGCTGCTATGAAAGCCCTTGGAGAACTGGATATCCTGCTAAATTGGCTGGAGGCATATTAGAATCAGAATCAGTATTCTGTGTTGCATAGTCCATTCTAGAGATTTAAGGAGATAAAAGTGGGCACTTCACTAGTGGGCACTAGATGGGAGGCTTTGAAAAACACCTGGGTGCCCATTAGACTGCCACGTGGTTGAGCAGGCACACGTCAATAGACCCAATTCCCCCCAATGCTTTAAGTTGCAAAGCCCTCTTGTGCCTTAAAGAACTGCATAGGGTGCTGGGCTTGAAGGATGCACACACACAGCCCCTGTACTTGAACAGGAAGGGTTTGACTTTAGCAGCAGGACTGCTATGGGTCTTCCAAAGTTCAGTTCTACGGAGTTAGCTTTGGGGACAGCACCTCTGCTCCAGTCAGGTAGCACTTTCCTACATTCTCTTTGCTCATCTGCGAGTCAATTGCACCACCTCTCGAATCATGCAAGACTTTCTACAATTAAATGAGCAGCAAAACCAAATCAAATCACATCTTGTTGTAAAGCATATGTGCTCTTGTCTTGGACAGCTCCCATTTCTTTCCACAAGACCTAGGCAGGAGTCGTACTGAGTAGATTGCCAGTGCACCCATCCATTGTTAAATGAGGAGGAGTCAGGCAAAACATATTGTTAGAAACAAAGCATTTCAAGCTACATTATGGATAGTTTTTCTCTTCCAGTGAGCTTACATCGAAAACAGCAGCAAGAACCCAACTCTGAATAGGTGATTGCTGTCTACATATTTCCCCCCGCATGTCACAATTATTTAAAAACATTCTCATGGATATCAACAAGTATTATGCTGGAAGCACATTCATTTCTGTTAAACTTTAACTATTCCTAAAGCAGGTTTCAAAATATCTATGATCTGATGACAAAAGTTATGCATATGAAGACAAGGTTCCAGAACAGAACACTCCCAACACAAAAGCAACCAGCTCATGTAGGGACCCCTGGCACCCGTTGTAGTGCTTATATATGTGGAAGGGGCTTTGATTCAGAGAGCTGAAAAGGCAGTAATATCTCTTCCTTGAGATTTCATGAAATTCTTCCCCACACCCTTCCTTCTACTGGAGAAGAATGCTATCCAGGTATCACATTTCTGCCGGTTTGCAGAGGACAGTGGGGGGAAAAAATCAAGCCAATTGTTTGGATTTCAGGACTGTTGCAAGAGTTCAGTTTGTTCAAAACATGTCTGCTCTTGAACACCTTTCACTCATTTCAAGAAGTGTGTATATATGTTCTTGGAAGGCTGCATGTGTTCATGGTTAGACATGTCCAGGCCACAACTCCCTATCATTTTGTTTTTATTAATTTGTGCATTATTGTCCCTTGCTATCCTGGAACTAGTATTTTTCACATGTTGGCTGTATATATACATATCTTTCACTGAGCGTTAGGATGTGGGATTCTAAAACCCAAAAACAAATATAGCCATGAACCCCAATTACTTTGATATAATATGCAGGAAAGGAAAGGAAAGGAAAATATTTGTGGCATAGCTCAATTTATGGTAAGTCAGAAACAGAAGATTGGAGAAGTATTTATAGTGAATGGGTGGATATGTGCAAAATCAGCTTGATTTTGTAAATGAGAACAACTCTGGCAAAGAAAGGAAAAGAGGGACAATTATGCTAGATATGGGGAATTGAAAGATACTTTTGTCCTATATGAAATACCTTGGGAAGGCTGCTACCAGTTCAATAACGCACCAACTTTTATATGAAGAAATTTGGAAATGCTAATTGGGGCATGTCACATAATTAATTGCAGATAACACAAACTATCCATTGTATCTCCACATGCAACACACTAAAAGAAATCATCTCCATAGAAAATGGAGCAAATAGGTAAACTGATTGTAGGAACCAAATATAAGCTATTACTGGTAAATCTTGAAATATTAATATTTAGATTAGATTAGTTCATCATGGAACAGGCTTTGATCCAGCAGATGCTCCCAGCAGAAGAAGAGATGGTAATGTTCCCTCTTCCTGCCCACCACCACTTCCCACACTGTTTTGAAGAGTGCCCTAGTCCTCCAGAGCAGCTTTTCAGATGGCACAGGGGCTGCACTAGGAAGCAGGAAGCAGTGAAAATTGCCTGTATAACTCTTCCTTCCTGTAGGAGTGTCTTATGAGCAGAGATCTGCTCCTGGGAATTCTGGATCCCAAGCTTATAAATTTAAGGCTGCTATCACTAAGCAGTGCATACTTCGAAGAAAATATGCTAGGGTTTGAATGTGAGGGATGTAGCCCTATCACCAAGAGCCTAGAATAAGTTCCACTGAAGTAAGGCAGACTTGCTTTTGAGTAAACATGCATAGGATTGTGCTGTAAATATATTAAAGACTGTGAGTTTTCATATACTACAAAGCTGAGACAAGGAAGTCTCTTAATAAGATCAACTTCAGTTGGGACAAAAACAAAACATCTGATGGACCAATTCCACCTGTTAATTATACAGTACTTATACAGCACAATTTTCTGCATATAATTTATATAACTATAAATTATATATTGTTTCACTACTGCCATTCATGAAAGCAAGGTGGTGTACAAGGTCCACTTTGAAGTGCAGCTGTGCTCAGTAGGGCTTTCTCCCTACTAAATGTGTTTAGGATTACAGCCATAATTACACAATGCATTTGATTTTAATGCAATTAAATGCTATACATTACTGTACTTGTCTTGAAATAATACCTGCTGTATTACTCTTTGTATTGCTAAATGGATGATTGTGTGTGAGAAACACATTTTTTTGTGTAATCTACTCAAACAATATATTTCCAAAATGTTTCACATTCAGAAAACATTTAGTATTGACCTGAGCTTCCCTGAATTCTCTTGTTGTGGCAGGAGATACAGCAATAAATTTGCATCTAGCACTAATACTTTGGTGAGATTTACTTTTTTTTTTTTTTTTGCAACTTAATACCATACATTTTACACAAATTTCTCTGTTTCATCTTACGGGGGTCTATGTGATATTTGTATAATGAAGTATACAAAAAGAGGAATCCTTTCCACTCCAACACAGTTCTCCAAAGGTTTCCTTCATCAGGTTATGCCAGTTGGGGGCTCTGAGACAACACAGCTTTCTTAGAACTGGGAAAGACAACTTCTCAGGATAAAAAGCACTGGCAAAGACAGCTTTTGTCAGTGACTGAAAGGAGCAGGTTTTCACAACCAACCCTACACTTCAAAGAATATGATCATACTAAACACCACATAACCACACACAAAATGTATTCAATCACTTCAGAACTCCTCACAACATGTTACAACTCTGTCCTACGGGTGAGGTTAAATATGTGTATAAGAAATAAAATGAGGGAATGAAGCTTTCACCCTAGCAGTCCCCTGCCTCGCAGCCTTACAGAATCAGAAACAAAATGTATAAAGATGAAACCAGCCTCTCCCCCAGTCTTCCGCATCAAAACCTATCGCAAAACAACACAATGCTTTTTTTTTACTTAGAAGTAAACCCTAATGTCTTAAATGGGGCTTACTCCCGGGTAAGTGGGTATCAGCAAGAGTTTCAAGTCCTTTAAAAGATTGGACACCATAATATCCCCCGCAAGAAGCCCACCAAAAACTCCTTACAATGCAAGCTGCTTTTATGCTGAGGTGAAGCTACCTTGCTGATCCTTTTGGCTGGAAAGGCAGGAGGATATAAACATGCTCAATAAATAAATATTTATTAATAAATAATGTCAACACCAACACTACAACATTTCATGAAATACTACAAACTGCAAGTGCAATAGCCATGAACACTGGCTGATAATTATTTAGTACTGTGCTGAATCATTTATGGGGTTAGAGGTGGAATGTTCTGCTTGTAGAAATGCCAATTTTCACCCATTACTTCTCCCCCGTGCTGTCCCAAACATAAACCCTGGAGAGTTGAGGGACTCTCTGGGACATTTTTTAGTTAGTGATTTACTAACTAAATCACTGCGCTAGATCAAATGACGTTTGTACATACCTGGGTCTGACACATAAATCATGTTAAGAAGAGTAAATGTTCGCTTGTACCCAATGTAGCACCAAGTAACTGTCCCAACAGTGCGAGGATTTATGACTCCACAATAGGACTCCCCCCTCTTTCCCTTGCAAGTGCCCCAAGGCCTCAGAGCAGACCAAATTTGCTCTGAAGGGTTGAGGGGAAACCCAGAACAGATTTAGGGATGCATGAAAGGAGGAGACGAGGGAAGTTGAATTGCACATGAGATGGTTACATAGTACTACAAGTTATTGTCAGGTGTCAAATATAGATATCCAATATCAGATATTGGAGCATTTGGCAGATATTCAACATCAGTGCTAGTGGATGAAGCTTTTGGGGGTTCACAAAATTAAATTCATTTCATCTCCTCTGTGTGGCCCATTCTCGTGTCCAGCCTTTTCCTAGTCTGTCTTATCGATCCAATCCAGTAGGATGTCGAGCTCCCCAAGGGCTTTAACTGCTGCAGAGTGTGAGTCCATCTGAAAAGGAACAGGAAAAGATAAACTTTCCAAACAACCAGTGTGAATACTGGATAACAAATGACATATCTCTGGTGTCTCCTGCATTACTTCTGTAGCTGCTTGTACAGCAAGATTTAACAGAAAATTATGTAAGTATGGGTACCTTAACAGGGTAAACAGCAGCTTCTGCAGGATTGGGGACAATTTATATCAGTGCAAGGGGGAAATTTTACATTCTCAATCCAAAGTGTCCTCCTTCCTTGCTGACTTGCTTTTATTTTCTTTAAGAGACAGAAGATCCAATTATGGCTCTCTTCATCTGGTTCTGCCATGGTTCAGATTAGCATGAGCCAACAGTGTGATATACCAGCAAAAAAAGCTAATGCTATTCTACACTGCATCAACAGAAGTACAGTGTCCAGACAGATCCAGGGAAGTCAGAGTACTTCTCTATTCTATCTTGGCCAGGCCACACCTGGAATACTGTGTCCAGCTCTGGGTGCCAGTTTGAGAAGAATATTGACAAGCTGGAATGTGTGCAGAAGAGGGCGACCAAGATGATCAAGGGTCTGGAAACCAAGCCTCATGAGGAATGGTTGAGGGAGTTGGGTATGTTTAGCCTGGAAAAGAAGAGACTGAGATATGATAGCCAACTTTGAATATCTAAAGTGCTGTCACATGGAAGATGGAGAAATCTTCTTCTCTCCTGCTCTGGAGGGTATGACCTGAACCAATGGATTCAAGTTACAAGAAAGGAGATTCCAACTAAATGTTGGGAATAACTTTTTGACAGTAAGAGCTGTTTGACAGTGGACTCTTGTGGTGGACTCTTCTTCCTTGGAGGTTTCTAAGCAGAGGTTGGATGACCATCTGTGATGGGTGCTTTAGTTGAGATTCCTGCATTTGCAGGGAGCTAGATGACGCTTGAGACTCCTTCCAACTCTACAATTCTATGGTTCTATGAAAGATGCTAGGTTGCCAGCTAGGCTTGGGAAATGCTGTGCTTGTTTTTCTGAGCAAGCCATGAAGACAGTTTCTGGAGTGACACAAAAGGGTTCCAGTCAGGCTGGTCTCATGCCAAATGTCAGTTCAACACCAGACTCCTGCAACCCACTCAAGAGAGCACCTGCATTCTATTAGCTAAATTGCAAAGTGAAAACACATTTACCCTCTGAAACTGATTCAGGATTTGTTCATATCTTTGATTGGCTTCCTTCCCACAGGAGCATGTTGTGACAGTATCCTGAAGGAAAATAATGTATTAAATAAATTATGTTTAGACATATTTCTTCATGTATATTGTGTTCAAACATATATCTTCAAGTGGAACAAGATTCACAGTACTGCTGAGCTGAATGCAAAAACAAATGCTGAATTACTAAATTATCGTGTTTGGTATGTGAGCACGTCTATTCTCTACTTGTGAAAAATATGTGGTGAGATCCATTTAATAAAATATGGGAAAGAGGGTCTGCAGAAGCAGTTTCTTCCTAGTCTGCTGTAACCACTCATGCATGTAAGTGCTGTACAAAGCTAATTGGTCATCAAATGCCACGCCAGGCAAAGGAGGAAGAAAATGTAGTAATGAGAACATCAAAGAGATATATTATTTGACACTACTACAAAGGCTAATGAAGAAATGGAAGCTTTTGGCACTTTACTGAAGACCAATTTTAAATTACAAATCTGAATTTAGGTTTACTGAATGCATGTTATTAAGACACAAAACCCATTTTTAATATATATCCTAGAATCATTCTTGCAGATGGAGTTGATATCCATGTACATAACTGAAGTTGACAAGGGACTGGCATCTGACACGCTATCTGAAGTTTTTCAGAGTTAAAGCCATTTTATCAGCTGTGCTACATCTGTGTATGTAATTATTTTGTTTTTGCTTGTTAAATCCACCGCTTATGACAATTCTATGAGGGTGGCAAGTTTTCTGCATGGAGCTTGCACTTATTTCAACATTTCTCTAACACTTTGAAACAGGGTTTCCTTCTAAACATACTTTTCCCCCTGCCCCAGAACCAAGCTCAATTCATTTATTCAAACTTGCAGAGATGCTCATGTGCAGCCATTTGTGGCCTCATGTCAAGACCTATATATTAGGGTGAAGGAATATTAGAGGGCTTTATAATGTAGGAACGCCCCCCCTTCCTTTCCCCACATATGCATGTATAGGGTTGGCATATGTCCAGAATTT
The DNA here is from genome assembly GCF_964188315.1 of Podarcis muralis. Lineage (NCBI taxonomy): Eukaryota > Metazoa > Chordata > Lepidosauria > Squamata > Lacertidae > Podarcis > Podarcis muralis. Next base: position 62,577,094 of record NC_135659.1, read on the forward strand.
TCGGGACATATCCGGAATGTAGGCAGCAGCAGTGTCTGGGCAGAAATTGTTAAAATGTCCAGGAAAATTTGGACGTATGGCAACCCAGTGTTTTTTTTTGTTTTTTGTTTATTTTCCATAAAAATAGCTCGAAAACTTGATTATTATTTTTTGCAGTTTTCCAGGAAAAGTGCAACAACTTTTCCATCCGGATTTCCCCTGTTTGAAATATGGCAACCCTTTGCATGTATTTTATTCCTCAGCAGCAATTTTGCCCATTCATCTCTTTTGTTAGCTTACTCTGGAATAAGTTCCACTGAGTTCAGTATTCAGTGACTACTGCTCACTTCTGGAGGGTCTGTCATTTACCCTCTTCTCTCAAGGGCCCTCCCTACAGTTTGAAAACCAAAGCCTTAACCCACGTGATTGCTCTGGGCGGAGAGAGAGAAATTCTGGTTATCTAGTAACCCACTAGGTCTGATGTACTTGTGGAAAGCTCTCTGATCACTGCTGTTCTTACAGATCTGCTGAGTTTTTCTTCCTTCCTTTTTAAAACCATGCATCATTGCTGATTTCAGCCCCACAAAATGCATCTGAGATGCACTGGAAACCTCAAGGAAGCTTTATAGCAGTGGTACTGCCATAATGAAAACATCCACCAATTTGGAGAGTTATATAATTAACACTGAGCTGAAATGGAGAGAGAGAGAGAGAGAGAGAGAGAGATTTCATGAACATTTTCCTCACTCCAAAAATGCATGCTGCCTTTCTGACAATTTTTGCACCCCTTTGTGGAAAAAAATATTCATAAGGGGAAACTGTTCATAAGGGGAAACTATGAGGATTTGTGCCCATTGATGAGAGAGAATTTGTGCCCATTGATGAATTTTCACTCTGATCCAGTTGTGCATGATTGGAGCAGAATGTGGACTGGGGCACACATCCAGTTTTGAGCCTGAACGCCAGTTCGACTGAAATAAATGCATCATGATTTGCCTCTGGATTCACATCTGGTAATGAATGCTATCCATTCGTCCAGCATTATTTTCAACGGAATGTAAATTCAAACGTGCATCTGACTGTTCATATCATTCCATCTGAAGGATGTGGAACTTAAACTGGATAATGATGAAAGCCTGTCATGTCGCTTAGGTGGTAAGAACATGTTCCCTTTTTCCTTCGCATCCCCATGTAGATTTAGCATAGTCAAAAACGCTTCCTGCCTTTCACGATGCTCATTTGTCTTTCTCCCTTCAATGATATATCCATATCTTATGGGATACATATCATTGTGACTACATGATCCTGAATTGGCTAGGAATAAATAAAAATTAGGGATTCCCCTCCCCCGCCCCCGCTTTGCAAACAATTGTTTTACAAACAAGTGTAAAAAAATACCTGGAAGTCTGGAATGTGGGGTTTCCCCCTCCTGTAAATTTCACATATCAAACCTTATTAAAATTTGGCACAGTCCTGCAACCTCCTTCTTTATGAACTTTTGAAAAACTGCACTGTTTGCAAATTTTTAGAAAGAGCTTCCCAGCTAAATCCTACATTCCTTTACGGTAAGCCTCATTGAACTCAATAGGATTTTATATCTGAGTAGGCATGCATAGGACTGTCTACTCAGATTGTTAGTTCCCATAAAAACAACAAAAAACCCACAGGAAATTTACAAGATATGTATTTAAAAGCAGGCACCAATGTTCTGGGCACTTTCCTTGTCTTGGCTGACCCCAGAGGGGGAGAACTGAAAGCCGTTACGACCAATTAGAAAGCCCATTGACTTATTCCAAGGTTGTATGAGTTGTAATCTGGTTAGCTGTTTTCAGTGCATGCATGATTTTACTAGTATTATGTACTAAAGCTACTATAAGTATGCCCATTACTGCTATAGGATTGTTCATTGCTGCAACTTACACAGAGTGTCAGTTCCTTCTTAATACTGAGGAAGTTGTTGGCAATCCTGCTGACTCTCCTTTGATGAAAGTTGCTTCCTTCTGTGCATTGATTGAAGACATTAACCAGGTAGAATTTCAACAAGTAATGAAAAAAGCAACACCTGTCTTCAGACTAAAGCAAATCAGGATAACTTATTAGAATAGGCAACATTTCGTTGAATAATGCATTACAGTTCAAATCAGAGGCTTATTGACAATTCACAGTTATTTTGATTTTCTCAGTTATCATATATGAAACATCTTAAACCGTTATCTCCTTAAATTTCATGTCACCTTTCAAATACTGCATATATATCAAGTAACAAATACTACTAATACTAAACTCCACTGAATGTCAGCCATGACCTGTCAAAAATCTAATCCTGAAATCTAATTAAATATTAAATGCAATTATAAAATAAAATACCAATATAAAATAAAGCAAATATTGGAATGCATATATTCAGAGAATATGCAACTAATAATCAGTGTGAAAATTCACAGGACAGAATCTTAGAAAACCCATTTTGGAGTCTAATCAAGCAGCAATCCTTGAGTCCCTGATTACTTATACAGTGGTACCTCAGGTTACATACACTTCAGGTTACATACGCTTCAGGTTACAGACTCCACTAATCCAGAAATAGTACCTCGGGTTAAGAACTTTGCTTCAGGATGAGAACAGAAATCGTGCTCCAGCAGCGCGGCGGCAGCAGGAGGCCCCATTAGCTAAAGTGGTGCTTCAGGTTAAGAACGGTTTCAGGTTAAGAACGGACCTCCAGAATGAATTAAGTACTTAACCCGAGGTACCACAGTATGACTTTGCTAGCTTTGATTACAGAACTATTGTCAACCTTGGCACTATTGTGTAAACGGGGCAACGATATATTAGAATTCATATGTGTGAACATATGAGATGCATATACATCATCATCACCAACAAAAGACATAGATATTAGGGCACACAAAGGAGACACATTCTGAATAAAGAAAGATTTTCAGTCCAATTGTATCCCTCTACTGAGTTCAACAGGAGTTATTTTCCCCTCCATTTTTTAAGATTAATATTTTGTTGGAATATGAGCACTTCTCCAAATGAGAGAACAGAATGTGCAAGGGACAGAAATTTTGTACCAACAAGGTTCCAAGGACAAAGATTTACAAGAAAATCTGAAAAGTCTGCCAAATCACACAGAAACGTCTTCTTCCTCCCACCCCCAGTTTAATCACTGAATGGCTTAGGGGAGGTACCTTTGTATTTTGAAGAGAATGTGATCCATGTAAGAGGCGGATGCTTGTGTGCCGATCTTGAGACTGCTGAAGAAGAAGAAACCCAAAAGGTTCAGCAATCAAATTGATCCATCAAGATTTGTCTCTGTGACTAAGCTTCCCACACGAAATTCACTGCAATTCCAAACACATATGAAGCCTCCTTCCACCAATACTCACGGTCATTTCCTTGATGTCTCCAAATCCCTTCCGCATTTCATACATATCCACAGATACCATGCAGTGCCCAAAGTGGAGTTGTTTGAGGCTGCTGGTAGGGATCAAAGACAGCAGAAAGGCTGTGTGCAGAAGCAAGAGAATGTAGCCACCCTCCATTTCAGCACTGGGTAGAAAACATTCACTATTCAGCCAGGAGAGCTATTAATGGGAAATAAAAGACCTGTGAGGCAGCCCTACTTGTACAGGTACATGCTGGTCTTTTAACAGGTCTGCAAGACGCTTGTTGGACACTGGGGCTCATCTACATAATTCTGTTCAGTAGTATGTATACACCAACCTTTTCTATATGGTGAGCTGGAATGTATGGTAAATAGTTTGCAACGCCTGTATATTTCCCCATCTTTTGTTCCAGTACATCCTTCTCTCTCACTTGAAAGCCATTCAGCCCCAAGCCCTGCTCAGCCACATAGCTTACTGCTGGATGACGAGTCACCATCTCTCAGTCTAGCCTACCTCTCAGGGTTGTTGTGAGGCTAAGAAGTGGGTTGTGCTTAAGTGAATCAGAGGAGTCCGGAATGATTCAGCAATAGAGGAGCTATATGGCTTCCTTTTTTACATAGATTCCTCATTCCGTAAACAGTTAATGAAGTTTATTTTATGTTTAAGGACCTCCTGGATTATTACAGCACAACCTCCTCTGAGCTGCTTGCAATAAGGGTTTCAGGTCTCAAAAGCAGAAAGAAATACAAACAGGAAACGTGAAAAACAGTATCAAGTTTTTTTCTGAGGTAAAGAAAAGGAAAGATAACATAAAAAGGGTCCCACTGAAATGAATCAGTTGGTAGTTCTCAATAAACATATTAATGTTTAGCATCTTCATGCACATCAATGTCCATTTTCCAGTCAAATTTGGATGAAGCCCTCAACACACACACCCCAACACCACATTTTTCATGGTGATTGTGTTTGCCACAGGTACCCTGGTAGTGTACCAGTGCTTCCTATGGCAAGTTTGTCCAGCGTGAAAGATAAGTGAACATACTTATACAAGTTAAGATACATGTCAGGGAGCTACAGCCTAAATAGGGGTCCCTAATGTACATAATAGTGGTCATTGCATGGAACGTCTCTTCACCTTTTTAGTATCTGATATTTTTTGAAAGTATACAAAAGAAAAGACAGAAATGGACATAGAAGATGAGAAATGAATTTCTTTTTTTCTTTTTTTGGTGGGGTGGGGGGAGAATGCTCTTAAATTTTGAAGAATTAAAATCACTTTATAAAATGACCTTTTCACAGTGAATAATCTAATTAACATACAACAAGATGCATATCTTTCAGATAGCTATCTATCATCTATCTATCTATCTATCTATCATCTATCTAAATGCTGTATCGGATACTGTCTTTCTATCTGATATATCTATTATCTTGTAGAGTGGATAAATTCACACTTACAAGTACTGTGAAAGTGCATGAAAACAGATCATAGAAATATCTTACCGTGTTTTGAGATGCCTTCCCTGTTTATTGGTAATCATTGTGTACCTGTCCTTGAGATTGTCTTCCACTTATATACAGATAAGTGAAGATAATGAAATGCTTAGTAATCCCCTTTGGATTTCTCGCCTGATTATGTACAAGCTTACTCAGCCAAAACAGATTTCCTAGAACAGTGCACACATTTCTCACTGAGATGACTGGCATATAGTAAAGATGCCACCCCCACACAGATGTAGAAAATACATCAAGTACTCTTGATACATGCCTTTCAGCAGAATATTTGTTTACACTGCCAACTTTATTTCCAGATTAGCTCGACACAGGACTACTAGCCTTATATATCCATGACAAATGTGTGCCAAAATGGCAATTTCAGTGGGCCCATCTGCAAATGCTACATATTTTATGGAGTAACCTCTCATCTTTATCTCATGTTTTTTTTGTGGGGGAAGAGATATGAGGTTAGAGAATGCACATAATATGAAGTCAGCCCTGTGGGGAAACAATCTGTTTTCAGTTCTGTGAAAATGGTCCAGGCGTTCAGAACATCTAACTCAGGAATAGGGAACCTGAGGTCCTCCAAATGTTGAGCTCCAACTCCCATCAGCCCCAGCCAGCGTGGCCAATGGTCAGGGTGAAAGGAATAATGTCTGGAGAGCCACAGGTTCCTCATCCCTGATCTAAGTGATAGATTTAGATATTCACCACAACATGGTCCTCTTAGCAAAGATGTCAAAAACATTGAGGTTGAGGTTTTTTAAAAAAAATATCTGAAAAGAGTCTGGTGGTTAGGAATCAAGGTAGAGTGTTCTTCAGAGGATTTGAATGCCTTTCACCCATATTTAGGCCTGTTTCGATAGCACACTTGTGTTGATTGAGCACAGATCCACACCATATATGTAATGTGCACATCCACTGCACATTAAAAGCACATTTACTTCCCCCAAAGAATCTGGGAAACTATAGTTTCCTAAGGGTGATGGGAATTATAGCTCGGGGGGGGGGGTGTTGTCCCTAAGTTTCTTTGAGGGAAGTTGTGTGCTTCAAGTGTGCATTAGATATGCTTTAAATGTATAGTGTATATCTGCCCTGAGTGTGCATGGGGTATTTCATGCTGTATAGTCATCATAGCTTCCAAACAGGACTTGTGCATATGCACATTCTCTTTGAATATTATGGAGGAAGGGCCCACCATTCCAGATTCCCTTATTTCTTCTCTTCTCTTTCAGTCAAAACAAATATGTTGTCTGAACAAGACTGAACATCTATGTGTGTTTGCTATCTCCCTTTTAAAAGGTTCAGTTCATTAATAACTGTCCCTAGTGGGCCTAATAAAAATGTGAAGGTTTTTTACACGACAATCCACAAACTAGTTAAGGCAAAGTACTTAGATTTAAGTTAAACTGTGCCACTGAAGCTATTGCACTAACACTTCTAGCTCCCAAACTTCTAGCACCTGTACTGGGGCCAGGATGAGGCTGGTGTTGCATGATCTTATCTTTTAAAGACTAGACTCTGATTTACTGTGCTAGCCCATCTGTGCTAGCCCATTGGCCTAACAGATCTTCCAAGTGTCCCCATTTTCCAAGAACATCCCTGATTTGGAGAAGCCGTCTCAGTTTTGATTTGATCCCAAAATATCCCACTTTTCCTTAGGATGTCCCTATTTTCATTGGAGAAATGTTGGAGGGTATGGAGTTACCTGAACCCCGAGCTGTCTGAAGGCAATCCTGTATAGGGAAGGTTTTTTTAATGTTTAATGTTTTATTATGTTTTTATATATGTTGGAAGCTGCCCAGAGTAGCTGGGAGAACCCAATAAGATGTTTGGGGTATAAATAGTAAAATTATCATTATGGAATGGGATGTCCCTATTTTCATCGGAGAAATGTTGGAGGGTATGGGCTAAGGGGAAGAAGGAAGGAAGGGGGGGGAGAGAGAATTTTGCCAGATTCTCAGTATTCTTGGTGTCATTAGATACTTTAATCTCTGGTTTAAATGGCCGTGGGAAGAGGCTCTTGAGATTGAAGTAAGTGTTTTTTCAGTGTAGTAAACCAAACCTTCTGCATTTGGGAGCTATCCTGCTCAGTTTGCTGAGTGGGACCCTGTATGTCTGCCCTAAAGTCCTATGCTAACACTGAGTTTCCTTTCTTAGCTTTCCTTTCTTTCTCCCCAAAAAGAAACACAGAGGGCTTGATGCACATAGGGACTTAAGAATGGCAACACTTATTTAGTTTCTAGGTCTGCTACATGTTGTCACCACCCCTATTGTAAGGCAGCTCAGACAACTATCTCCCTGCTATGTTTATGCCCATGCTTTCATGTTATCATTGTATCTCTGCCCTGTGATCATAAAGTCCTCAGTAGTGATATATTTATATGATAAAGTTTTACAACATCCGAAATTAGTAACACCCTGATTTGATTTGCGTTACCTTTATCTTGTAAAGAGCTTTTTGGTCGAACCCTGCAGTTGCCTCCCAGCTATATGCTGCAGGCTGTAATAAAGAAATGAACTACCGAGAAAAGAAATTAAGTATTTGGCTGTACTCAGCCTTCTTGCAACGAGACACACAGATAGAATGAGAAGTTCTTGGCTTGAGATGTCACCGACCTTTGGCACTGTTCCTAATGCTATGTCTTTAAGAAATGCATGGGAGGCAGAAATTTAATAGAAGGGGGTCCAGCCCCCCCGCAAGCTATTGGGAAAGCTTCACCAGCTAAATTTCTGCCTGTCATGCAGCCAGAAAAAAAGGGGGGGTTAACCTAGTCTTGGAAAATCTTATGACTAACATTATATCAATCAGTGCCAATGGTGTACAAATGCAACAGCAGCGGATTGTAAATCATAAGTCATTGATAAGCCCTTCACTCCCTGCTTAGCGGTATTGAGTACTTTGAAAATGAATCAATATAACAGTGAACTCAGGGCCCCAATCCTGATAGAAACAGAACCAATATGGTGCTACTGAGAAACAAGAGCAAGTTATTAGCCTGCTTGGGAAAATCCCAGGGTTTGCAGAAGAATAAATATTATTTTAAAGCCACCAAAAGAGGTCACCACCCCCACACACAAACCAAAAAAGCCCTATAAGCCATGGAATGTAGAATGTTGGTCGGGGAGGAAGGATATAAGAAATGCAGAAAGGAAAGAGAAGCGTGAATTGACTTCCTTAAGCATCTGACATTTTATATGACTGGCTGGGTGGATGGATAGATGGCACCAGTGGCGTAGCGTGGGGGGTGCCAGGGGGGCCGGCTGCACCGGGCGCAACATGGGCGGGGGGCGCGCTCGCACTAGCAGCTCTCTGCCCCTACTAAAATCCACAGGTTAGGGAGCCCGCGCTCGCTCGGCTTGGCGAGGAGGTCGCGGAAGGGGGAGAGCGAAGCCTTCTGCTGCGGGCAAAAAAAGGAGAGGAAGCCGGGCGGGCGGGCGGGCTGGCTGGCTGGCGGGGGTCTGGCTGCGCCTGCTGCTGCCGTTGCCGCTGCTGCCAGGCTTTGACAGCTTGGCAAAGCAGAGGGAGAGGAGCTTTATGGTAATTGCTGCTCTCTCTCCACTGGCCGCCTGGGTAGTGAGCCGAGCTGAGCAGGGAGTCTGGCGAGGGGGCGGGAAGAGACTTCCCCCCCTTTTTTCAACCTCGCCTGGTCAAAAAGGAGAGCGGAGTCTCCTCAGGGTGCCCTCAAGCAGGGCAGGGCAAGGCAAGCAGAGCGAGGAGGAGAGAGAGGGGAAGGGGGGGGGGGAGCAGCCAGGAAACGCCGCGGTGTGGAGGAGGAATCAATTAAGGAGAGAAAGCGAAAAGCCTTGGAGAAAGGGAAAAAAGGAAAGAAAAGAGGCAGCTCCAGGAGAGCGCGGGGAAAAGAGAAGCCTCGCTGCTGCTGCTTGGGAGAGTAAATTACTGTACTTGCCTTGCCCCGGGTTAGGGGGCGCAAATTACTTGCCTTGCCCCGGGTGCTGATAACCCACGCTACGCCGCTGGATGGCACAGCCTGTCACAGGTCCCACTTTTTAATATATGTTTTTAAAACGTATTGTTCCAGGCTTATCATTGTGGAGTCACCAAATCTTTATCCAATGGATTGGTTTTGAAAAATCTACCGATAGGCTTTAGTAGATAGTACTAGCAAGAGTGGGTACCTTGGATTTTGTGGCTGACTGCAGCCCCCCAGGCCTCTGTCACCAATCCTCAGGACTCTTGCTAGGTCATGCCCCTTCTCAGGCTACAACCCATCTCTCCAGGCCACAGCCCTCCCTAGTTATGCTCTGTGTCCTCCATGAGTGTTTTTGACTGAATGGAATGTGCCCTTGACTGAGATAATGTCTCTTCCTTGCCTGAATGAAGGATGAAGAGATGTGGGTGTGCACTGTGGGCATAAGTAAAAATAAAAATAAAAAAAATCCTTGACTTTTGCATGGCTGGAATGCAGCATACAGTAAGAAGATAAGAGCCACAGCTGTTTCTCTACACACTTTTGTCTCTGGCCCTGCCAACAACTGGTGTGCGGCCTATGGCAGCGTCTCTATGAATGAATGTGGCCCTTGAGGTGGAAAATGTTCTCTATCCCTTTCTGTAGCTTGTTTCTTTCCTTGACCCTAGACATGAAAGGGAACCAAGGCTCTTGAGAAAACCATTCCCAAATAAACCATTTGTAGGAATGGCTGCACACTCTGGGATATGTGTTTTCTCGGATGTGCAGCTCAAACTGCTGATGCAATTTTAATTGCTTAATCACCTTTCTTTTAACTAATGACCTAATGAATTAATTGGCTAAATTTAAATACTTTTGCAAATACCAAAACCTCAGGTTTGACTAGACTGTAGAGAGACAACCTTGCCTAGCAATTAAGAGCTTTGCTCTCACAGAAGGACGAATCGTCATCCTACAAAGAAGGCGATGGTGAAAGCATTATGGAGCTGCCACTGAGGAAATGCTGAATTTCATGACATAAATTTTACCTTCCCACCTTTGACAAATGAAAATAATTGCTATGTTAGGTAGAAATTTTACTGGATGAGTTCATTTGAAAACAGGCTGACAATGAAAAAAAAAAAATCCTGACATGGAGAGAAGTGGTGAGGAAAACTTTGATTCCTTAATCCCTTGTGTCTATCAACCTTCTGAAAACACACTGATATAAGGTCTGAGACATTTGGCTTCTCTCAAGAGTGACTCTGGAAATGTTATCTACAATTTTATTTTATTTTATTTTATTTTATTATTTGGGGTTGCCATATTTTGTTTCTGGCTGGGTTCTGTGCGTTTAACAGCAGCATATCAAGCAGAAGTTCAGCATATGACACTTTTCCTACTATAGCAGTTGTGGAGAACCTGTACCTGCCACATATTGTGGACAACTTGCATCATCCCACCCCGAGGCTGATGGGAATTGGAGTCCAACAGTATCAAGAGAGCCAAAGATTGGCAACCCCTGCACTATAGCGTGTGCATGCCAGGAAAAGCTTCATCTGTTGAATTTCTGCTTGTACTCAACACACATATTGTTGTCAAAGGTACAGGATCCCTCTCAAGCAAAACCTTGACAGCTCTTATTCTCTCATCACCAAATATGCAGATGCATCTTTACATATAGACATTGATAACCCATAACTTTAATAGTGTGCCATATAAATCTAGTGCTGAATACTGAAATCTGGTGATTGCAAGGAGGAAGGAAGATAGTTACGCTATAATTATTTATTATTTATTATTATTATTATTATTTATTCAACTTATACACCGCCCTATACCCAGAGGTCTCAGGGCAGTTCACAACAAGACTACAACATATAAAATCAAACCAAAAGCAGAAACCCAATAACCTCCACCCCCCCCAAAGCCACATTCTAAAAGGGTGTTGGATGTCAATAAGATCAACCAAAGGCCTGGTTAAAAAGGAACGTGCTTGCCTGGCGCCTAAAGGTATATGATGGAATTAATTATTCCTGCTTGCCATCACAATAACAGCATACAAGTGATTGGCCATCTGGGTGGCAAGGAGGAGGTTGGAGGATTGTTGGTGGGTCAGGGTTTGTGGGTGGGGTGGGTAGGAAAGGGAAAGGCGATTGCAATGCTCATTTTGTATTGGAGGTACGTATTACAAGCTCCCAGGGCTCAGAGTTCCAAACCTGGAAAAACAAGTCCTAGCGATATTTCTGGCTTTATGATGTAGGAACTGACAGCTGACTCCATGGGGAGGTAGAAATGGGAATACCATTTCTCTTTCCTTTTATTTCTGGCCCTGCTTCTCACAGCAACTGGGGATGCAGACACTTCAGATGCCACTCTGCCAACTGTGATCTCAATGCCAGAAACAGCTTCACATGCTAAATGTCTTTGGCAGGCAGCAACTGAAGGCAACACAGCCAAGTCAGAAAAGTTGGCAACCCTTAGCAGAAATCAAGACAAATTTATTGGTGAAGCAGATTTCAGGCTTGAAAGGGGGGTGGGGGAAGCAGCCGTCGTGGTGAAATCATAATCCCATTAAGTTTTTGTTCTGACAGTTTACATAATGGCACATCCAGAATAAACAGTAGCAGAGTGAAACTTCAAAATGTGATTGATTGAGGCTTTGCAACATACTTTAATTGTGCTGGCTCTGAGAGCTAGGGACAACTGCACCCCATGTAATACGTAGCAGATGAAATCAATATTGCTTTGCGCCATTTATTTGTACTGCCATGAGAGTAAGTGTAGGAGTTTATAGCTGCAGGGTTTAAGCAGTACTGGGAAATGTACGTGGCTTAGGATCATGTACTTTATTTATTGCTGCCTTGCAGAATTCCTGTGAAACTCTGCCTTGCACATTCTCACATACACATAACCATAAGGTTTTAACATATTGATGGTATCAGATATCACACCATTCACTCTAGCTATACAACCCAGGCCTTCAGGAACAAGGGTTTTTTTTTGGGGGGGGGTGTTATCATGAGTGCTTATAAGCCTTTCATGGTAAAAACTTCCAGAGGGGACAACTGTCATAGGAAATTGTCCAAGGATCTCATAGCACCTTCAAGACTAAAGCTGCAGTCCTAATCCCATATAACCTATTTATGAGAAGACACGGTTAGAAGTGCATCCTATCACATTTGTTGTGGCTTACTGCTTTCATGAACTAGAGCCCACTTCCTTATATAATGCTGCATGCATCAGAAGAAAGGGATTCCAGTCCACAAAAGCTTGTGCCATAATTTATGACATAGTAAGTGTGTTAGCATTGAATGTGCTGCGGGACTCGTTGTTTTTTTGCTCACATCAACATCCAAAGATCTACTTTGGTATATACAAGGGAAAAAGTGAAAAATAAGGTGCCCATCCTGGGCCCATTGTTGTTCAACATCTTTATAAATGACTTGGACAAAGGAATTGAAGGGGTGCTCATCAAATTAGCAGATGACACCAAACTTGGAGAGGGAGCTAAAGCCACAGAAGACAGAATTGGGATTCAAAATGACCTTAGCAGATTGGATTAATGAGCCCAAACTAACAAAATGAATTTCAATAGGGACCAACGTAAGGTGCTACACTTAGGCAGGAATAACCAGCTGTACAAATATAGGATGGGGAACACCTGGCTTGTCAGTAGTACATGTGAAAAGGATCTAGGGGTCTTAGTAGACTACAAATTTAATCTGATTCAACAGTGTGACACAGCAGCCAAAAAAAAAGGGCTAATGCTGTTTTAGGCTGCATGAACAGAAGGCTAGTGTCCAATTCAAGGGAAGTAATAGTCCTGCTCTATTCTGCCTTGGTCAGACCACACCTGGCATATTGTGTCCAGTTCCGGGTGTCACAATGTAAGAGGGATATGTAAAGCTGGAACATGTTCAAAGGAGGGCTACCATGATGGTCAAGGGTCTGGAAACGTTAAGAGGAACGATTGAGGGAGTTGGGTTTGCTTACCCTGGAAAAGAGACATGATAGTCATCTTCAAATATCTAAAGGGCTGCTGCACAAAAGATGGAACAAGCTTGTTTTCTCCTGCTCTGGAGGGTAGGATTTGAACTAACGGATTCAAGTTACAAGAAGGGAGATTCCAACTAACTTTCTGACAGTAAGACTGTTTGATAGTGGAATGGTCTCCCTTGGGAGGTTGTAGACTCTCCTTCCTTGAAGGTTTTAAAGCAGAGGTCCAATGGCCACTTGTGATGGACGCTTTAGTTGAGATTCATACATTGCAGAAGGTTAGACTAGATGACCCTCAGGATCCCTTCCAAACTCTACAATTCCATGATTCTTTGATTCTGAGGGGGTTTTACCCAGTGGGAATGTTGAGCGTACACACATCAGCTGACCCTCACGCTATGCTAGAAATTGCTTTTCAAACTTTCCTCAGTTACAAAAATTAATTTTGCATAGTTCTTTGAATACAAACAGTTGTCTTTAACCAGAAATGCCAGTACTGAAGCCTTCCTAGAAACCATATCTGAGCAGTCAAGGGACAGAATGCAAAGACTACTTTATTGGGTTTTTTAATAGTGTTACACACTATGCCAATCTCTAAGTTGTGTGAGATTCCAGTGGTACCAGGCATGCTTATCAGAGCCTGTGTTTCCTTTTGGACAATGAGGCACAGCAGAGACTGTGGTGTCTTTATAATATATGGTTTATTTACACATATATACCACCTGAGTCTGGATCAGTGTTTCCCAAACTTGGGTCTCCAGCTGTCTTTGGTCCACAACTCCCATCATGCCTAGCTAGCAGGACCAGTGGTCAGGGATGGTGGGAATTGTAGTCCAAAAACAGTTGGAGACGCAAGTTTGGGAAACACTGGTCTAGATGGATTGGTTCTGCAGCATCACTTCCTGTCCTTCTCATGACTGCAGCCTTATAGCCCAGCAGCAAATCAGTCTTGTCACTCTAACCCCTAACTTCCTCCTGCCAGCTTGCAGCACACTGTTCCCTCAGCTTTCATTGTCTCTGCCTTTTCTAACTCAGGAAGAGGCCCCATCCTTTTGATGTGCTAATGGCTCATTATTCCCAGGCCATTACCTCAAAGGAAATTAGTCTGACTCCATTACCTTTCAACTAGGATTAAGGGGTACCCAATATACAATTTAAGAAGTCTGTCCAGAATAATTAGCTTTCACACCTGCTAAAATAATAATAATAATAATAATAATAATAATAATAATAATAATAATATCTTTATTGTCATTGCCCCCTCTCGGGGACAACGAAATTACTTGGCTGCTCCATCCACCCAGGTAGGGCACTCCACACAAAATCAAAACAACTATAAAAACACTAATTAAAACAATACAGTATAATACAGCAAGGAAGATTAGATGACTTTCAAAGTCCAGGCTTCCCATTCAGGGCCGAGATCGCTCTGGAGAAGAAGCTGTTCTTAAGACGGCTCGTTCTTGTCTTCATCGTCCTGTATCTCCGTCCCGACGGCAGGAGCTCGAAGAGACAGTGACCAGGATGCGATGGATCTTTTACTATGTCCAGTGCCTTCCTATGGCACCTTGTGGCATAAATCTGCTCTAAGGTGGAGAGTGGTCAGCCAACAATGCTCTTCTGCCTTAACAACTCTACACAACCCCATCCTGTCCTGGGTAGCACAGCTTCCGTACCACACACATAAGCCATAAGTGAGCACGCTCTCAATGGCACAGTGATAGAAGGCAAGCAGCAGTTTCTGTGGAAGATGGTTTTTCCTTAGAATTCTCAAAAAGTACAGTCTCTGCTGCGCCTTCTTCACAAGCCCCCTTGTGTTGACACTCCAGGACAGATCCTCTTGTAATTCAATGCCCAAAAATCTGAACGTTGTTACCCTCTCCACACAGACCCCATCAATCAAAAGTGGCTGGACATTGCTCTTCTGTCTCCTGAAGTCCACCACAAGCTCCTTTGTCTTCCTTGTATTTATGAGCAAGTTGTTAGCTCTGCACCACTCTGTCAGCCGCTCCACCTCATCTCTATAGTCCGTTTCACCCTCCCTTTCAGAGATGAGCCCAATCACGGTTGTGTCATCTGCAAATTTGACAACCCTATTACTAGGGTGAGCAGCGACACAATCGTACGTGTAGAGAATATAAAGGAGCGGACTGAGTACGCATCCCTGTGGTGTTCCTGTGTTAGTCTTAAGCATACTAGAGGTATAAGGGCCCAACCGAACCCTCTGGGGGCAGTCTGACAAAAAGTCCAATATCCACCCACAAAGTGATAACGGAAGCCCCAGATCTTCCAATTTAGACATAAGACGTTGTGGTAGAATGGTATTAAATGCCGAGCTGAAATCTAAAAAAAGCAGTCTGGCATAACCCCCCCGCTGCTCCAAATGTGCAAGAACGGCATGGAGGGCAATCGCCACAGCGTCCTCTGTCGATCTTTTCATTTTATAAGCAAATTGGAATGTGTCCAGTCCCTCTGGTAGGCAGGCAATGACATAATTTCGTACCAGCTTTTCAAAGCACTTCATGATTATAGGTGTTAGTGCTACTGGACGAAAGTCATTCAGATCTTCCGGGTTAGATTTTTTTGCTATTGGAACGATAGTAGAGGACTTTAGGCAGGATGGAACAATAGCCTGGGCTAGGGATCGATTTAAGATCCCAGTGAAAACTCCTGCTAGTTGATCTGCACAGTCTCTCAATACCCTTCCAGCTACCCCATCTGGCCCTGTGGCCTTCCTTGGGTTGATTCCCTTCAACACCTTCCTCATCTCTTCTTTTCCCACAGAGACTACCACATTCCTTTGTACTGATGATGGTGATGGTGGTGATGATGGCAAAGCCTTTACAGGGAGTGGTGGTGGTGATGGTGGTAAAGCCTCAGCGGGTGTTGTTGCAGATGTTACTTCAAAAAGGGGAAAAAAGGCATTCAAATCCTCTGTGAGGGATGCCCCTCCCTCGTCTGCCAGGGAATCCTTGGATTTATACCCTGTTAATTCTTGTACACCTTGCCACACCTGCCTGGTGTTGTTACTTTGTAGATGATTCTCCAGCCGCTGTCTATACGCCTCCTTTGCTACACGGATACCTCTCTTTAGATCCGCTCTAGCTAAGCTGTACAACGACTTATTTCCACTTCTGCAAGCAGTATTTCTTGCCTTTAGCAACCCCTGGACCTCCCTTGTCATCCAGGGCTTCCTGTTTGGGTAGATCTTTATCCGACGCCTCTGTCTTACATTGTCAGTGCAGAACCTGATATAGTCCAACACTTGCTCAGTATGAGTCTCTACATCCTGTTGGGCGAATACCTCCCAATCGGTGTCATGAAAACAGTCTTGTAGTTGTTGGGATGCTTCAGCTGGCCATATTGAATTATCCCTCTTTATAGCTGGAGTCCGTTTCCTCAATGGAATATATTCAGGAGTCAGGAGCAGGGACACATGATCAGATTGGCCTAGATGTGCCAGTGGTTCGGCCTTATAGGCCTGTTTGACATTTGTATACAGCCTGTCCAGAGTCCTTTCTCCCCTGGTTGCACACTTTATGTGTTGATAGAATTTAGGTAGGACCACTTTCAAATCTGCCTGGTTAAAATCCCCGCATACAAGAAATGCAGCCTCGGGATACTTGCCTTGTTGTCTGCTAATGGCATCATGCAGAAGACCCATTGCCTCATTGATGTTCGCATCAGGTGCAATGTATACTATAGTTATGAGTACTGCTGTAAATTCTCGGGGGATATATATAGGTCTGCATTTAAGCGTCATAAATTCCACAGTTGGAGAGCAATGACTAGCTATCACAGCGTGGTTTGTGCACCAGCTGTTATTCACGTATGCACACAAACCTCCCCCCCTTCTTTTACCAGAGTCCTCTGTTCTATCATGGCGGAACACTGTATAGCCTGTTAGTTCTATGGCTGAGTCAGGAATAATTGGTGTCAGCCAAGTTTCTGTAAGCAGCAGAAGACAGCATTCACTCACAGTTTTCTCCGTTGCTATCCACAATTTCCACTCCTCCAGCTTATTCACCAAAGATCTCACATTCGCATAAAAAATGCTGGGAAGCGGTAAGTTATAATGTTGTGTCTTCAACCTTAATTGCCTTAATCGCCTTCCTCCTCTGCAGCCTCTCTTCTGTTTACGGTCTCTCCTGTGTCTCTTTACTCCCCAGTTCTTTGAAGTCAAAAAATCTTCCTTGCAGACGCGGAGACACTCACAATTTGTGCAGCACTCACTCCTTAGCCGAATAGATAACATGTCCTGCCGACTATAAACAAGTCTATTTTGGCAGGACAAAAAAGCCAAATTCTGAGTTGAGGAGCAACCAGCCGCTGCATCTACACGCGCCGCCATCTTAGCCCAAAATCTGGTACACAGGTTAAAAACATGCATAGATCTATCTTAAACATACATAAACACACATCTTAAACACACATAAATTCTAACCTTGACCAAACCCAAGCATGTAGCACCCACAAACAATATACTGTGCTGCTGAAAGGGAGAATTCAAATCATGAAGGGTTTTCACAAATATTTTGGCCCCTGATGGCACTGCACTTACACTGAAATTAGAAATGGTTGAACATTCAGCACAGTCCCAATTCACGCATGACAGTGTAAGCTCCTGGTGTATTCAAGGTGTAGCTAGCTGGATGGAAGAGAGAAAACTCTTCAGCTTTAACAGAAATGTCACCATGGCTGGCATCCTTGTTATCCTTAGATTGAGAATCAACCATGCGCTGCAGTGACCTATGGCAGATGATAAGCATCTCCCAAATGGAATAGACCTATTTATTCCTGAATTTCACAAAGGTACAGCTGTTTTGAGTAATGGCTCTCTCATGTCCCAGGATATGCAGTAGTGACAGGTGTCTATTTGGGGTGGTGGGGCCCTGGGTAGGGCAGCTAGTGAAAAGTGGAGCCCAAGGGGTGTCAAAAAATTGCTAAAATTGTAATAGCCAAATTTGCAGAAGCACATTTTTGATAGGCTATTAAGAAAGACACACTGTATGTAGTAGCCCAACAGAAAATAATACACATTTCAGAGCAACCAATGGCATAACTAGTGAGCCAGAATGAAGAAGCAATCAGATTTTGTTTGCATTTAAATGAGAAACCACCTAATTCACACTTTTCAAACCAATATGCAAACCAGAATGCAGCTATCATTGAAAATTCACAGTTCTCTGAATTTTGTGATGAAATTCTCTGACCAAATGCATATACTGGGGGGAAATGTGCATATAAATACATATTAGTGAAAATAGCACTAAACATCTTTCTAGTAGAGAAAAAGCACTTACAAAAATGTGTGTATTATTTATAACCAACACAAAAATGTGTTTATGAGGAGAATTGCACTCTAGAGTTTTGATGAATTTTCTTGAGGATTCCATGCCCCACCCATGACAAATTGTAAATGTGAAGAATGGAATTTGACTGGGGAATGTGAACATGAGAGAAAGCACAATTGTCAGATTTATCTATCCCTAGTAGTAAGTCAATGGGACTTACTCTCAGACAGGTGAAACCTGGCAAAACACCTTGTTTGCTGACTAAATTCATATGTGTACAGACTTGCAGCCGACTGACAAGAAGAGATAGAGGACTTGTCCTCATCTGAGTATTATCATTATCATTATCATTATTTATGAAATCTGTATACCACTCTTAATCCAAAGATGACAGCGTGGTTCACAACATAAAAATACAAACTGAGAACACAAAATACATAATAAAACAAAAATGAACCAATAAGTCTCCTCCCACAAACACATTTAAAAGGTCACCAAATGTTAATCAGCCCATGAGAGGTAATGTTAACCAAAAATTTATTTAAAAAATGGGACATGTTCAAGAACTACTTAAAGAAATATAACAGTGGGGGGGCTTCTTTGACAGCATTTCAATGATTTCTGTATATATGAATGAAAAGGTACTAAAAATTGCTAGAGATAGTATAATAACATTATACTATAACATTATACGATAACATTAAGTTTTGTACGACAGGAAAATAGAAAAGGTAAAGGCATTGCGGGGGTGGGATCTCTTACGTGTATATATGTATGGTGAATTGTATTGTATTTTGAATTGGCATTGTTTTGTAATCTTTTTTCCAAAAGACCATATATAATCATGTTATGATATTAAGTAAATTCAATAAAGAAAAGCAATAAATAAATAAAAATTAATCAGCCCAAGGCCTGGTTATAGAGATACATTTTCACCTGAAACCTAAAGGTATGCAATGAAGGTGCCAGGTGAGCCTCCCTGGGGAGAACATTCCACAAGTAGGGAGCCACCACATGCAGTGGAAGTCGCCAATTCACCAAGAGTTTTAGACCCCTTGGCTACCCCCACCTGGTTTAGCCAGCCAGCTAAAGCCATTCCTGGGGTGTGGCTGCTGTTGCTTGTTGGAAGCTTCTAGGAGCCACAGGTGAGAGCTCCAAAGGTGGAGAAACTACCCCAGAAGAAACACAATGTGTCCCCCATCAGAAGTCCTACCCCTCCCCTAATACCCCACACATCCCAGGAATGTAGCAGAAAGTGTGATAATTGATCCACCCGCCACAAACAAATCATCTGTGATTGGGAATCGTTCATCTGCACAAACCAATGCCTCAGGCAGGTGTCTTCTGGGGTGATTCTAATGAGCCTTTGCTAATCATCTGAATAAAACTCTATAGGCATGTCTAGCACAGAGTTGCAGCATACCTGCTGGAAGAGAGTTCCTGTTCACAGCCATTTCTTCACATCACCCCACAATTGTAACTAATTTCCTGTCTGTGTTTTCTTGGAAGCAGGTATGATTGAGCTGAGAAGACTGGAGCATTAGAGAACCTCTCTGCAGTGAATGAAAGGGAGTGTTTTTCTGGTAAGCCCTTGGAAAAACAAAGGCAGGAGAGCCAATCACCTTTCTTTTCAGCAGACGGGAGGAAGGTCCACAGCCCACCAGAGAATTTTCAATTACCACTGGACCAGTGGGCACATTTTGAATATTGAGAAAGCGCTGTGGGCACCAATCACAAAATGACTGCCATGGGTGTGGGTGTGGGTGGCATAACACAAAAATCAAATACAGTCATTGTTACTAGATCTACAGGAAAGAGTGGAAGCAAACCATTCACTCCTTGGCTACTATTTGGTTTATCTATGACTGCATTGACACCATGCATTTAAAAATCACCCCGCTTGAAAACCTGGCAACTGTAGTTTGTTAATATTGCTGGAATTGTAGCTCTGTGGTCGGGAAAACTACAGTTCCCAGCTATCTCAGGCTGGCTATGACTGTTAAATTATAATTGATACAACATTGACTATATAGTAAGAAGTATCTTTAACAACAAACCACAAGCTCCTTCTGATCCTTCTTTCACCTGATGGACAACACACACGCATGATCCACAATAGAAACTGAACTAGGTGTTTTGCTTTCATTTTTTTCAGAGTTAGCAGGACCCCTGAAAACATTCTTAACACATTATGACATATTCAGTAGAACTAAGAAATTAGCTTCAGTTTCTTGACTTCCATTCATGTAAAGTTTACATAATTAGCAGCATATTCCTTGGTTCACATAATGGTTTGGTGGATACTGGATCATTCAATGAGTGGTTTTTCAATAGCAAAAACCATTAAAAAAACTGGATGGTTTTCTAATAGAATATATTGTTGTATTTGCTATATCAGAGCTTTGGAGAAAGAAAGAAAGAAAGAAAGAAAGAAAGAAAGAAAGAAAGAAAGAAAGAAAGCCTAATTTGCACTGGTTTCAAATTTAACTGTGATTTCAGTTTTTCCCCAGAGCCAGCTGGACTCTTATGGTGAGAATATTGGGAGAGGGAGTATCACAGGCTGCAGAGAGCATGTTGCAAGAGCGCTTGTCTTTGATGTTTCTGGTAACTGTCCAGTTTTAATGTTCATGGGATTAAAAAAATCTTCACGTTTTTCTTATTCAGGATGGAACTGTGCCGGAGAGCTTCAACGTGTATGCAAAAGCAAACATGGCTAATGGTGACTCCAAACTAGGAAGGTTTTTGTTTGGCTGCTTTCTAGCTTGTTACCGACAGGAATAGTATGCACAAACACAGAATCTGTCACTGTTTAGCACAGGAAGAAGGAACTCATGGCACCTCAAAAATACTGAAAGAGAAGGGAGTCCAAAATGGAGGGGGGTTTCGTAAAGGCGAAATATTGAAGGTACAAAGGCAGACAACTCCAACAAGAAAGAAAAGTGGGAGGCATCAAAAGAAACCAAAGTGGCTACATAAGGAGCTTACAGATGAGCTGAGATTTAAGTAGGGCATGTGTAAGAAATAGAATAAAGGGGGAATCACATAGGAAGAATCAGTTGCAGGGAGAAGGTGAGGCAAGCCAAAGATCAGAATGAGATCAGGCTTGCCAGAGAAGTTTTAAAAAAAGGTTTCTTTGGCTATGTTCAAAGCGAGAGGAAGAAGAACGAGCAAGTAGGAGGTCCTCTGCATGGAGAAGACGGAGAAATGCTATTGGGTGACAGAGAGAACAGCTTAACACCTACTTTGCCTCTCTCTTCACCCAAAACAAAAGCCCAACCTGGAGATAACAGAATAAATGGAAGGAGCTGCAATCCAAGATAGGGAAAGAGATGGCAAGACCTAGCTACGTTAAATGAATTCAAATCTCCAAGCCTGATGAGCTGCACCCAAGGGTACGAAAAAAGCTGAGGATGTAGCCTCATAACTTCTGCCAATAATCTTCGAGAACTCTTGGAGAACAAGTGAGGTCCCTGCAGGCTGGAGGTGGGCAAATGTTCTCCCCATCTTCAAAAAGGGAGGGGGGGGGAGAAAACCCAAGTAACTACCAACCAGTCAGCTTGACAATGATACCAGGAGAGGTCCTAGAACAGATAATTAAACAGTCAGCTCCTCAGTTCCTGCTTGCTTTCCCCAGTAATTGTTTCAAAAGCTGCTGTGTCGCCTTCTTGAAAGTGCCAACAGTCTGGCTCCATTCTGGTTTAAGTGGAGCCCCTCCCATTTCGAAAGGCCCAGCTTGTCCAAAACATTCCCCAGCATGGTTGGAGATCAGGTGCACAGCAGACCAAACAGCTTTGCACACGTAGCAAAGAACAAACGGCTTACAATGTGAATGTATGTAAAAACTTGTCCTGAAAGAGAGTGCCAGCATTGTGCGTGCTGTTAACAAATAGTTAAACAAGTTTCAGAGAAAGGGACAAAAAATGCATAAAGGAAATTGCACTTCAATGAGAAGTAATCATTTCCAAGATGCTTGTTGACTTCGCCATTTATTAAGAAAGGAATTAAGAGTTTTGTTTTCCTTCAACAACATTCATTTATTCCTCCTTACACGACAGGTGGGCAACTCCAGATTTTCGCTTCAGGCTTCTTGAATAATAAGGTGTTTGCCAGTTGCCTTGAAAAGTGGTTTTCAGAGTTTCCTCCCTGCAGGAAGAATAGGTGGGAAAAGATCTTTTTGATAACAGTCTATTGCTCCAAGATTGTGTAAGTCAAGGCCATGGTAGAGAACATATTGAACAAGGAAGTGTCAAATGTTTCCAAATGGAGAATTGCTCAATGCCCAAGATTTCATCACTGGGAGTTTGCCTTAAAGGGATACAGACTACCTGCATCTCACCAACTCTGAAATTATATCTGGAAGCACCTGAGAGAGAAAGCTGCTTTGGGGAAAAATCTTGTAGGGGGAAATGATCAGTGGGGAAGAGTTATCCATTTTACCCCTTCTGCTCAAAATTGCAGCCTCCTGGGGCCTCTATTTATTAAAATACTGCTAGGGCTTTATTACATGCATTGGTGTGCAATATCTAATTTCCCCTGTGGAATGATGGTCTGGGTCATTTCATATATTTTTGATAAAGTTCGTTAATATGAATAAAGTTCATTGTAAAACTTTCATGGCTCCCAACTGAGATACCTTTAGGATGTCCTGTAGCAAATGTTGTGATTCCTTTGAAATCCCAACTCTTGAAGTTCTGTGAAAGGAGGAAACAGTTTGATAACCAGGTAAAACCTGTTTGCTCATTAGGATGCTGTCCACTCCACACACACCCCAGTGCTGTGTCTACTTTAATTTGTTTCCCCTTTTTGCTGCCACTGCCAAAAATTGTGAGGGGAGGAGTCTTGGGAGGGCATTAAAAAATTACGGGGTGAGGGTGTAGATTAGTCACTGCTGGGGGTTAGCCACTGCTGCTATGGTGTTATAGGAACCAAGTGGCTGAGTCAAAGGCTTCACGGAAAAGACAGGTTCTGAGGAGAGATTAATATGTACAACAAGCATATAGTATGTTGCCATCATTTGGCAAAACAATGTTTAAGAGGTTGCCATTTACGGGGGGGGGGGGGACCCGCAAGACAGAAAACTCAGGAGAAGAAGGGAGGATTCCTCCAGATGTAGGAAAGCATCTTATTTATTTAACTTATAAACTGCTTTGATTAAAAAAAAATTTCAGTGGTGTACTAAAGAGTAAAAAAATTAATAAATATAATACATAAGAAACCAATTCAAAAACAGCAAAAGAAACAACTCTACAGCTTTTTTTAAAAAATAATTTTTTATTAATTTTCCAAACATATATTATACACCAACGACAAAACAAAACAGAACATACACACAAAAAAACATGTATAATTTCATAAACTCATTTTCCTTCACCTTGTTTCCCGGACTTCCCCATACCCCCCTTTTTCTGCATCCTTATTTTTCCCTTTTATCAGCAACCCTCCATTTAATTAATTAATTCATCTTCATTGTAATTCCCTTAAATTTATGATACACAGCTGCAATTCTCTGTTTCTTAACACCATAACATCTCAGCACTCTTCAATATTACAACAGTTTTTAAGATATATTTTAAATTTCTTCCAATCTTCTTCCACTGTCTCACTCCCCTGGTCTCGGATTCTGCCGGTCATCTCTGCCATTCCCATGTAGTCGATCACCTTCGCTTGCCATTCTTCCAGAGTAGGTAGCTGCTGCGTCTTCCAATACTTTGCCAGAAGAATTCTTGCTGCTGTGGTAGCATACATAAAGAAAGTTCTGTCCTTCCTTGGCACCAATTGGCCCACCATGCCCAGGAGAAAAGCCTCTGGTTTTTTAGGGAATGTCCATTTAAGGACCTTTTTAATTTCATTATAGATCATTTCCCAGTAGGCTTTAATCCTCGGGCAGGTCCACCAAAGGTGATAGAAAGTACCTTCAGTCTCATTACATTTCCAGCATTTATTATTGGGCAAATGGTAAATTTTTGCAAGTTTGACTGGAGTCATATACCATCTATAGATCATTTTCATTATGTTTTCTCTTAAAGCATTACAAGCAGTAAATCTAACACCAGTGTTCCATAACCTTTCCCAGTCATCAAACATAATGTCATGACCTATATCTTGTGCCCATTTGATCATAACCGATTTTACTGTTTCATCTTGTGTATTCCATTTCAGCAGCAAATTGTACATTCTTGACAAGTTCTTAGTATTGGGTTCTAACAGTTCTGTTTCTAATTTCGACCTCTCCTTCTGAAAACCTATTTTCCTGTCTTGTTTAAATACCTCATTTATCTGAAGGTAGTGCAACCAATCTCGTACTTTAGACCTTAATTTATCATAACTCTGTAATTTGACCCTTTCACCATCTTGCTCTAAAATTTCACAATATTTTGGCCATTTGGACTCCATATTAAGTTTTTTTGTCTCTTTAGCCTCCATTGGTGATAGCCACCTGGGAGTTTTACTTTCCAGTAAATCTTTATATCTTATCCAAACATTGTATAGTGCTTTCCTAACAATATGGTTTTTAAAACCTTTATGCATTTTTACCTTGTCATACCATATATAAGCATGCCAGCCAAATCTGTTGTCGTACCCTTCCAGATCCAAAATGTCTGTGTTCTCAAGAAGCAGCCATTGTTTCAGCCAGCAAAACGCTGCCGATTCATAGTAAAGTCTCAGGTCCGGCAGGGCAAACCCCCCTCTATCTTTTGCATCAGTTAAAATCTTAAAGTTTATTCTGGGCTTTTTGCCCTGCCAGACAAATTTTGATATGTCTTTTTGCCACTTCTTAAAACAGTCCATTTTGTCCAGGATCTGGAGTGTCTGGAATAAAAACAACATTCTAGGCAATACATTCATCTTAATAACAGCAATTCGGCCTAACAAGGAAAGTTTCAACCTTGACCATATTTCTAGATCTTTCTTCACCTCTGTCCAACATTTGTCATAGTTGTCTTTAAACAAATTCACATTTTTAGAAGTCAGATTCACACCCAGGTACTTCACCTTTTTTGTTATTACTAAACCTGTTTCACTTTGAAACTTCTCTTTTTCTGCCAATGTTAGGTTTTTCTCCAACACTTTAGTTTTTTGCTTATTCAATTTGAATCCTGCTACTTGACCAAATATCTCAATTAGTTCTAATACTCTTTTAGTACTAGTATCTGGCTGTTGTAAAGTCAATACAAGGTCATCTGCGAATGCCCTTAGTTTGTAGTTTCTGGCTCCGACCTGAATCCCTTTAACCAATTGGTCCCCTCTAATCATGTTTAACAAGACCTCCAGGACTGTTATAAAAAGTAAGGGAGATATTGGGCACCCCTGTCGTGTACCTTTTTCTATGGATATTTCTTCCGTAACCACATTGTTCACAATCAACTTTGCTTTTTGCTTAGAATATATAGCACCTATACCGTTTTCAAAACCTTGGCCTACCCCCATACCTTGGAGATTCTTCTTCATAAAGGTCCAACTAATGTTATCAAAGGCTTTCTCCGCGTCCACAAAGATCAGTACCGCCTTTCTGTTAATGTTCACTTCCAGCAGTTCCAAAATGTCTATAATGTTCCTGACATTGTCTGACATATGTCTCCCTGGGAGAAAGCCTGTTTGGTCCTTATGGATCTCCTCAATCAGTACTCTTTTCAATCTTTTTGCTAAAATGTCTGCAAAAATTTTGTAATCCACGTTAAGTAATGATATAGGGCGGTAGTTTTTAACCTGGTTCTTTTCAGTCTCTGTTTTCGGTATAAGTGAGATAAAAGCTTCTTTCCACGATTCAGGTGCCTTTTTCCCTTCCAAAATTTCATTGCAGACCTCCTTCAGTGGTTGTATTATCCATTCCTTCAATGCCTTATAGTATCTAGCCGTTAGGCCATCTGGTCCTGGAGATTTTCCCAACTGCATATTCTGAGTGGCGCCCTCTATTTCTTGCTCTGATATTTTCTCATTCAAAATCATTTTGCTTTGATCTGAGATCTTTGGTAATCCATACTTCTTAATAAATTCTTCTATTTCCCGCTCATCAACTGGCCCCTGTGTATATAATTTCCTGAAAAAGCTTTGGAAACAGTTGCTTATCTCATTTGGTTTATGAATAATTTTTCCATCCATTTCCAAACTTGTCACAGTGTTCAGTTTTTGTCTCTTTTTCAGTTGCCATGACAGAAGTTTCCCACATTTATCTGCCGATTCAAATGTTCTTTGTCTCATTTGCTTTATTTTCCATTCTATCTCTTGATTCATCAATTCCATATATTGCGTCTGGTAATACTTTATTTCTCTCAAAATCTCATGAGACTTTGGTTTAGACCTCAATTTCTTCTCACCTTCTTTTATCTTTTCCAAAAGTTTTTCTTTCCTCTCATTCTGCTTTTTCCTCTTTATAGAGTTTTGTTGTATCAGGAAACCTCGCATCACAGCCTTACTTGCGTCCCATATTATTCTTTTCTCCACATCTGTTCTCAAATTTATCTCAAAATAGTCTTTCAAAGTTTTTTGGGCCTTCTTATAAATCTCTTCATCTCTGAATAGGGCGTCATTCATCCTCCATCTGAAAGTTCCAGTTGTTGTTAATTTCATCTCCATCTTCACAGCGTTATGGTCGGAGCAAGTCTTTGGGCAGATTTCTGCTTTTTTTATCTTTGGAGCCATGCTACTAGTTACCCAGATTTGGTCGATCCTTGTCCATGTCATTTTTGCTTCAGAAAAAAAAGTTCCCTCTCTCTCCAGAGGGTTCTTCACTCTCCAAATATCAATCAGGTCCAATGTTTCAGTCATTTCAAAAAAAGTCTTTGGTAGTCTTCCATCTTTAGAAATTATCTGTCTCTGTGCCTTGTCCATGTTAGTGGAGACAACACCATTCATGTCTCCCATCATTATGATTTTAAAGTCCAAATAGTCCATTAAAGTCTCATGCAACTTCTTAAAAAATTCCGCCTTCCCTTCATTTGGTGCATATATTCCCAATATCAAAATTTTTTCTCTTGGACTTGTATTTCTATTGCCAGATATCTTCCTTGTTCGTCTTTAAATATCATTTTAGGGGCCAATTTTTCCTTTGCATAAATCACGACGCCTCTTTTTTTGACCTTATCTGATGAAATAAATTCTTGTCCAAGTCTCTTGTTTACAAGTAGTTTCCTGTGTATCCTGGTCACATGCGTTTCTTGTAAACATATTAAGTCCAATTGCTCTCTCTTCAAAATATGGAAGACTTGGCGTCTTTTTCGGGGAAGGTTCAAACCATTACAATTCCAGCTAAGAAGTTGCAGAGACATTGTGCTGCTATGTACCTATTCCTCCAACTGCTCCAAGTTTTTGTTCCTCCTCCGATGGTGGTAGTAATCCAAATGAAAGATTTGCAATATCTGTCGATTCTTTGTCTCCTGTTGTTTCTATTACTCCTTTCTGCAGACCCTCCTGGTATCTTTCCAAAAAAAGTTCTTTATCTTGGATTGTTTTTATTTTAATCTTCTTCCCTGTGTAGTTAAAAGACAGTCCTTGTGGGAACTCCCACCTGAAAAGTATGTTATTCTTCTTCAGCAGGTAAACCAGGTCTTTGTAGAAGGCCCTCACCTCCAAGATATATTTAGGGATGTCTTTAAAGATCTGAACTTGACAGTTCTGAATTTCTAGAGCCTTGTGGTAGTGTAAGTCCAGTATTTTGTCCCTTTCTTCTTTAGATCTCAGTGTAATCAGACAATCCCTGGGCTTTTTGCCTTGCCTTCTGCCCAACCTGAAGGCCGTTATTATTTCAAATTCTTCCTCCTGTAGCTCATCCTGCCAAAATTCCGAAATATTTTCTGTTAGGAATTCCACAAGATTGTCTTTCTCGTTCTCTGGAACCAATCTTACTCATATCCTCAAGGTCAGTCTCACAGGAAAGGTTTACAAGTGGAAAAATCCACTCTTTTTCTCTCACTATGACAGATTCTCTTAAAATCCTCTAGAGGGAGCATTTAATTGTATCCAGTTATGAGAAGTCCCAAAAAAAAAAAAAAAAGCACATGAGGCAGAGAACAAAGAGCCCAAAGAACAAAGAGTCCAAAAGTCCACAGTTAAAGTTAAAATCCAAAAGTCCACAGTTAAAGTTACTATTCCTGTTTCAGTATCCTTCCAAATTCAACAAAATAACTCCATTAAAAGTTTATACTTTGTTTCAGTTCAAGCACCAACTTTGTATCAAGTTTAAGTTGACAGTTCACTTTCCCGGTGCCTTACTTCGGCAGCCCGTCTCAGGGTTTTGGCAGTGGAAGATCTTTCCCCTCTATTTATTTCCAGCAGGTTCACAGTGTCCAAATTTCCTTCCCCCCTCTCCTGCTCATTGGGGGGAAGTTTAATTCAGATGACAGGTTTTGACAGTTCAAAAGATAGCCTTCATTTAAGTGCAGCTTGCTTTTTCGTTGCTCTAGTTAACATGCAGTCCGGGGAGGCAGACTTCCTTATTTAATGCCTTTCCCGTTTTCAGCCAAATCTCTTAAAATCAATTTGAATGTCCCTTTCCCGTCTGTCGATCTTACTCACGGGTTTTGTGGTCAAATTGTAGTTTCAGGAAGGAATCGGCGCTCTCCGTTCAATGGCGACGCGGCTTCACTCCGCAGGCTGGGTTGCGACTCTCAGCACCGCGCTCACTCCCGATGCTGCTCCAGAGCCTTTAAAAAGGCTCTTTTGCAGTACCGGGGGGCGCGAAAGGTGCCCACCGAGTCTCCTTGTTCACAGGCTTCAGCGCCTGTGATTTTAGGGGTCCCCCGCTCGCCGTAGCGGGTCAGACCCGAACTCGCGGAGCAGTCCTTCCTCGGAGCTCGAGGCAAGGACCGCCATTAAGCGATGGCGCCAACCGGAAGTCACAACTCTACAGCTTTGTAGTGACCAGCAGCATATATGACCATTCTCACTGCTCTGAATGTACTTGGGTAACAAAAGGCATCTTGCATACACCAAAGCCTTAAAATCATTGGTGTGTGCCTTATTTCCAAATGGGGAAGGCAGTGAAGGTCCTGTGTGAGTGTCTGAAGGCGGTTGGAGGATGGATGGTGGCTAACAGATTGAGGATGAATCCTGACAAGACAGAAGCACTGTTTCTGGGGGACAGGGGGCGGGCGGGTGTGGGAGATTCCGTGGTCCTGAATGGGGTAACTGTGCCCCTGAAGGACCAGGTGCACAGCCTGGGAGTCATTTTGGACTCACAGCTGTCCATGGAGGTACAGGTTAATTCTGTGTCCTGGGCGGCTGTCTACCAGCTCCACCTGGTACGCAGGCTAAGACCTTACCTGCCCGCGGACTGTCTCACCAGAGTGGTGCATGCTCTAGTTATCTCCCACTTGGACTACTGTAATGCTCTACGTGGGGCTACCTTTGAAGGTGACCCGGAAACTGCAATTAATCCAGAATGCGGCAGCTAGACTGGTAACTGGGAGTGGCCGCCGGGACCACATAACACCGGTCCTGAGAGATCTGCATTGGCTCCCAGTACGTTTCTGAGCACAATTCAAAGTGTTGGTGCTGACCTTTAAAGCCTTAAATGGCCTCGGTCCTTAATACCTGAAGGAGCATCTCCACCCCATCGTTCAGCCCGGACACTGAGATCCAGCGCCGAGGGCCTTCTGGCGGTTCCCTCATTGTGAAAAGTGAGGTTACAGGGAACCAGGCAGAGGGCCTTCTCGGTAGTGGCGCCCACCCTGTGGAACACCCTCCCTTCAGATGTGAAGGAAATATGCAGCTATCCTATCTTTAAAAGACATCTGAAGGCAGCCCTGTTCAGGGAAGTTTTTAATATTTAATGCTCTACTGTTTTTAACACTTGATTGGGAGCTGCCCAGAGTGGCTGGGAAAACTCAGCTAGATGGGTGGGGTATAAATAATAAATTATTATTATTATTATTCCACGTGGCAAGTTCTGCCATATTAAAGGCCCTACTCCAAGAGGGATTTCATGAGAATGCAGCACCACTAGGAGGCACTCTTCAAGTGATGTCAGCGACAGGGCATGTTTTTAAGGAAGAAAATGCTCTCTTTAGTAACCTTGTCCCAAGTTTAGGGCTTTATATACTCAGTGCTTTTATTCTGGGGGGACACAGGGGTACGCATCCCCCTAAACATTTTGTGAATCATTTTGTTTGGCCTCATTGAGGGGCAGTATTTCAATATGAGTAGGGAAATGAGAGTACCCCTAAACATTTTTGTAGAAAAAAGCACTGTATATACTAATAACCAGGCCTTTTTTTTCCAGCCAGAAATGGCCGGAACTCAATTCTGGCACCTCTCAGGTGGGCTCCATTACCATTATAAGAGAACAAGGGCACCTCTTTTTCTAGAAAAAATAGCACTACTAATAACAAAATTTTAAACCTGGCTCAGTGGTATATCAGTAGCCAATGCATGTCCTTTAACAGGGATGTTACATGGTGGCAATAGGTTGCTTTTCTGAAAAACATTCTGCACCAGCTGCAGTTTACAGACCAGCTTTAAAGGATGTCCCACACAGAGCATTGCAGCAATCAATGTCAAGGGCTCAAGTGACTAGCAACTGTGGCCAAGTTAACCCTGTCCTGGAACAGTTGAAGCTGACATACCTGCTGAAGCTGGTAAAATTCTCCCCAGCAGCTAATACCAGTTCGACCTACAAGGACAAAGATGGATCCAGGAGTACTCCTGGACTATGAACCTATTTGTTCAGAGGGAGTACAATTCCATCTAGAGCAAGGAACTAATATAGATCCTAGGTTCAGGAACCAGTCACACAGGACTTGATCTCAGTTTTTTGGCTACTTATTGAGACCAGCACATTTGAATGTAAATTCTTCTTCAGGGGCACTCTTAGATGCAACCAACTTGAATCATTGGTCTTCAATTCTGTTTACAGAAAATTTACAGAAAGCCTGACGTGCTGGAGTTTCAGAGAAGAGAGTGCACTTTAAAAAGGAATGTAAAAACTTGTTCTAGTAGTTGTTATGAACTGCAAAGCACTTTCAGAAGAAAAACATTCTGGTGCTGATCATGTCAGAACAAAACATTAACTACAACCAATTTTATTTTATGTAAGTAATAATGTTTTTTTTATGTTAAGCACATTAAACACTCAACAGATAATACAGAAAATCACATACAAATAACAATTTTTAAAATTATAGCTTTTTTGTCTGAATATGTTTGGACCAGCTGTACTAAAAAGCAGTCTTGAGAATAAATATATTCATTTAAAAATTATAATAAAGGGCCATAGTCATAAATTGCCAATTGCAATTCGTAATTGCAAGACAGGCAGGGTGGAACACCTATTGGGGCATGCTACCACCTAGTGGCCATTGCCACTGCTACAAGCATTACTCTCAAAGCATTGTTTGTTGTTGTTGGCATCTGTCTTGAGAGATGATGAACTGCACCCAGGGGTGAACTACTGCAGTAGTAGCACCAAAGTGACCTCTCCAGGCCATAAGCCTGCACAGTGTGTATGGAGGTCCTGGGCTGCCCAGATGACAAGAACTTCCTCTCAGCTTCACTGATGTGGTCCAAATGAAAGCAGAGCAATATGTTTGCCACCAGGTTGGCTGCTGGAGTTCCTGGAAGGAGGTGTACAAGGCACCATCCAACCATCTTAGGGACCCCACTCCTGATTTGTGTAGAGGTTACTCCTTGAAGGCCCTTTATTTTCCTGAAGATATCCCACAAGGCAGTGGAGGTTTAGGATCAGAGTTTTCCTTCTCCTAGATGGACTCCCTTCCCAGGTTGATGAGCCCCATTTGCCCCTCACTTCCCTATACAGCTCACGCAGAAACCGCCTTCTTGACCTTTGAACCCACTATTGGTCTCATCCACTCAATCCACTGAAGCCTGTCTTCACATGCAGGGGAAGTCCCTGAAACATCAAGGGTTTGAGACCAGCCCACACCTGGTTTAGCCGGCCAGCCGAAACCGCTTCCATGAGGCTGCTGCCGCATGCTGACAGCTTCTAGGAGCCACAGGTGAGTGCAGGGTAGGTATCAAAAGTGGATCAAAAGTGTGCCCCACCAGAGATGCAGTCCTCCCCTGACACCCCATACACCCCCCAAAAGTGGTATATAAATAAATAAAATCTGACGTCAGCACTGCTGATGGGACAGCAACCACCGCCATATCTGAGGCCACTGGTGGCATTCTTTGCCTGATTTTGGCCATCCAGCTTTTCCGAATGGTAGCTCTGAGTTGGAAACCTGAAAAGAGAACAGATTGTGGAAGTGACTATTCTCTCTGCCGGCAGGCTTCTTCTTTTTCTGACCTCACAGTGACCACCTGTCCCAAAGACCTAACTATAGACACGTATCTCTGCATCTAGGTACAGTATAGTTTTTTTCTGTTTCTAGTGTCTTCTGACCAGTATCTTTTCAATGACACCTAACACCTTTTTTGCCCAATCCATATAACCCTATAGAATTATCCCTCCTCCCCTTCTCTGGCAGTAAACCCAACTTATCTTTCTTTATCCAGTTCTATACTGTAGTTTCCCTGCCTTTATGCTGGGTTTCCAACACCTCTTAAATGCCATTTATGCCTGGCAATTGCACCACTGATTTGAACCCATAGGGAGAAAGTGGAAGGAAGCCTTGTTGTACAGTATTAACAAGTGTGGTTTTCCCCTCACAGGCAAGCAAGCCTACAGCCCTTTTTCACCTGTGAAGTAAATTTCAAGAAAGTGAAAGGTGACATCTGTAAAGTGAAAGGTGACATTTGGTAAACCTCCCACTTCTCCTCCACGATGCGTGACAGCTTCTATGAGGCACAACCCATACATTCTCAAAGCAAGTGTGCCTTGTATCAATCAGCTTATATATGCACGATGGCATTGTAAGTAGGCTACTTTGCCTGAGTAAGGCAATATCTTTATTGGGCACCACCCCCCTCAATTGACCTGCTTGACCACCTACAATTATTCATTGGATTGGAGCCACAATATTTGTAGCTGACACACAAACTAATACAAAAAGTGGAAAACTAAACTTAAGAGTGGGGAAATGAGTAACCGAAATTGATAGATTTGCCCATCTTTAGGTTTCTGGGGTTTGGTACTCGAAGGCAGAGACAGAAGCAAGCAAGCTACCTTAGACCAAATCAGACCATTGGCCCATCTAGCCCAGTATTGTCTACACTGACTGGCAGTGATTTTCCAGGGTTTCAAATGAGGGATTTTCCCAGGCCTGCCTGGAGGTGGAAGGGATTGAAACTGGAGCCTGTTGCATGCAAAGTATGCACTTGGCCACAGAGTGATGCCCAATCCTCATTAACAACAATTATGTTGCCAGTAATTGGTTCCAATTATAAGTGTATTACTATTTGGCTCATCAGAATCAGGGCTTGTTAAACATATGGGGATTATAAACAGGCTAGATTTATACAGGCTCATTTCATCAATTGCTCATTTGGGTGGCAGGATTAGAAATAACACATTTTCTTTCTTTCTTGTTCTTTCCCTTGGTTTTCTCTCAGACGTTCTGAATTTCCTCTGTGGCCCCCTTTTGACTTTTTTGGTCCTATTATTCTATTTCTTTCTCCAATGAAAAACAATTTTCTTTCCTTTTCTTTTCTTTCTTTCTATTCTATCAGCCCAGCCTTCCTCCCAAAGGAGCCCAGGGTGGCCAACGCAAGTGATAAGCAAAACCACATTAAAATATTTAAATAATATTTAAAAATCTAAAAACATGTAAAACAATCACATACTCTCCAAATTTGCAACCTTATGAGGACCAGGGAATCTGCTTTTCATCTGAGTGTTTTTATAAATGAATAAGATATAAATGGCTGCATATAAATTCCCACCCCCTTGCCTCCAAAAATCCTGTTCTGTGATGGTAAAACCACATCATTTCTATGTGGTCAATTGGGGCAGAGGGAGGTATGTGATGTGTGGCAGATAGAATTGATACTGAAATTGAATTCAGAGGGGCTTAGGTAAAGGTAAAGGTAAAGGGACCCCTGATCATTAGGTCCCAGTCGCGGATGACTCTAGGGTGCGGTGCTCATCTCACTCTATAAGTTGAGGGAGCCTGCATACAGCTTCCGGGTCATGTGGCCAGCATGACTAAGCCACTTCTGGTGAACCAGAGCAGCGCACGGAAACATCGTTTACCTTCCTGCCGGAGCGGTACCTATTTATCTACTTGCACTTTACTTCCATGTAAATAGGGTTTGT